>NC_056732.1:1850391131-1850711131 GCF_019279795.1 Protopterus annectens | reverse complement strand
AATCACACACTTACCTGAACCCAACCCATAACTTTCCACCATAGCGCTGAAAATACCTAGGAAAAAATTTGGTTTTCTGTTGCTTCGATATTTTCAGCTTTTGCTGAATAGAGTTTGATATTAGAATATTCGAAGTTTTGAAACTTCGATGTTCTAATATAGACCTCACTAAACTGTACATACAGTACTATCTATCCATATCCTTAACCCAAACCCTAACCCTAAGGTTCGTCACTATCACAGACTCACCTCACATGCGCCCTAACCCTAACTCACATACCCCGCCCTAACCCTAAAGTCTATCACTATCTCCCATTCACCTCACCTGCGCCCTAACCCTAACTCACATACCCCACCCTAACCCTAACATCTGCACAATTGCACACTTACCTGATCCCAACCCGTAACTTTCCACCACAGTGCTGAAAATAGCAAAGCCACAGTAACGGACAACCAAATTCTTTCCCTAGGAAATAAATTTGGTTATCTGCAGCTTTGCTATTTTCAGTGTTCACTGTTTTCAGGTTGATATTAGACCATTCAAAGTAATAACACTTCGACAATCTAATATAGACCCGTGAGTTTTCATATGACAAAGCAATGCGTGGCACAGGATGAAATTTAAGAGAATGTGCCAAAGGAAGATGCAATAGAACTTTCTATAGAATCCTTGCAGGAAATGGAAAACAAAGAATTTGCCCTCAGTTTAGAAGAAAACGAGCTAAGAGAAGAGTTACTTGATTTAATAGAGATAGACAGACATATTAAGATAAATGAAAGAAATAGACTGTAGAGGGCCAATAAAGCCCAAAAAGTCAGAAGTTTGATAAAACAAATGAACACATTAATTAGGACTGTCCATAGAGATCCATGTGACATAACAGAAGTAAACAGGATATATTACTGTGCTGCTAAATTAATATCTGATAAAGTTCTGCCACAAGAACACAGGGTAGTGAAGGAGAGAAAGTGGAGAACTCGAATACCATCATGGAAGTGTTGAATAGAGAAAACTATAAAGCAACTAAGAAGTGTCACTGTTAGAAGAATATAGAAGAGCAAACAGATCAACAAAAATTCTTAGCAAGATAGATGTGATAAAAGCAATGTACAGTATTAGAACAGATAGGGATCTGACATGCACTATCGCATATAAACTAAACATCTCAACAAAGGAAGAAAACTTAGAAGATACACAGATAAATATAAAGGAAAAGTACAAAATAAGCAATTTATTGATGACCCAAAAAAGTTTTATAGAGAATTTGGAAACAAGATAAAAGGAATTGACAGACCACCAAAAAAAGAAGAAATAGATACATTTTAGAGACGTATTTATGAAGATCCTGTGAAACATAAACATAAAGATGCTAAATGGACAGAAGAAGTAAAAGAAAGAATAAGAAGTTTAAAGGTACAGGATATGAAATGGGATGAAATAACTGCCAGAGAGATTGAAACAAAGTTAAGAAAAGCCTCTGACTGGAAAACCATACAGTTATACAGCAGGAACTTCTCATTGTAACATTTGTTAATGTCTGTTATGTACTTCACAGATAAAGATTCTAGTTGGCTACTGATGTACTATGTTCTTCATCTGTAAATATGTTGTAAGTAATTGCTATGTTAAATTGTTAATCGCTATGTAATCCAATGTAACTACTGTCTGTTTATTTTAACTGTGGAGCTATTCTCCCCGGGCCTCTGCTGAAAATGGACCTACATCCAGTCGGACACTCCCGGTCAGCAAATGTAAATAAAATAAAATAAAATGAATAAAATAATAGTATCCCACATTCATAAATAAAAGAGTGCTTAAAAATGTATAAGATACACCCTACACTGATCGACTACATTACAGTGACCATAAAACACTGGCAGACCACTTTGCAATTAAGCCATGATAAAGGACAAATTATTATGCCAGGGATAAAAATTCAAAGGGGGATATTCCATGGTGACTCTCTGTCACCACTGTTATTCTCTCATTCCCTTAACACATTAAGCTGTTGACTTAACAGCTCAGGTCATGGCTATAATTTGGCTCCTAGAAAACAACAAAGTGTAAATACTTCTCATCTTCTCTTTGTCGATGATTTAAAACTGTATAGCTCATAAGCTGAGAAACTGAAATCACAACTGCAAGTTGCCAAAACTTTTTCAGATGATATAACAATGTCATTTGATCTTGATAAATGTGCAAAAGCTACATTTAAAGCAGGAAAACTGCAGCACCAAGAGAACATCAGTCTGAGAAAAGAATGTAATATGAAAGAACTTGAGCAAGAGGGAGTGTATAAATATTTGGGAATTGAAGTATCAACAATAAAACTTGAACAAATGTGAATAAAACTTAGTAAGGAATATTTTAGAAGACTTAAATTAATCCTGAAAACAGCAGTGGCATCTAGAAACAAAATCCGAGCTATAAACCAATTTGTTCTTCCTGTCCTAACTTACAGTTTTGGACTGACTGACTGGCCCCAAAACGTGTTGGATAGATTTGATAGGAAAACAAGAAGGATGCTTCATGCTCACTAAATGATTTCTAAAAATCAGTGCATACCAAGATGATATATTCCCTGTTCTGAAGGAGGGATGGGCCTCCTTGAAATGGATTACATGTATAGATTGGCAACCGTGGGACTTCACACATATCTGCTGACCTCACAAGACTTAAATGTAGTAAAAGTTTGGAAACATGAGAAGAATAAATCTAAGTTGGCTTCCATGCTTAAGCTAGCAGAAGCATATTGGTGTCAAGCAGGAATGGAAATCAAACCAGAAGTGGATAAAAATCAGGCAACAATTGGATGTGCCAAAAAAACAAAAAAAAAATAATATAAGGTGAAGGATCAGATGAGAAGGCAAGAAATGTGGAAAATGCATAAATATAGTTGCAAGCATAGAAAACTTCTTGAAGAACCTCCTGTTGATCAAGAATGAATGCAGGAATGGTTAAGGAGAGGTGAATTCAAACCAAGAGATGAAAGGTTAATATTGGCGGCACAAGATAGTGGACTACGTACATGCTGATTTACAAAGTCCATTGAACATGTGAGAGAAACAGACAAATGTAGGTTTTGTAAAACAGAATTGGAAACAGTTGCACACCTTGTTGCTGGTTGCGACATACTAATGGGAGAAGGACTGTATACTGAAAGGCATAATAATGTGGCAGGACTATTGCTCTGTGGATTGTGCAAACATTATAATATTAGTGACTGAAAAACACTAAAAACATGAGCCACAAAGCATTATAGAAAATGATGAAGTCTACATCACATGGGATCATCCATTACCAACAGTTCAAAAGAGAGATGCTAGAAAAACAGATATAGTGGTCCATGAAAAGAAGACAAAAGTAGCATTGATCATTGAAATCACCACACCCAGTGACTACAGTGTCTTGTGTTCAGAGAGACACAAAGTCATAAAATATAAGGATTTGCAGGCAGAAATGAGAGCAATGTGGAAGAAAGATACCCATAGAGTTCCAATAGTAGTGGAGCAATGGGTTTTATAACAAAGAATCTACAATTGTATTTAGGTATTTTACCAGTACATGTAACTCCATACGAATTGCAGAAGGAGTCATTACTGGGCACATTGTGGGTGCTGCAAACAGCACTTCTGGCCGACATCAAAGATTAAAACAATACTAATTTCATGAACTTTAATCGTCATTCCCATCACGGTTTTGGAAACCAAAAAGATCTGGGGAAACTAAAAAGGGAGAAACAGAGTACAACTTATACCTGAACATGTTAGAATACAAGAGTAATAGCAAGGGTTTAAACAGCCATGGTACGTATTAAGTATATAAAATATAATATAAAAAGTTAAATTCTAACTAACAATTACCATCAGAGAGCAATTCAATGTTGGTGGAATATCATAAATGCCATTAAATGAGTGGTTGTGGTAAAGCGTGAGAGCTGAGAGGGGGAGGGAAAGAGGACAGTGAGTAGTTTAGGTGGGAGTGGGACAAGGACAGGTCCAGGATTTTGTAATTAGGTCCTTTACAAGCTTTTGAAGTTAAGGAATTTGGTCTTTGTTCTTAGAGAAAGGGGAAGTTTGTTCCAGCAGTGGTGATGGAGTGGCTGTTTAAAAGTTTGCCAATATTTTTATTAGGTTTGTAGATGTGTAGAGGTGAAGGTCAGTATTGTGAAGGTTACGCTTAGGAGAGTAGGGAGAGATGATGTCCTTGAGGGCAGGGCAGTGGGAGGATTGATTTAACATAGTGTGTGTGAGGTGGAGCTGGGAAGAAGTAGTTGATTATGGAGCTCAAGACATTGCAGTTTTTTAAAGCTATGCAGTGCTGAGAGCAATAGGGGAGGTTGGCAGTGAAGCTGGCTGTTTTGCTGTAGTTAAATAAAAAAAAAAAGTAACCATAGTGTAAATTATAACTTACAAAAGTCCAAAACATACACTGTGAAGCAGTAGGAAGATGATTTGTATGTTGGAAGAATAAAAACAGCTTGAACTGAAGAGTTTGGCTGACTGAAAGTGTTTCCTAACGCTTCACAGGGCACGTTTTGGACTTTTTATTATTTTGCTGTAGTTGTTTTCAAGTTTAGCTAATAGACTGGATTGGATATTGGTGAGAATAGTGGCTGCATAAAGTAAGGTTGGGAGAAGGAAAGTCTGTGCAAGAGAACATTTAGTGTTAATAGCGAGGTACTTTTTATGTCTGTATAAGAGAGTTTTTGGTGCGTCTTTCTGATGGCTTGTTGAATATGTATTTATTTATTTATTTATTTATTTTATTTTACATTTGTTGGCTGGGCTAGTCTAGCTGGATACATGTCCATTTTCAGTAGAGGCCCAGGGAGATAAGACTCATAATGTATGTCAAACTTTACTTGATCATCTATGATTACACCCAGAACTTTAGTATGTGGTTCAACAGAGATAAGTGTATTATTAAGAGAAGATATTGTGATTGTATTTTTGTGTTACTGTACTGATTTGGGGAGGAAGAGTAAAAGTTTTGTTTTTTTTAGGGTTGAGAAGTAGTTGATTATTGGTCAGCCATTTTTCAACTGAAAGGAGGCAATCGTGAGTAAGAGCAAGGAAGTGGGGAAAGTTATCAGCGCAAGATAATAGTGGAGTCATCTGCATATTGTATTAGTGAGTAGTTTAGACAGGAAGCATGTAGGTTATTTGTAAATGTATTAAAAAGAGAGGTCCAAGGATTGACCCCCTGGGAGACACCTGTTTGGACTGGGAGGAAGGGGGAGGAGGCGGAAAGCCATTTGATGGATTGGAATCTTTTGGAGAGATAACTGGAGAACCATAGTATAGTAGAAGATTAGAAGTTAATGGAAGAACGTTCTGAGAGCAGTAGGGTATGAGAAAGGGTGTGAAAGGCTTTAGATAGGTCAGGAAAGAGGCATGAGGCTAATTTGTTATTGTCCCATTCTTTGGCGATATTCTGTGTACATGAAATGAGAGTGGTATGGGTCCTGCGGTGATGACAAAAACCATGTTGGGTGGGAGTTAAACGGCTGTTTTGTATAATGTGTTTGAAAAGCTGGTTATGAATACATTTTTCTAGAATTTTGGATAAGGAGATAGTATGGCAATAGGTCTGTATTTGATGGGTTCAGGTGAATTGCCACCTTTGTGGGGGGGTATGAAAAAACATTTTTTCCAGATGTCAAGGATTATGTTCTCTTGAATTGAACTGTTTGCTAATATGGAGACGGGATGTACAATAGTGTTAGCTGCAAGTTTAAGGAATAGAGGAGGTAAGTTGTCAGCAGAAGGGGGAGCAGGTTTTCAGTTTGGTAATAAGATATTTGATGCATGCAGTAGGGACAGGTTTAAGACAGGAACAAAAACAACATTCACTGAAACCAAAAGATAATAAACAAACACCACTGAAGCCAATGTACCACTTTATTCTCCTGGTACCTCGGCTTTTCGCCTTCAAGGGATAAATTATTACAAAATCCAGCAGCCTTAAATACATACCATAATTAGTTAATCAATCAAACAAATAATTCAAGTGACACTCCAATAATTAAACAATAAAAATACCCTACCAGAAACTATGTCATGTTATAACCCCATGATCATTGTCAAAATATAAATACATTAGAAAAAAATACACAATTTTTTTAAAAATTCTAATGCATTAAAATACACATATTCCATACAAAATTGCAAATGCATATTTTTGAAATACTCAGAAATTCAAACAAAATTCTAAATTCAGCCCCCCAGGATGAAGGGTACCATAGTTCAAAATATAAGTAGTTTCCAACTGATTTAATTTAGAATTAAAATCCCTCCTCATTCCTACCAGTCATGTCAAAATATTAAAAATCAGAGAAGCCCCACTACCACCATGTTTCTACAGAAATGTTCAACTACAGGGCTTTCCCTCATTTGATTCCTAATGTCAGCCAAGTGCTCCGACATCCATATCCCTAACATTCTTTTTGTCTGCCCTACATACCCCTAACATTCTTTTTGTCTGCCCTACATACCCCTAACATTCTTTTTGTCTGCCCTACATACCCCTAACATTCTTTTTGTCTGCCCTACATACCCCTAACATTCTTTTTGTCTGCCCTACATACCCCTAACATTTTTTTTTGTCTGCCCTACATACCCCTAACATTCTTTTTGTCTGCCCTACATACCCCTAACATTCTTTTTGTCTGTCCTACATACCACCAGATGTCTTCACATCCACACCCTAAAATATAAACCACCCCACAGGATTTACAATTACATCTTTCATTAGCCATGTACTCACAACCATTAATACTAAAACCTGGATGATTATGTATTTTATTGCATATACTGCAGTTACCACATGCAAAGGACCCCATCTGTTTACAAATAGACTGCCCAATTCTGACAGGTCTGTTCAGTAATTCCTTTAAGTTACAATAACAACTGAAAGAGAAGTCACCCCCTCAGGGAAGATTGTACTTAAAAATTCATCTGAAATGACCGTAGGCCATAGCTCCCTAAATATTTTCATATGAAAATCTGAAAAGGGACTATACCTAGTAATGTAAAACAACCTCTCACCTTCCCTGGTACCATTCTCAGTAACCCTGCCAGAAGAAAATATGCCTCGAAAAGACCTCCTTGACTCTACCCCATCCTCTACCTTTTTTTCTGGCTTTTCTTAATGCCTTCTTGGAATATCCTCTGCACATAAGTATACACTCTACCTCCAATATATACTGACCTTGTGAGTTTATATCAGAAGTATTCATGAATACACACTGAAACTCGCCAAAAGGTAAAGATTCAGTGTGATGAAAAGGGTACATACTTGAGGCATATAAAAAGTTGTTGACAGCTGTAGGTTTTTGATAGGGTCTGTACTGGATCCTCTGATTGTCATCCACAAAAAACAAAGATCCAAAAAATTAATGGCCTTAAGCTCAACCTGGTAGCTACAACTCAAACCATGGGAGTTCTTATTCAGGCATTCAAAAAATTCCACAAACTCACCAGTGGTGCCCTTACAGATGAAAAACAGGTCATCAATAAACCACTTAAAAATGACCACTCTGTTCCAACAATCTCAGTCACATAAATAAACTGTCTCTCAAAATCACCCATATACAATATTGCATACAAGGGAGCAAATGCAGCATCCATTGCTGTGCCCCGGTTTTGCAAATAAATTTTACCATCAAAAGTGAAATAGTTATGAGAAAGACATAATTCAAGTAATTCCAGAACATAAGAGGTTAGTGGACCTTCCCCTAAGGTTTTTGCAACAGCTTCTAGACCCCACCATAAACTAATGTTGGTATAAAGGGACGACACATCCGTAGTGACCCAAAAGTAGTCACTTTGCCACTTTAACCCTTTAATACATTCACATAAATCTTGACCATTCTTAATGTGAGCTGTAACACTCACAAGATACTGTTTTAACACAGAATCCAAAAAGACCCCTACGTTTTGCATGTAAGAGCCAATACAAGAAGCTATGGGTCTTCCAGGTGGAGTCCACTTATCTTTGTGAATTTTTGGGATGGCAAAAAACAGAGAAACTCTGGGTCTTCCAATATACAATTTCCTAATATCCAAAGCTGTTAAAAAACCCAACCTCCCCCATTTCTCCAACAATTCCAAAAGTTCTGTGTTGAACCGAGTCCCTGGGTTAAAGGACAGACATCAATAGCCCTCCCTTTGATCTAACTAATCCAGAGCCATTTTGCTATATTGTGTATAATTCATTATCACCCAGTTACCTCTCTTATCAGCTTCCTTAAATACAAATTAATTATCTTGCCCCATAAAACCTTCAAGGCAAGTCATTCATTCTTGCTCAAATTAAATGACCTACATTTAAATGTTTTATATTCTTTCTCAATATTATGAAATAACATCTTTTCAAATAGGCAAATAATTTGGCATGTTTTGGGAAAAATACACTCGAGGAACAGGGAAGTGAAGTAATAACAAAGCTGCCATAACCTGTATTAGATTTCACCATATCAGGCTCATCACTACTACACAATTCATCATCACAATTATATTCCACATTAAAGTCATCATCGTACTCATAAATGGAAATGTTCATTAATGAATTTTCAAGCTCTGAATCAGAACCACATGGTTGACTGACAGCCTTCTTTGAAAAATAGTACTTCAAATGTAATTTGCGACAATATTTACTAGCCTCTATTAAGAGACTTAGTAAAGTGGGAGTCCTAGTGGGTACAAACTTAGCTCCCTTCAAACAACACTTTCTTCTGTTGCAGACAAAGTCAGTTCAGTCAGATTAATAATGTTTAGTGACTCTTGCTCACGTGAATATTCTGAATCACATAACTCCCTAACTTCTTGAATAAAATCTCTGGTGTTAAAAATATCTCCCCTTTCATCTTCTTCTGTTGTTGCTTCCCCGATTGCTTTGCTGGGATCACTGCAGTTTCTCTAATTTGCCATTATGATCAGGTGATTCTGGGTCAGGGATATGCTTAAAAGAGACACTTTTTTAGAGGTTAGTTCACCAGAGGAAAGAGGGGAATCTTGACCACCCTCGAAAACATTAGCGGATCTATTCCTAAACCTTCCCAGACGCGGCTTGCCTTGCCATTGATAAATAAGCCCAGTTTTAAAGTCAATCAAGTCCTGAGAAAGCTTTTTTCTTTTTTCTGGCAACTATATCACACTCATCCTTGTCCAATTTCTGTTTAATCTTAGTCATTCTAACAGTAATAACAGATGCCGAGAAATCCCTTTTCAAGAATTCCTCCATTGTCAGGATATCATTATGAATTTTCTTTAAAAGCCTGTTGTTAAGCTTGACCAAAATTATCAGTCAATTCAAGGTGCAATCGAGGGCTACCTGTTTCCATTCCTCAGTTTAGCAGGAAGAGATTTGATGCATGCAGTAGAGACAGGTTTAAGACAGAAATGGGTGGAATTGGCAGAGGGAAGGGGATCAGAAGAGGGGAGGGAGATCTTGCCAGGTTTAGTTAACTTTTTTATAGAGGTCTTGTCAGGTTTAGTTAACTTTTGCATAGAGTCGATGAAGAAGGAATTAAGAAAAGAGGCAGTGTCTGTTGGTATGTTGTTGGGACAGGAGCTGGGGGGTAGAAGGGTTGCCTGGATATAAAGGTTTGTTGATACTATTCCAAAACGTTTTTGGGTTGGAGTTGGGGTTATCTCGTGGTTTTTGATAGTAATGTTTTTTGTCCAGATTAACGTGTTTTTTTATTAGGTTCCAAAGTTCTCTAAAGGTTTGGAGGTGGTGATGGGAGTTGTTTTTTTTTTCAGGTTTTCCAGGCACTGTCTCATTTAAGCATTCATTTACAGGTGGATAGGGTTAATCATGGAACAAAGATTGTTTTTGTTCTATTTTTCTAGTGGGAGGCAAGGAGTTTAGGATACTCAGGAAGGCGTTGTGAAGTTTGGAGACAGCTTCATTTAGAGGAGAGCACAGAGACAGGACCATATGATAGAGGAGAGAAGATTATTGAAGGTATCTGGAAAGAAATGCCATAGATATATATATATGGGTCTACTTCAAATGAACAAAATCCCATATTACCAAATCTGACATTATCAAAATGACTTTGCTGAAACCTCATATGAACATAGGATCATAGAAACTTACTAGGCTATTGGCCCTGAGGCCCTTACAAGCCTAGCCAAGAATTAAGCCCATGTTCCAACAAGAAAACAATGCTACCAAATCACTTGAAGTCAGAAAAGCACAAAACACTTTGTCATAAGCTTTCATTCACTTTAATGATCGTGAACTTCATCAGAATGATCATCTACTCCTTCCAACTTCTTTTTATCACTTATTACATAGTCACATGTTACAATTCAATTAACTTTTAAAATGACAATAGTAAAAAATTAATACATAAAACATAAACCATATCTGTGTATGTATTAATATACATAAATGTAATATACATATGTGTGTATATGTACATTGATAAACTTTTAAAAGTTTTTTTGTCCCTTGTGTAAAAATAAATATAAATTTTATAGGGACTACATTAATTGTAAAAAACACTTCAAATTAACTACTTCATTTAACCCTGGTTTTATGTCACCCCCCCAACCTAATCTGCCAAATACTTTCTTTGCATTCTAGTCTGGTTTTAACATCACCAGAAAATTCTTTGTTGTCTATATTGTCAAGAACAGAAAATGTGAACTTTTTGAAGAATTCACATTCTCTGGAATGTCTAGCTAGTGCGTTTTTTTCTTCTCCATTCCTAATAGCTAACTGATGTTCATATATTCTTCTTTTAAAACATCTCGTAGTTTTTCCTATGTAAAAACTTGTACATGTGAGACACTGTGCTACGTATACTAGCATACTACTATTACAGTCAAAGAAACTCTTTGTCCAAATTGTTCTGTTTATATGTTTAAAATAAATAGAAGATGAATTACTAATAAATCTACATTGTCTACAATTGTGACAAGCAAAAGTTCCCTTTTTGGACACATCATGCTTAATATTAGAACCTGAAACTTTACTTCCACTTTCAAAAATACTCTTTAAATTACAAACTTTTTTATAAGTGAAAGTGGGACGAGAACCAATGACTGTAACCAAATCTATGTTTCCTAACAATATTTTCCAGTTTTCACTTATGATGTTCCTAATCAATCCCATCTCATTCGTAATTGGCAGAGGGAAAGAACAATTGTACTGCACTACCCTTTGTTTTTCTGTAGTGTCGTGATTCTTAATACTTTGATGCATAGAATGCCTACTGTTTCTTAGAATTGGTTCTGCCTTAGTGTTTCTTAAAATAACAACTTCATTTTCAATTGTTTTGAGCCATCTCAACTCATAACCTCTTTTTAGAAAAAAACCTATTAAAATGTCTAACTCTCTAGTAAATGTTGTGCCATCTGACGTGAGTCTAAGTCTAATCATTTGCCCCTTGACAACTCCTTTCTTGGTGTGTTTAGGGTGTAAACTATCATGGTGCAAATATTGATTAGCGAAAACTTCTTTCCTATAAATACTGCTAACCAAACAACCAACTGTGGAATCATACGATAAATGTAAATCTAAAAAGTTCAATTCTCTACCAAAACCTGTTATTGTAAATTTTAAAAAACTAGTAGAAACGTTCAATTTGTTTTTCATATGGAGAGGAGATTACGAGACTTTTGTCCATTTTGTATGTGAATTCATTAGACTTAGTAGACTCACGTCAGATGATACAACATTTACTAGAGAGTTAAGAATCACGACACTACAGAAAAACAAAGGGTAGTGCAGTACAATTGTTCTTTCCCTCTGCCAATTACGAATGAGATGGGATTGATTAGGAACGTCATAAGTGAAAACTGGAAAATATTGTTAGGAAACATAGATTTGGTTACAGTCATTGGTTCTCGTCCCACTTTCACTTATAAAAAAACTTGTAATTTAAAGAGTATTTTTGAAAGTGGAAGTAAAGTTTCAGGTTCTAATATTAAGCATAATGTGTCCAAAAAGGGAACAATTGTAGACAATGTAGATTTATTAGTAATTCATCTTCTATTTATTTTAAACATATAAACAGAACAATTTGGACAAAGAGTTTCTTTGACTGTAATAGTAGTATGCTAGTGTCCGTAGCACAGTGTCTCACATGTACAAGTTTTTACATAGGAAAAACTATGAGATGTTTTAAAAGAAGAATGTATGAACATCAGTTAGCTATTAGGAATGGAGAAGAAAAAAATGCACTAGCTAGACATTCCAGAGAATGTGAATTCTTCAAAAAGTTCACATTTTCTGTTCTTGACAATATAGACAACAAAGAATTTTCTGGTGATGTTGAAACCAGACTAGAATGCAAAGAAAGTATTTGGCAGATTAGGTTGGGGGGTGACATAAAATCAGGGTTAAATGAAGTAGTTAATTTGAAGTGTTTTTTTACAATTAATGTAGTCCCTATAAAATTTATATTTATTTTTACACAAGGGACAAAAAAACTTTTAAAAGTTTATCAATGTACATATACACACATATGTATATTACATTTATGTATATTAATACATACACAGATATGGTTTATGTTTTATGTATTAATTTTTTACTATTGTCATTTTAAAAGTTAATTGAATTGTAACGTGACTATGTAATAAGTGATAAAAAGAAGTTGGAAGGGGTAGATGATCATTCTGATGAAGTTCACGATCATTAAAGTGAATGAAAGCTTATGACAAAGTGTTTTGTGCTTTTCTGACATCAAGTGATTTGGTAGCGTTGTTTTTTTGTCTTTGGACGACTTTGCTGTGGTTATCTAGTTCATTCATGTTCCAACAAGGGCAGAGGTACGAAGACTTGGAACACCAAACTGTTACTGTGGGAAAAGAACCACTTAGCCGCCATGGTGAACTTTGCCCCTTTCCCCACTGTAGTGCGATCTTGAAGTTGGTATATTTAGTTAGGGGAGTGTGGGGAGCGCAACCCCCAACATCGGTGGATTTGATTTGCTTTGGTTTGTGTTTTTTGTGTATATAGACAAGTGGTTAGTTTCCTGTTGTTCCTAATCGGCATTCCAAGTCTTTGTGCATGTAAGATTTTGGCAAAGTTGTCTCGATAATCTTGGCTTCAGTAATATGGGATTTTTGTCCATTTGAAGTAGACCCATATATATATATATATATATATATATATATATATATATATATAGGTATGTGTGTGTGTGTATGTGTGTCATTTTACTGAAAAGCAGTTGGTTGATCACATCATTGACTCACTTCCAATATAGCCGAAATACATACTGAATTTTACCTAGGAACAAGCATTAACATGAGTCAAGATAGGGGCAAGATTTGTACTTTGGACATATCGGAGTTCGGCATTTTCAATGTTTGATGTTCAGACTTTGCACAAAGTGGATTCAAACGAGTGCACATCAGTAAAAGGATAGTAAATGTATATATAGATATAGATATATAAACACACACACACATATACACATAGATTTATGCATATATAACATACGTCTGTGTAGACGTGATACACAACACATAGCTAAGATACAGTACATTGTATTTTATTTCCCATTACTCTGCTCACAATACAAGTCATTTATCACTAATCTAAGAACATAATCATGAACTGGAACTACTGAACAGCAATGGCTATATTTCAGTTACCCCATAATCCAGACATACAGGCCATAACCCAAAAGTACAGGCCATAATGCAAAAGTACAAGCCCCTAAGCTACCTATAACAGTTTCTCCAAAAGTACAGGCCCCTAAGCTACCTATAACAGTTTCCCCAAAAGTACAGGCCCCTAAGCTACCTATAACAGTTTCCCCAAAAGTACAGGCCCCTAAGCTACCTATAACAGTTTCCCCAAAGGTACGAGTCCCTAAGCTACCTATAACAGTTTCCCCAAAGGTACAGGCCCCTAAGCTACCTATAACAGTTTCCCCAAAAGTACAGGCCCCTAAGCTACCTGTAACAGTTTCCCCAAAAGTACAGGCCCCTAAGCTACCTATAACAGTTTCCCCAAAATTACAGGGCCCAAGCTACCTATAACAGTTCCCCAAAAGTACAGGCCCCTAAGCTACCTATAACAGTTTCCCCAAAAGTACAGGCCCCTAAGCTACCTATAACAGTTTCCCCAAAAGTGCAGGCCCCTAAGCTACCTATACCAGTTCCCCCAAAAGTACAGGCCCCTAAGCTACCTATAACAGTTTCCCCAAAATTACAGGCCCCTAAGCTACCTATAACAGTTTCCCCAAAAGTGCAGGCCCCTAAGCTACCTATAACAGTTCCCCCAAAAGTACAGGCCCCTAAGCTACCTATAACAGTTTTCCCAAAAGTACAGGCCCCTAAGCTACCTATAACAGTTCCCCCAAAAGTACAGGCCCCTAAGCTACCTATAACAGTTTCGCTGATTTCAACTTCATTTATTATTTTGTCAACCAACTAATGACCTGGTCATCGTGGAAATGTTTCAGCTGTGGCCCAAACAACAAGGGCAGGGCTAAATGTGATATATATAAACACTTCAGAGTAGCCACTCAAGATATTATTCATATTCAAATTAATAACACTAGCCACATTATTTGGTCCAAAGCAGGGTGTACCTCTATCCCTCCTCCATTCTTTTGTTTTAACTATAGATTTATGTGTTTTCTTCTCTGGATATCCATGATTGACAAATTTATGGAACATTTCACTTAGCTCATGCTCATATACACCATCATCCATGCATAATCTTGAAATTCTTAGACTCTGTCCACATACAACATTTTCAAAGTTGCGTCTTGGATGCATACTGTCATAGGAAAGAAAATTACTTCTATAACAATTTTTTCCTAAACACCCTTGTTTGTGTTCTCCTATGGATGTCCTTATATATCTTTACATCTAAAAAATCTATCAACTGATTAGAAAAATTGACAGTAAATGGTAAAAATTCTGTGCTAGTCCCAGATAACACACTAAGGACAACAAATCTTCCACTGTGCCACCCCATAAAATAAATATATCATCCACAAATCTATGCTATATTTTTAGCTTTTCCCTCCATTGACAAGTATTAAACAAAACATATGTGGCTTCCCATTGTGCCAACACCAAATTGGCATACGCGTTGGTGCATGTGGTGCCCTTGGCAACACCAGCTTTTTGCCAGTAATGTTTGTCATAAAACAAAAATAAATTTTTCTCCAATATTAGTTCCAGAAAAACACATATCTGTGAAATACTCTTATCATCCATTACTGCATGTGACAAAATAAATTATTTGATTGTTGTTACACCATATATGTTAGGAATCACTCTAAATAAGTTATTCACATCTAAAGTACTGAATAAATATTTCTTTTGTGTGGTCTCAATTCATAAAAAACATGTAGAGATCTTAAAGAAGATGAAGTGTTATTCATCACCACTGGAGCATGAGTTAACATTACTTTAAGTTTCTTTTTTACCCATATAGAAAGAAACTCTGTGACCCTGATACTAGGGTCTATATGGGGGTCTAGAAGCATCCTTATGGATCTTTGGTAGGCCTTTCAATACAAGTGTAACTGGTTGTTCTACTATCACAAATTTATAAATTTCTTCAGAAATAACATCTGACTTTAACAGGTCATTTAATGTTACTTGTACAAGTGCTGTTATATTATTCACCTGTTTACAATTTATGACCTGGTAAGTGATGTTGTCATCAAGCATTTTATACATTTCTTCTAAGTAATCACCCTTATTGAGTACTACAATCCCACCCCCCTTGTAAGCTGGTCTGATTGTAGTATTGTTCTTTAAATTATTAAGGGCTTTAGACTCGGCTACTGCCAAATTATAATAGCCATGTCTATTATTTTTAGATAACATGTCCGTGATTTCCATAGTGCAAACATTTAAAAAAGAATCCATCATAGGATGTGGAGGTGGTACAAATATGCTTGGGTTTTCCAAAGGTACAACAGTATTGTCATCTATATGTTCAGCAAACAATAACTTTAAAATAACTTTCCTCCCGTATGAATATAAATCAGAATAAACTTGATGGACTTAGCAGGTTGCGCTGGCACAAATGACATACCTTTGTTTAGGAGTATGAGTTCAGTGTCAGAAAGTACATAACTGAAACGATTACGAACAATATTATCATCAGATGAAAATAAATAAAAAGAAAAGAAAAAAAATGCATTTCACAATGTACAAAGCAGGACTGCTACAAAGTACCTCAGAAAGCTGTGCAGTACAATCTAACTAAAAACATTTAACATTCAAAAACAACAAAATACAACACAAAATAACATTTACAATGTAAAATTTTAATAAATGCATTATTGCTCACATATTCCACATGAAAATTCATACAAAATGTTGCCCAGAATGATACTAAAATTTGAAAGGAACCAAACTTAAATGTGGAAATGACCAACATAAAATATATATATATATATATATATATATATATATATATATATATATATATATATATATATATATATATATACATATATTTATATGTGTGTGTGTGTGTGTATATATATATATATATGTGTGTGTGTGTGTGTATATATACCAATGAAGACTAATGCTAATAAAAACTAAAAAAAAAAAAAAAACTGAACCACAACAGAAAAGATTTGCATGTCACACAGATTACCCCAAAAGTCAATACCTGGGATTTATAAAAAAGTTATTGCCTACGGCAGGTAAGGCATTTTGCATGATTGGTAGAAAATATAATTCAGAGAAAGCAGTAGTGTTTACACACACACACACACACACACACACACACACACACACACACACACACACACACACACACACACATATTCAAAAACCCATGCACACAAACATGCATAACAACACACACACACATGCATACACACACATTCAAACACTCATGCACAAACACATGCATGACAACATACACACACACACACACACACACACACACACACACACACACACACACACACACACATTCAAAAACCCATGCACAAACACATGCATGCCAACACACACACACACACACACACACACACACACACACACACACACACACACACACACCCATGCATGCACACTAGTCCACACTTTCACTTCCCTATCTAACCCCCCTTAGTATGACCACCCAGATGGAGAGACACACATAAATGTCTTCATTCCTATCCCTACATCTATATAATTCCATGCACAAATGCACACTAAAACACACTCCCCAGCCCTACACCTTTGCTGATCTTCAGTAAACTTACCTGCACATTAATTGCTTACATTAAAATCCAGAGGTGACTACCATCATTTGGTGGTATAAACTATTTTCTCCACCCATGGTAATTTACACAGCCAAGTGATTCTCTGAGTCACTCAGCATTGTAAATTAGAAACTACAAACATTTTTGGGCAGCAGGGGAGCACATGTCTAATTAGCATTAGCCACTCCCCAGACTGCCTCATTGCCATGTAGCTCAGCCAATACTTACATACACACACATATGGGTGTCATTCCCTCAATCAAATCAGCTGCTGTTCACTGACTGAATGAATGAAATTACATTGATTGTTCTGTTCATTGAAATTATTATGGTTAAGGAATGTGTTTGTTTGGGAAGTTAATGGCGAATCCCTCATATATTCTGAAAGTTTTGTCATTAGGGGGTAGAAGTGTTTGTGAGAGTGAAGGCAGGTTACAGTACGGACAAATGTAGTCAAGTGCATGTGTATTGTGCATATGTTCAAGCTGTCTTCTTGTTTTGGCTGCTGCTGTTAGAGTTCACCCCAGTGATAAATCTGTTTCCATTTCTTCCTGTTCTCTGCATCTTGCTCTGTCACACCAACCACCTGCACATCGTCTCTCACCACATCCATAAACTTTATCTTAGGCCTTCCTCTTTTCCTCTTACCTGGCAGCTCCATCCTTAGCATCATTTTCCCAATATACCCATCATCCCTCCTCAGCACATATCCAAACCAATGCAATCTCGCCTCTCTGGCTTTGTCTCCAAACCATCCAACCTGGGCTGACCCTCTAATACACTGATTCCTAATCCTGTCCATCCTTGTCACACCCAGTGCAAATCTTAACATCTTTAACTCTGCCACGTCAAGCTCTGACTCCTGCCTTTTTGTCAATGCCACTATCTCCAGCCCGTATAACATAGCTGGTCTCACTACCCACTTGTAGACCTTCCCTTTCACTCTTACTGGTACCCGTCTGTTACAAATCACTCCTGACACCCTTCTCCACCCACTCCATCCTGCATGCGCTCTCTTCTTCACCTCTCTTCCACACTCACCATTACTGTGAACTGTTGATCCCAAGTATTTAAACTCATCCACCTTTACCACCTCTACTCCCTGCATCCTCACCATTCCTCTATCCTCCCTCTCATTCACACACATATATTCTGTCTTAGCCCTGCTGACCTTCATTCCTTTCCTCTCTAGAGCATATCTCCACCTCTGCAGCGTCTTCTGAACCTGTTCTCTGTTCTCACTACAGATCATAATGTCATCTGCAAACATCATAGTCCACGAGGACTCCTGTCTGATCTCGTCTGTCAACCTGTCCATCACAATTGTAAATAAGAAAGGGCTCAGAGCTGATCCATTATGTAATCCCACCTCCACCTTGGACGCGCCCGTCAATCCTACCACAGACCTCACCACTGTCACACTGGCCATGTACATATCCTGTACCACTCTTACATACTTCTCTGACACTTCCAACTTCTGCATACAATACCACAACTCCTCTCTAGGCACCCTGACATATGTTTTCTCTAAATCCACAAAGACACACTGCAACTCCGTTTAACCTTCTTTATACTTCTCCATCAATATCATCAGAGAAAACATCTCATCTGTAGTGCTCTTTCCCAGCATGAAACCATACTGCTGCTCACTAATCATCACCTCCCTTCTTAACCTAGCTTCCACTACTCTTTCCCATAACTTCATGCTGTGACTGATCAGTTTTATCCCTCTGTAGTTCCTGCAGCTCTGCATATCACCCTTATTCTTAAACATTGGGTACCAATACAAAAGGGTTTTTCGAAAGTAAAGTGCATAATTAGCAGAAGGAGCAGGATTAGGTTTTACAAGTATTAGAAAGGTGGTGTGAGGCAGTCAAAGTGGCTTTCTATAACACTACTACCATTAAGACAAATTTAGTCTGATTTTGTGGTGGGATTTGTAGATCAGATCACCAAAGGAAACTGTTTGTTTACTTTTGTGGTGATTTTTGTTTTCAGTTTTCTGAATTTTGTTTATATGTTGATTTTTATACTGTTGGCTTTGATCACTTCACTGCCAGTACTTTTCCTTTCAGATGGCAGATGCAAACCATATCTCAGTGAAGGTCAATCTTTGGATTCAGGGCAGAGACTGGAGTGCAACACCAATGGTTTTAGGGTTATTATTCAATATTCCAGAGATATTACTGAATATACCAATATCATTAAAAAACATTGGAGTATTTTAGAAGAAACACCTGGGTTGACAGACAAAATTGGAAAATCCCCCTCTTTTACATTTAGGAATAACATCTCACTGAAACAGCATCTGTGCAATAAAAATAGATCACAGCATGCTGGTAAAAATGATCACTTTGGCACATTTTCTTGCCAGCATTGCATAGCCTGCCAACACATTCATGTTAGTACCAGTTATACCCATCCACCTTTAGGCTTTAACATTAAAAGCAAATGCTTTGCCAACTGCAGGACTTCTAATGTACTATACTTCTCTTTCTGTGTGTCCTGCCATTCATTTTATGTAGGAAAAACGAATAGAATGTTCAGAGATAGAGTGCTTGAACATATTAGGGACATCAAAAATAAGAAAGACAACAGTGCGTTAGCTAACCATGTAAGCTGTGACGATCCTACTCATATTTTTAATTTTTTGTGATACAAGTAATACATCCTGACATCAGAGGGGGCGACATTGAGAATCACACAAAAAGCACTGAGCAGGAATGGATACTGAAGCTTAATGCTGAAAACCCCCCAGGTTTGAACGGCATTGCCTCCCTTAAACCTTTTCTGAAAGCACGTCCATTCCCACATAAATTCTAGTAACATGTCCTTGGAAGCTTTAATTTTTAGTATGATATATACAGAAATGGTTAGCTTGTTGTTATGTGCAGTATTATTGTTATGTGAAATGCTTTCTTTACTTTTATAAGAGCTTAGTAAGGCTATACAATGCACATCACTCATGTGTTTTTAATTTAACTAATCATGATAATTTTTTAATTAACTATAACCAATGACCTTAGCAGCGCTGATCATCTGACATGTCTTTTATTTATTTAAATGTTTTATAGTATTTTACTAGCTGTCTGATGAAGCGACTTGGTTAGTTGCGAAAGTGCTTACTTTTTTGTTTAAATAAAATCTTTGGTGTGTGTGCTTTTGGTGCAGTTTTTATTCTATCTAGCCAAAAAGCTACCCTGGCTTTCTCCGCCCAAGAAAATTATTTTCCTGTGCCCCTGTCAAGCAGAGCCACAGAAGTGATCCCCGGGGTGAATTTCCTATTTCCCATCCAATTATCAAGATTCTTCTTGAAGAGTGCTAATGATGAGCTTTGTTTGATATAGATAGGTAGTTTGTTCTAGAGTATGGGAAGTCTCTGTACAATAATCTATCCCTCCAGCATGTTCTGTTTATTGAGGTGACAAGGTTTAGGTCCCTAGAGCATGGAGCTCGGAGGGATTGGGATTTCTTTAAGTGGAGCATGTCCAACAGCTCTGGGTTTGACATAGCTTTGTATTTTTCACAGAGATCGCCTCTGAGTAGGCGATATGCGATGGAGTAAAGCTGGAATTTTTTGGGACAGTCTCCGTAGTGCATCTGTTTGAGGCCAGTAATACTCTTTGTGAGGTATTTCTGCAGCCTTTCTAGTTGTTGTAGATGTCTTCTGAAATACATACCAAAAGGGGTGTTGTACTCTATAATAGGTCAATGAGTGATGAGCAGAGGGAAACAATGACCTCTTTTTTCTTGGATGAAAATTCTTTTGCGATGACATGCGCCACATAGAAGGATTTCCTGACTACTGTGGCGATGTGGTTATCAAAGGAGAGACTACTGTCCACCTGTGTCCCAAGGTCTCTTATCACACTTTTGGTGTTAAGTAGACTACCACCTATGTGGTAGCTCATGGGTACAGAGTTTTTATCAAAGGGGATGACAATGCACTTTTTGGCATTGAGCTTGAGGCCATGGCTTTGACACCAGGCATCTGTCTTAGTGAGGCTCTTTTGTAGGATGTCTACATCGTTAAGAGTTTCAATTATGGCTCCTAGTTTGCAGTCATGTGCGAACTTTGTTAGCCAAAGACATTCTGTGTTAGCCTGTACTTCAGAAAAGTAGATACCAAACAGGAGAGGACTCAGGACTGAACCCTGTGGTACTCCACATGTCACTGGTCTGAAGTTGGATTTGGAGTCTGCTACTTTCACAGTGTGGGTTCTGTCAGTGAGCCAGTTGGCAATCCATCTTGTGACATAGGGATTTATACCTAGTTTAGTGAGTTTATCTATAATTCCAGAGTGGGGGATGGTGTCAAAAGCCTTGACGAAATCTAGACAGGCTGTGTGAACCACCTTACCCTCGTCTACAGCTTTGGTGACTGCTTCAAAGAAGTCATTCAGGTTTAGGAGACATGATCTGTCTTTTACAAACCAGAACTGGGTGGGGTCCAGAGTTTGGAGATTACCAATGTCTTTTCTTATAATTTCCATGATGATACGTTCCATGGCCTTGCAAACCAGGCTTGTTAGGCTAATGGGGTGGTAGTTCCCTGGGTCTGTGGTGGGGTCCCCCTTTGTGGAGTGGGATAACTGCCGCTGTGCACCATTCAGTGGGCACAAAGCCTGAGGTGAGGCTATGATCGAACATGGTGCTTAGGTGGGGTGCCATTTCATTCTGTAGTTTCTGTAGAATGCATCCTGTGATGTTGTCATGTCCCATGGATGCTGTGTTCTTGGCTTTGGAGAGTGTGGTTTTTATCTGTGTAGCTGTGATTACAGGAACTTTGCATTCTTCTGGTATGAAGATGGGCCCTTTAGGGGGTGAGGGGGGGTAAAGTTAGCACTGAACCTATCTGCCAGGATGTTGGCAATATCAGTTGGTTCTGTATATTTAGTGCCATTGTGCTGTAACTCAGAGCAGATCTGAGTGTTGCCATTGAGATTTTTGACATAGCTCTAAAATGCTTTGTGGCTGTCTTTAGAATCAGTGGCAATTCATAACTAGCTTTGGAGGATTTTATGAGAGATCTCAGCTTCTTACTCAGCCTGACCAGGGAGTTCCTCCAGTCATGGAATGTTACTCTTTTTTGCAACAGTTTCTTTCTTCTGTTGTAGAGTTTGTTTATGGCAGGGAACCACCAGATTGGCTTCCTTTTCTGGAGGCTAGCATCTTGGTTCTGTTAGGGATAGCATGATCCATGCACTCGTGTAAGTGCTTATAAAGTGCATTTGTGTAGGATTCAGCAGTCATACCTCTATTGTCTGTCTGCATGGGTGTCGTGACGTTTGCCACTTCTGTCTTAAGAAGAGTGAAATTGGCTTTGGAGAAATCTTTTACGGTAGTTTCCCTAATGGGGAGGTGGGAGCGGGATGTGGATGTCTAGGCTGATCAGCTTGTGGTCAGATCTGACCAGCAAGGAATTGACCTCTGATGTGGAACACTGGTCACCCATGTTGGTAATGACCAGGTCTAAGATATTGCTGCCTCTGGTGGGGGTGTGGATAAGTTGATCCAAGGCGTTGGAATTTATGAATTCCAGAAAATGTTGAGCAAAAGAGCAAATATAGAAGCAAACCTTTTCTATCTCCATTAGCTAGGACTGCAATCGCCCGCTCACACCTACTCTCTACCCTTCTATATGCCTCCCCAATAGTCTTCAATTTGAGCAAAACTGAACTTAGTAGCTCTCTCACTGTTACAACCATATTGCAAGATTTGCCATATGTTCAACATATAGGACACATCACTGTCAAAACCTCAGTCTTCTCGGGTGGCTAGAACTGCCTAGCCTACTTCTGTTCAATCAGCTTATAGTAGCACACAAAATTCTGTACCACCCTGAAAACACTCCGGCACTAAAAAATATCATAAAGCCATACAGTAATTCAAGGCAACTACGATCATCCAATAAACTGTTGGTCCAAACGCACAAAGCCATTAACTCAGCCGATGACTCCTTGTTTGCCAACATCTTTGGTAAAACTTGAAATTCACCTCCATCTAACCTTACCCTCGAACCTTCTTTAAGTCTCTTCAAAACAGGCCTCAAACAGTATTTTAAAGAGCACTGCCTTTGTCCCTGTACTAACCCTGATTAATCACTACTTATTCAATGCCTTACTTAAATTAATATTGTATGCATCTCTTGCTCATAATAGCTTGCTGCAACCTGTTGTTTTTGTATACTATTACACACTGTGTATATTGTGAGTACCTACTAGAGGGCTTTGTGAAAATGTTTGACTCATATCTGTTATGTTCTATCTGTGTTATCTGGAGCTTTTCTCCTGGGCCTCTGCCGAAAATGGACATATAGCAAGTCAGACTATCCCAGTCAACAAATGTAAAATAAATAAAATACAATATTTATTTATGTATTTATTTCTTTATTTTACATTTGTTAACCAGGCCAGTCTAACTGGATATATGTCCATTTTCAGTAGAGGCCAGGGGAGAAAAGCTCCACCTTATGCTAAATATAACAGTAGAACACAAAAACGCAAACGCAACAGAAATTTCAAAATAATACATTACAATACATAATTGCACTTGAATAACATTGTAAAAACACCATCAGAGAGAACATGAATACAAGGTATAGTAATACAGTAGATCTAGAAGCAACTGCCAGGATGAGGGGTTGACAGTTGACATGAGGGGGAGTAAGAAAAAAAGTAAGTTAGGATAAAAATTAAATTAATAATGTAATTCAAAAAGAAATATACGCTCAATTAAAAGAAGATGATAGACATACAACAGTTGAGATAAGCCTGCTAGAAGTAGCGGCAATTTTAGGATTGTATATACTAAAGGGTAGTACTCCGACAATAAAAGACCGTGAAGAGGAAGATAAAATAAATATATACATATATATATATATATATATATATATATATATATATATATATATGAAGCAGCAGCTATATTGGGCCTGCTTACATCTGACATCAGATGACAGTGGGATAAGGAAGGTTCTCCTTTTCTCCTACTGTTGTACTGTCTTGGATTTGGCATATTTAAAGTAGTAGGTGTGTGAAGGATGCAGCCCACCCATGACGTGGAACAAGCCCCGCAGAAGATCAATTACATAATTTTTTTTTTTTTATAGGTTTTTACACAGTGCCATATATACTAACTGCAGTTCAGGGAAATGAGATTCAGTGAAATGAGTTTTCAGTAATTTGTGTTTTCAGTGATGTGGTCGAGGTGAAATGAAATTCAGTGAAATGAGATTCAACAAAACAAAATGACCCACATATCACACTTTATAAAACCACAACATATTTTAAGAGAGATAAAGAGCTCAGTAAGATAGCTGTACATTAAACAAAATAGCTAACAATACTGTCCATAGGAATAGGTACATTGATTCATAGGTTCATAGGTGTGTACTAGGCTAATGGCCCAGCAGCCTTTACAAGCCTAGCCATAGGATTACCCTGAATCGTGCCACCAGACCTTAGTTCCCAGTGCCTCTGTCAAGTAGAGCCACTGGAGTTATCCCTGGGATGAATTTTCTATTAACCATCCACTCATCAAAATTTCTCTTGATGAGAGTCAGTGAGATGCTCTGCTTGACATGTATGGGAAGTCTGTTCCATAGCGTGGGCAGTCTCTGGATTATGAACCTGTCCCTCCAGCACACTCTGTTGATTTTGGTAATGAGGTTGAGGTCTCTGGAGCATGTGGTGGGGAGGATTTCTTTAGATGTAGCACTTCTAACAAAGCTGGGTCAGACATGGCTATGTAAGTCAATCAGAAATGCCTCTACGTAGGCGATATGAGACAGAGAATAGTTAGACTTTCTTGGTGTTTGTCCATATAGGACAAGTGTTTAAGGCCTAGGATCCTCTTTGTGAGGTACTTTTGTGGCCTCTCCAGTTGTTGCAGGTGTCTAGTGAGGTACATGACAAATGGGGCATTGTACTTGATGACTGATAGCTACACAATAGACAAAATAGCTAATAACACTGTCCATATGAATAGGTACATCGACAGCTACACATTAGACAAAATAGCTAACAACACTGCCCATATGAATAGGTACATCGATAGCTACACAATAGACAAAATAGCTAACAACACTGTCCATAGGAATAGGTACATTGATAGCTACACAATAAACAAAATAGCTAACAACACAGTCCATATGAATAGGTACATCGATAGCTACACAATAGACAAAATAGCTAACAACACTGCCCATACGAATAGGTTCATCGATAGCGATACAATAGAAAAAATAGCTAACAACACAGTCCATATGAATAGGTACATCGACAGCTACACAATAGACAAAATAGCTAACAACACTGCCCATATGAATAGGTACATCGATAGCTACACAATAGACAAAATAGCTAACAACACAGTCCTTAGGAATAGGTACATCGATAGATACACAATAGACAAAATAGCTAACAACACTGTCCATATGAATAGGTACATCGATAGCTACACAATAGACAAAATAGCTAACAACACTGTCCATATGAATTGGTACATTGATAGCTACACAATAGACAAAATAGCTAACAACACTGTCCATATAAGTAGCTAGCAACACTGCCCATATGAATAGGTACATTGATAGCTATACAATAGATAAGACAGCTAACAACACTGTCCATATGAATAGGTACATCAATAGCTACACAATAGACAAAATAGCTAACAACACTGTCCATAGGAATAGGTACATTGACAGCTATACAATAAATAAAACAGCTAACAGCACAGTCCTATGGAACAGGTACATTAAAAGACAATAACAAAAATGTGAAACTGATTTCCTTGCATAAAAATGTATTAAAAAACTACAGATTCATTTTAAATGTAACAGAACACGTTTTAATAACAGAACATATTCAGGAAGAAGGATGATGTTCAAACCCCTTGATGACTTTATTCCCTGAACCTGCTTCTTCTGTAACCTATGGCCTAATCTAGGAACATTTAAAAAACATAAAAACTCAGAAATATCCCATGACTAAATACTTACTAGGCTGGTTGTTATGATTGTACCACATCTGGGAATATCCGAAAAATGGCAGGCCTGAAAGGAAAGGAAATAATACGAGTTTCAGAGTTCCATTATGTGCTATGATTATAAAACATTTAGCAATAATATTAATAAAAATAATCAAAACAAAGTTTGTCATACCTGAAACCAGAAAAATGATGAAAGCCAAATGTCCTTTCATTACTTACAGTTCTACTTTACAAAATTGTAAAGACAAGCTATATTTATTTTCAGACTCTGCTTGACTTAAAACCAAATAACA
Organism: Protopterus annectens; assembly: GCF_019279795.1. Classification (NCBI taxonomy): domain Eukaryota; kingdom Metazoa; phylum Chordata; order Ceratodontiformes; family Protopteridae; genus Protopterus; species Protopterus annectens. Next base: position 1,850,684,640 of record NC_056732.1, on the reverse strand, counting down.
ATCGGAGTTGTAGCTGTTCTGCACCGGGAATAATGTACCACAGAAACGTGACTTCACCTTCTCCAATGCCTGCTAGTCTGAAACAGGAAAATACAGTAACGGGTACTGCATTGTTTTACAGAGCCTCCTTCTGATTAAGCATAACCATCCCCTTTCTCATTCCTGTAAGGATAACATTGCTGAAAACTTGTTCAGAAATGTGTAGTGAAACAGGTACAAACAGTTTCTGTTTTAATAAATGGCAGGACAACTCACAAATTCAATGTTAATTAGTGGGTGTGTGCATCTTTGAATAGCCAGCAAAACATCTACTTACCCGTTGATTGATGAATTCAACTTTACATTCCTAGACACATTAAACTGTTTGGCTCCTGCCAGAAAGAAAAGAGCCAAAAATAAGCATTCTCCCTGGATTTCTTTAAATACCAGATCTCTCATGCAAAAACGAGGTAAGGCATGGATATGCAACTCGAAACAGAAAAGACAACATAATCTACAGCACTTTGGAGCACTGCGTACCCTAGTAAAAAAAGCATGTGAACCGAGATAAAAAACAATTTTACTCAAAGCCTCAGGATCAGCATAAAACCAATAAAAATAGCTGTTTGGCAAGCAATCAAAAGAATTATACATCCCAGAAATAATTCTTCCCATAAACTCTCCAGTAACACTACTTATAATATAGCATATCAATTTAACACTTATTTCATAAATAGCATAGTTTCCATCACCGCCCACTTCTCAACATCACCTTCTACTTTCTCTTATCTTCTTACTAGATGCCCCTCCACTTTTTCCATAATTACCCACTTTCTTTATTTACACTCACCCCCATATCATTTCCTTGTCCTTATCATGCCAATCTCAGACATCCACATGACTAACATGTGGTACCAATCATAAGCACTACAGCTGCAATCTGACACCATCTGCCCTCCCACTCAAACACCCCCCCCTTTTCTCTCTCTGCCTTATCATCCTTGCATTTTCTAGCATATACATCCTAATCCCCTGCCTTAAAACAGCATCCCCATCATAGTCTTACCCCCAACAGCATCCCCATCATAGTCTTACCCCGCATTGTTACTACTCCTCACTGGCTTTAATTCTGCCAAACTTAAATTGCATTACAACATTCGCTCCACACTACTCAACCTTTACCAGAAATGGAGCAATTTCAAGCACGGACAGTAAATTCCATTTCATACATAATACCACCTTTCCATATTATTTTCCTGTACCTATGCCTGTCACTCAGAATCACGCAACTTCCCCAAACCATCCTCATCTAATAGATGCACAACATAAGCATCCTAACAACTTCACTAAAGTTCAAACCTTCCTCTGTAACAACAGTTTCTCACTGAAGGTACTTTTCTCACCCACAAATAACTTGATACACACATAAACATCCTATTTATTTATTTATTTTATTCATTTATTAACCAAATAAGTCCACTTCCATTTTAAGGATTTAACCCAGGAGCTATGTTCAGAGTCGGATCCACTTCAAAATATTGACTTTCAAAATACATAAACTCAATATACTGAGACCAAAATCTCTAAAGCTCAAAATACTGAAAATTCAAAATACTGAAACTCAAAATATCAAAAAAAAAAAAAACCACAGTACAGCAAAACAACTATAGCAGAACTACATACAATAACATATTACTCTTCTGCAAGTATAAGCAGAGGGGAAAGCCCCCCTGCACCCCTCATGTGGGAGGCTGTGCCCCCCACACCCCCTGCTACTTCAATATAGCAACCCCAAGATTGCACTTCACTACACTAAAGTGCAATCTTGGAGTTAATATATATAAGTAGCAGGGGGTGTGGGGGTCGCAGACCCCTACAGGGGGGGCTGCAGGGGGGGCTTGCCCCCCTGTTTATACTTGGAGAATAGTAGTGTGGTTTGTGTTATATTTGTTTCTGTATGTACTTGTGCTGGAATATAATAAGTGTTGGTATCTTGTGTGTTTTCAGTATTTTGAGTTTTCAGTATTTTGAACTTTAGAGATTTTGGTCTCAGTATTTTGAGTTTAGGTATCTTGAAAGTCAGTATTTTGAAGTGGAACCTCAGTCACACAGTAGGTAAACTGCTACTGGTAGTAATAGTGTTTTTGTCATTTTAGTAAAATCAGTAGTTTGGAGTTCTTAGTTTTGTCTGTTACGATTTTTTCATTTTATATTTTAACTCGTAGTTGGCTGTCTGCCTTGGTGGGGCCTTCATCTCCTCTTCTCGTACTCCGCAGACAGGGAAAAAATAAATGTCTACTTCCCCCACCCTCAAACTCAACCATCTGACTAAATCCAAATACTACTAGCTAAAATTAGAAACAAAACTATATAATAAATAAGCCATAGTCCATTGGCTCAATCCTGGCTTTTAAATGTGCCATTGAAGGTGTGTCCTGCCCTTAGCTCCTCCTTTCACAGTAATAAGCATGACTCCAAACAATGTATAACATAAGAAAAAAGTAATTTGTGAAATAAAGTCAATTACAAAGAAAGAAAAGAAAGGATTATATGTATATCAGGACTCGTATAATTCAAATAGTACACATCAGATTATTAGAGCTCAGTAACTCTCTTACCACATGACTCCCATGTTTTTCAAAGAAGGAAGCAATTCCACACATTTCCACTGTTTCATGGTATAATAATGGTATAATGCAATAGTCCATGAATAATCCCCCATACCTTTTCCATTGAAAAATGTAATAAAACATGACACAGGGGTCTGGGTATTGGAAGCATTAAGTCTTTCTTAGCTAGAGCATCTCTGGGGCAAACTTTACTAGTCAAGAGTAAATCCCACCATGATCCACACCCCTGCAGTAGTTATATGTCTATCTGATGCTATTTTCAACCCACTTCACTCCTTACCCTGATCCCCATGACTGGGTGTAGGTAGTTCTGGTTTTACCTACAGCTGGCTTTGTTTTGGTCACCCAAGTAAAATATTGAAATGTACCCCTTCCAACCTGGTGTTTTGTAACAAAAATATTCAGAGAGATATCTTCGGGAATATTATGTAAATTTACTCTGAACTCCTATTACTGAATTCACATCTTCCATGCCAAATATTTTCATAAATATTTTCATAAATTTCTTCAAAAATCTACACCTTCTTTTGTTATATTTTTCCTTGTGGGCCTCGCAGACACATCCTCACTGCTGCAAATCACATTCCAGTCACCAATTACAAGTAATATTCCTTGCTGAAAGCTAATTACTTCTCCAACAATTTTCTTAATCTCCATGCTAGCAGTTTTAGGTGGAATATAAATACATGCCAGTGGAATCCTCCTCCCTTGCCAGTAGCCCCTCAGTACTACAAATCTGCCATTATTATAATTTTATCTTCTTCTATCACTATTGGAGCTCCTCTTGCAATTAATATAAGTATCCACTTTTCCTTTATCCCACTTACCTCTTATGTATTAACTGTCCGTGGTGTGTATATGCACCCTTCTGAACCCACTGCAGTCCTGTGGGCCATTCTTGTCTATAATAAGATCATCAATATGTCTGTAAGGTCCCTGGAATCCACAATGTGTTGATTCTGCATTGCTTGTCATAACTTAGTCTCCAGCACAATGGCGGCTACAGCTTTTATCACACTAAACTGGTCCCCAAAGGTCTGTGGTTATATTAGTAAGGTGATTTAATGTAAATGTTTCTAACTCACCACTGTTACATGATGTGCTATCATCCCCACTCTGTGCTATGACATTCATCTCATTATTGGAGTCCTAGGTAATGTAGACTGAGTGAGCATGCACAGCTACTGTTGGGGGGGGGGCTGCTAATACACAGCAACATCACACTACTGTGAGGGGTCGCCACAGTGCTGGCTAGTTGCATCTCGTTACTACAAGAGGTGGTCATGCTATGGCTCTGTAGCTCTGCGGTACTACCACAAGAATGGCCATGGCATAGGAAGTGATGATGCATGACCCCTGCTCTTTGATTCAGATGCCACACCTACCACTGGGTGTACATTTTGTTCTGGGATTTCCTATCTGATGAGTGATGGAGGTCACCCCACAGAACATAACCCAGAGGGCTCAGCAGTGGCCACAGAGGCCACCTTTCAGGAGGTGGAGGTGAATGCTCCTCTTCTGAGGCTGGCATGAGGCACTCTTCATGGATCCCTTAATTAGAAGTATGATGGTTGATGCAGGTTAAAGCAAACCAGCAGCTTTATACCTATATTATGCTCTTGGAGTATCTCCTTGTCCAAGTAGTCTTGTCATGTGTCTTACCAGCCCCTACAATCTGACTACCAGTGACAGCACCCAGTCCTGATGTCAGCCATGAAGTTGACTGATATCAGAGCAGGTTCACCTCTGATTAAGTTTGGGGCTCACTCTAGCCCTCCATTTCTACCACCATCATGTTCACTTTCCATGTGCACCTCTCCCCATCATCTGTTTGTCCTCCCCACCATCTGTTCTGCACAATTTGCTAATCCATGTCGCTTCTTTGTTGCCCATCTTTATGTGTCACTGCCTCCCTTGTCAGTATTTGCCTATGTCTTATGTTTGTTTGTATGCCCCTACCTCCTTCAGTGTACCTTCCTTCTGCCCCACATCTCTTCCTTGCTACTCTCCACTCCTACCCTTCTTAAGATAAAGAAGGGGCACTTGTTTAAAAAGTAAAGCCATTTTCCATCCCACCTATCTATCCTTCATGCTGACCTTCTATACATTCTTCTGTTTGCCGTTTCTCCATTTCTGCTTTTTCTATCTCCCCCTTTCCTCTAAATGTTTATAATGAATTACCTAGATGCTCTGGTGCAGAGCCCTTGAATGATCTACAGACACTTTGCTTCATGTGTGTATGCGCATAGAGTCAGGCACACAAGCTCCATAGTGCTTTCCCTTCAGGCCATGTGACCATTATAACGCAATCTGTGTGAGCGCAGTTACTATCATTATCAAAACTGATTTTTGACCCCTCCAACTCTGCCGTCAGCATGCTGGCCTTCTGCACGCTCTCATGCATTACTAATCAGCACTGCACCACATTGGGAATGCAGTGCATTTTACTTACCATGGATCTGCAGCATTATGAATCTTTATGAATACCCATTATAAAATGCAGCATATCCATAGCCCCACCTAGAAAAATGAAGATGATAACAGCAGAATAATAACATCCACTGGAAGGAAAACATTAATTTGAATCAAGAAACACACACAAACTAAACAATAACAGCCAGAGAATGTTACTAGCTGGTGGAAATATCTGACTTGTACATTCAGTTACAGCCTAAAGCAGAAGATCTGATGGCTAAACTGCTTAGCTGGGTTTATTCAGGTAGGTAGACAACCAAACAGTAGCACTGTTTTAACTGTATGTATAAAATACAAAGAAAAGAATCTCAAGTGTATTCATGTCCGTATAGCTGCACATTGGCAACCCTCTCCAACAAAGAAAAAAAAATTATTTATTTTTTTTCTAGAAGGACAGTGTCACTTTAAGTAAAGTAAACACTTATGTTCCCTGTAGCTGCATGTCACGTAGTATATTAGCAGGAAAGGGTGAGTACTGATTTCTATTATTAGGTTACTGAAACTCAAAACAGAAAGCATAGGCTTGAAAGGATGGCAGCTTGGAAGCATAAGCTGTCTGAGGATTTAGCTGAAGATTTATTGTGTTCTGTTTGTTTGGATTTGTTTAATGACCCTGTAATGCTGGTATGTGGCAATAACTTTTACAAATCATGCATTGATAAATTTTGGGACTGTGATAAGATTCCCTCCTGTCCTGAATGCAGAGAGAAATTTCCAACTAAAAAGGTAAAATCACAGCCAAATGAGGAAATAGGAAAGGCACCTCAGGAGCACCAGAATAACTTGTGTGTAGAGGGATCATACACTGTTTTGAGCACAAATAGACCCTAAAATTGTTCTGCTAGGAAGATGGAACTCCCATGTGTGTCACCTGTATGGTATCAGCTAGGCATAAAGAGCATTCCTTCCTACCCCCGCAGGAAGCAGTTAGCATGTTTCAGCTGAGCTAGTTTTTTAATAAATTCTGGAGCAAAATAATACTGGCTGTTTAAATGTACTTTTCCCATGAACTTTATATATTTTTTAAATCTCTGATTCTCAGGTAAATGGACTGGGCGACACTGGCTCATTTTCATAAATAACTATATCACACTTATTAAAATGAAAACAGCAGGATAAAGTGCCTTATAGTTAACAATACAGCACGTGAAGGAAAGGTGAAAGATGTGCTTTGGCATTTTACAATTCACTACGTGACCAGTGTTTTGCTTTTTTTTTTGGAAAAGCAAAAATTTGTTAAGGGACAATATGAAGTGGGCTGAGTTTGAAAGTAGTGAATAAGCTACACCTATAAACCGGAACATGAGGTAGAACAGTTGGAAACTAATGTTCAGAGATAAAGTAACAGTATTATTTCCTTAGCTATAGCCTTTGGACCAATATGTGCCACAAGATGGCCTAACATATTGAAGAACATATTTGCTGACACAATATTAATTTAACTAGCTCTTAGTTTAGTTTTATTAGTTGATTTGTTAATGGAAATATAATCACTGTAGACTTAGTTGCAAATAAAATATTGAGATGACTGGCAGGAATTTAACTGGATATAATTTAAATGGCTGTAAGACAAGATTATCTAGTTAAACTAGATTAGACTGACTATGTAGGATTGCATTCAAATAACCAACATGTTTGTGATTTAAATCTAAATCTGTTTGCAAAGTAGTTTGACAACAAAATTATCTATTAGTAATACAGAGCAGTACATAATTTAAACAGGTTGATAGTGAATGCCCTTTAGCATAAGCTCACAGTTTGGTAGGAACAAGGTTGCAGAGTGCCACAAACACAGTTAAAGAAACACAGAATGTCATTATTCAAAACTGGCTCTTTGTGTAGCTCAGCAACATAATTTTTGTAGTCCAGTATGGAAAAGTCTAGATAAAAGTATTATGTAAGGCCCGCATAGAAAAGGTCTTGCTGTTAATCTAAAGGCACTTCATTTGAAGATGCTTGATATGACTTTTGGTAAGTTAGTTTTGGTCACATCAGGTAAGAGTTACAAAAAAGGTTGATTTTAGTCTTTGTAGTTATTGCATTGTACTAAGCTATGTATATATATAATTTTCTTTCATTTATTGTAAGTCTGTGTAATGTGATGGTCAAGGGAACATTTCAGATAGGTGATGGTGCCCCACAAATGTCTTCAAGTCTTGCTTAGTAAGATATGGACTGGAAGTGTTTGATTAGATTAAATACATTTAATATCACTCTCTCATTTCATAGAAAGTTTTCATGTATACCTGATATGTCCCCAGCCTGAGTTGGTAATTCAGTTGCACATATAAACAAAGATGTTAAAAGATGAAGTAGATGAACAGGTGCACGGTTACAAGTTCTTTGTACCATCAGACTTGATTCTTACAATGAAGCATCAGGCAACTTCACTGATACTGTTAATGTGTATTACATTTGTATGCCATTTACGCTGTATGCACTTTGTATATTTGTACGGATTGTAAACTCAGAGGCGTTTGACACATTGTAACTATCAACTGCAGTATAAGGTGCATGAGACAAATTCCATTGCAACATTTGAAACATATTTTGATGTGAAACATGAGGCATTGTTTATGGCAATTAGTTTATTTTAACAATGTCACATAGTCACATAACTAACATTAATACAAGGAAACATATCAGGACAGGCAGTACATATTACCAGTTTACAGAAGGAAATATATTACAATTCGTATAATGGTTAGGGCGTTTACCTCACAGACACAATGTACATGGTTTGATTCTCACTTTTGAAAGAGAAATTAGCTAGGCTTAAAATGGGCCACAAGGGCAGCTTGCCTAGTACTTGCATGTGAAAACTGGGAATCTGAAACAGTAACAATCATAAGGTAAGTATAGCACCCTTTATGTTCCATTTAATATTATTAATAAAAACAGGTTTATGCAATGTGATATCTTAAAATAGTTTATTACCTTTGTAATGTATGATATGCCATGTTTACACTCTAAAACTGGAGAAGGGTAGGAGACATACTTGACAGTTTTCTGGTGTCAGAAAAGTGCTTAATAAGCTTTAAGTAATTTTTAGTTGTTAATTTCTAGTCTCACTTTGGACTAAACCACAGTTAGTGTCGGCCATCACAGAACAACAGCAGAAGGTAAAACAGGTTTAAAAGCTGCCGTGGCAGCGTTTACTGTATAACAGCTTATATCTACTCAGGACCCAGGGAGGGTCAGAACACCACGATCCAGGTGTATTCTCTGTGCTGTTCACATATAGACAATTCCTATTATAGTCATTGTCATGGTTTGTGGTTGTCAGGTCACTGTCTCATGACAATTCAGCCTTACTATCTTCTTCCCATGTAACTAGGCATGTGGGCTCCCTCAATCGGATCTCTCAGGCTACAGTTCTCTTTATTTGGGTACTGTAACACTTTTGTACTGCTAGGATGAGTAGCTTCAGATGTTCATAGGTAGTTAGTAGGCATGTAGTCCAGGTGACTATTAAGGAACCCTAGCCCAAATTACCCATTACCCCAAAACACTGTGGTTAAATGACTTTCTCAAGGTCACACAGAGGGAATCAAACCTTGTCCCAGCACAAGTAGATTAACAGCTCAATAGTCTTAATGCTAGATTCACCATAATAATAATAATAATAATAATACCCATTTGTTAACCAGGTGGGCTCACTGGGCACACTGTCCCCTTTCAGGGGTGACCTAGGAGCAGTATTTGGTTAAGTAACTTAAAGTCACACTGTATGCAAATCAGGGCTGCAAAGTTAAACGACTTACCACAGGAATAAAATCAAGTACTTATAGGCAAAACGAAGCACAGCGAGCATATAAAACCAAGTCGTATGACAACTAAAATATATATTTTTAGACTCATATATACACAAGATTACCTAGTTAAGCCTCTAGCTTTGAGTATAGGTTTAATGGAAACCACTTCATTTCACTTCAGTTGCCAGATGGAGTGCTCAAATGTTTAACTTTGTTTATAAAGCATGATATGCCTTTAAGAAAGCTTGGATGATGATGTCACTAATGAATGGGGGGGCAATGCATATTAGTGGATGTTTTAAATGTTTTATAAGTGTACGTTGAATAAACATGTGTCATTAAGGTCTGAAGAAGCCACACTGATGTGGTGAAAGCGCTTACCTACATAAAGTACGACTTGGTTTTATATGCTCGCTGTGCTTTGTTTTGCCTATAAGTACTTGATTTTATTACTATTTGGTTCATATTACTATGGCAATACATTTACCCGTGGACTATTTTCCTTTGCTACTGCCCACTTACCGCAGGAACTGCAGCTCATAGCCTTAGCCCTCGGTGTCAGTTGCAAGACAGCCAGAGTGCCACACAACTCCAAAGGACTAGAACAAACAACCTTCATCTACTGTAATCTCAAGGGCATTATATTTACATGCTGAGCTAAATCAGCAGTCCACTGCTGATCACCACTAGCTGCTGAGTTACTTAATGTTGTTCCAGAATGGCATTTTATTTCCCTTCACTGAACAAGAATATTCTAAGCCCTTTAACAGGACAGGTTGCTGTTAGGCAGAGTTCTGTCATCAGCAATGCTTGGATGGAAACAAAGGGCAGCCGCTTCAGGTGCAAAGTACTAGTCATCAGGACCAGCAGATGTTGACTGGCCTTCAGTTCTTACCACAAATACAGTGCTAGCATTTGAATTTGCTTCACTGAATGCTTGGTACTCCAAGTGTGTCATAAACTGGAGCACTTGCTTGCTAGACTGTAGCAAGTAGTTTACTACAGTTTAAAAAGGAAAGAATTTTTAAAACTGAAGTGCTTTAGCACTCCATGTGTTGCATGAACTGTAGAAGTTGCTTGCTACAAATGTAACAAGTAGTTGGCTACCATGTAAGAGGAAAGAAGAGCATTAATTAATTAATTAATTAATTTTTAAAGCATCTTTTTGCTCCTCAATGTTGATTTTAGAGAGCACTAGACTGAGGATGGCAGAAGGCACCAGAACAGTTAGCTGCACCTCTGGATTATGTTATTGAGTGGGAGTGAATTCTAAAGTCAAAATGTTGCAGAGATAAGTTTTAGAAGTTATGTAATACAGAAAGACAGCATAAAATGTTAGCTAATGGATGAGTGAATACTGTCAAACGTATTAGCTGGAATATTCTGGTTAGATATGAAAGTGAGTCTGCTGAGTTGGTAGGTCAGTGTATATGTAAATAGAGTTCTGAAGTGCATGATGGGAATCCATGCTCATCTCTCTCTCTCATCTCATCTCCTCTCCTCTCTATCTCTTCATCTCCTCTCATCTCTTTCTTTCCATCTCATCTCATTCTCTCTCTCATTCTTCCTCTCGATCTCATTTCATTCTGTTTCTCTCTTTCAATTTCATCTCTCATTCCCAATCTCTCTTGTGCGCACTCATTCAATCTCAATTTCTTCCAATCTGTCTCGCTCACTCTTTCAACCTCTCAAGCTCACTCACTAGCTTGCCTGCTCTCTCTTGCTTGAGCTCAGTCTCAAGAGCGATCTTCATTGCACAATGACTGGGAATCAATTGGAATTACTTTATTCCAGAGGCTGTACTATGACAGGATATATTGAGGTTGGAGGCAAACCACTTCAAAACTATGTTAGCTGCACAACAGATAACACACTCACCTTGCTGCAGAAGGCTGTGAGTTCTGTTTTGCACTTTGTTTCAATGAATTATTGAGGATTTCTGTGCTATGTATTATTTTTCCTGAACTTGCTTAGAGTTTTAAATTGCATTTTCCACTGCTGTAAGGACTGCTGTTTTTGCAATTGTAGTGTTAATATAGTGTATATTTTTCCAGTGCTTTTAGGCATCTGTTTTTGTTGTTCCTTAACAACTGGGCTTCAAACAACTCATTTTGCATCAAGAAGGTCAAAATCTGCCCTCTTGTGGCAGGAGAGGGCTGATTCCACCTATCTGTGTTGGGAATTGCTGGTGGGAAGCTTATTGTATGCGTATTTAAATGGCCTTTGGGCAAATATAGTTTAAAAGTTGTTGTTTGTCAGCTTCTGTACAAGCCTTGCATTTGCCCGACACTGCTGTTCACACAGCAGCATTAACTATGTCTGGTATAGATGCAAGCACCTAGAAGTTGTACTTTTCGCTATAAGAACTATCTCTGAAATTTTCCATGGTCCTACACTGCTCTAGGACTAACTGGTTTGTGCACTGAACAGCATCACCACATTTAGTTAGCTATAGATTACACTACTACAGCATTCAAACCTGTACGTACCCCCTCTGAAATTTCCACAGTATCTCACTCCTCAAGGAGCAACTGTTTGGTGGGCTAAGCAGCATTTCTGCATCACTTAGCTGTACATTTCACTACTCAAAGTAGCCAAACCTTGTCTTGTTGCAAACACACCCATTATGTTCCTTTGTAAAACACATATTAAGAACCAACAACCATGGATAGACAATTTTCTGCTATTTCTGCAGCCAACTTGGTGGACATGGGCATCCTGAGGCAATATAGCAATTGCCTCATGTTTACTAACAATCACTTAATTCTGAAACAGACAAATATACTATGTGAGAGATATAGTTACACAGTGCCACTGGAGGCTAGACTCTCATACAGACAAAAAAAATGCAAAACAGGTTGTCAGAGAAATATACACTACTTGCCACAATAACTAAGGACCAAACACACAGAGCCACATATGCAGAGGTGCTCACCTATAACTTATCCAAACCAGACACAGTCTTCAGCAACTCTACATGCACACAAACAAGAAAGCTCCCACCACAACACATAAAACTCCATCTCAGTGTCTCATCTACCAAACCTATAAGGTGTAACACCATGCAACCCAATTTGATCATGGGAGATTCCATTGTGTGACACACTGATGTCCCTCTCACCAGGCTGAATAAGGAGAAGGTCACAGCTAGTTACCTGTCAGGGGCCAGGATTTGCCAGATCACGCAAGCACTTAGGTCATTAAACCACAAGTACTAGTATAACTCAAAGTCCAATGGGGTGTTAATAGCCTGAGACATACCTCCCCAGACTATATGAAGAGTGCTATGATCGAGGTCTCAGAATGTGTGTCACAGGTAGGTAAGAGCCTAGCATTGAGCAGCATTCTACCTTCTCCAAGGATGATACCACAATACCAAGAGAAAATGATTGACTTTAATAATTCGCTTTGTTACTGCCAGGGATGGTCTTCACCTGCTACCACTAGGCTTTTAAATATTGGCCCAAGCTATTATCCAAACCTATAGTGCCTTTTTAAGGCATCACCAAACAGATAAACCTTCCATCTTAAGATCTACTCATAACAGCCTAAAGCTATTACTGCTCAATGCTAAAAATCTCATCAATAAACTAACTCCCTGGAAACACACTTCACCCTAGAGAATGCTGATATCTGTGCAGTTATTGAGACATGGTTCAAAGCCACAAAAAGCATTTAATGCCTTCCATACATTCAGACCACCTACATGGAAGGACAAAAAGTGGAGGTTTATCAAGCTACATAAATGATAAGCCCACCTCAAGACTTATCAAACAATATGACATGCTTGAACTACCCCATGTCTAACTAAATGCAGGTAAAATCTCATACCATATCCTTGCTAGATACAGGTGCCTTACCATGACCTAGAAAAAACAAGCCTCATACCTAAAATATACTAGAATCTCTTTGCGTTCAGCACTATGCCGTACTCGTGGGTAATTTCAACTATCCCTCCATTAACTGGGAAGCACATATGACCACTAATATGAAAGCTCAGAGATTTCTAGACTTTGTCAATGCAAATGCCCTATAACATCTAGCCTACCCTTCCACTAGGTGTACAAATATCCTAGACCTGGTACTCACAAACATGTGGGAACACTGTACCTCCCTTCCCAGTGTAATGTGTTCAACTAGTTGGATCAGATCACAAAGTGCCCTTCTTTGAAATAAATATAAAGCTAGAACTACCATCTAAACCCAGAACCTTTAAGAACTTTTCTCAGGCAAGCTACCTCCTATTAAGCAATGACATAGCAAATGTCTAAGCCCCCCCCCCCCAAACTCATAAAATATGGAGGCTGATGTGGAGGTGTACACAACAGTCTTCTGTGCAATCATATAAACAGTTGCATAGAAACAGCAGTAACAGACTGAAATAAACCTGGGACAAACTGCAAAAAAACAAGTCAACTTGGTGAACTCCTGGTATAAATAGGTTGTATAACAAAAGAAAGAAAATCCTATTCAGAAGTAGGGGACAGTATACACAACAGGGGAAAATGCTCTCTTATTAATTTAAACAAGCAACTCGGGACTAGTCAGGTCTTCAAAATTCAAATCTGATGCAAAAATAGCCTTCCAAGCAAAAGATAACCATAAAGCATTTTTCAGTTATGTCCGAAATCTTAAAGGCAACACCCTAGAATGTGTGGAGTTGGATGTAGATGGCACAACTTTTACACAGCCAGAAAATGTATCAAATCTGCTAGCTGATAAATTCAGCTCAACTTTCAACCCCATCACCTCCAGTAACTCCTAGGAAATGCCCTCCACCATTTCACTACCAGTTATCACAAAATAATAGGCTGTCACTACACTCTCTAAAGCAATAAACCTGGCTTCAATGGGTCACAAGAAAATCCCAGAATACCTTTCAAATAGTTTGAAATATGACCTTTCAGGCAAACTAGAATTTCTATTTAACCAAAGCCTCCAGACAGGCTTTGTCCCTGGGGAGTGGAGGACAGCAGTGGTCATCCTCTGCATAAAGAGGGGACCATGAACAGACCCAGGAAGTTACAGACCCATAAGTTTGACTAGTCTCATACTCTAAGTCATGGAAAGAATAATCATGGACCTGATAAATAATTATCCTGGAAATCTCCAAACATTGGACCCAACTCAGGTCGGCTTTAAGGGCAGGTCATGCCTGCTCAGTCTGTTGGACTTTGAGAAAGTCACTAAGGCCATGGAGCCATGGATGAGGGTAAAACTGTACATGCTGCCTACTTTGACTTGGCCAAGGCATATGACACAATTCCCCACTTAAGCATTATAAATAAACTCTCAAAACTGGGCATAAATCCATGTGTCATCAGATGGATAGCCAACTGGATCACAGACAGGACCCATGTTAGATTAGGGGAATCCAGATCCAGCAAGAGGCCAGTTACTAGGTGTGTATCACAGGGCTCAGTACTGGGACCACTCTTGTTCAGAATATACTTCTCTGAACAAATTTGCTCATGACTGCAAGTTGGGGACTATCAATGAATGCCCAGTGATGTAGAGATCCTTCAGAAAGGTCTGAGTTGGACAAGTAATTGGTGCCAGAGCCAAAAAAATGCATAATTATACCATTTGGGAAATTGAATACCCCTCCAAATTACAATACTAATAGCACACACCTAAGAGTTGATCCAGCGGTAAGAGATCTAGGTACAGAAATAGACAGTAAACTGAACTTTGACCATTATGTGTCCATGGTAGTGAGGAAGTCCTTCTGTGTAGCACAGCTTATAAGTAAGGACATAGTATGCAGATCCAAGGATGTTATAAAAAATACAGGGTGTAAATAACTTGTCCTATGCAAATCACCTAAAAGCCCTATCCCTTTACTCTGTCTCCTAACAACTATTAAGGGGTGATCTATGCCTAACCTACAAGGCATTCTCAAATCCAGTCCTGACGGAACTGTTCATAGGTGCATAGGTAGGTACTAGGATATCGGCCCTGGGGCCTATACAAGCCCAGCCAAAAAGGTACCCTGGCTTTTGCCACCCAAGAAAGTTATTTTCCTGTGCCACTGTTGAGCAGAGCCACAGAGGTGATCCCTGGGGTGAATTTCCTATTTCCTGTCCAATCATCAAGATTTTTCTTGAAGAGTATTAATGAGGAGCTTTGTTTGATATAGATAGGTAGTTTATTCCAGAGTATGGGAAGTCTCTGGGACAGGAATCTATCCCTCCGGCATGTTCTGTTTATTGTGATGACAAGGTTTAGGTCCCTAGAGCATGTAGCTCTGAAGGATTGGGATTTCTTTAAGTGGAGCATGTCCAACAGCTCTGGGTTTGACATAGCTTTGTATGTTAGGCAGAGATCACCTCTGAGTAGGCGATATGCGAAGGAGTAAAGCTGGAGTTTTTTGAGGCAGTCTGCGTAGGGCATCTGTTTGAGGCCGGTAATCCTCTTTGTGAGGTATTTCTGCGGCCTTTCCAGTTGTTGTAGATGTCTTGTGAGGTACATACCAAAAGGGGTGTTGTACTCTATAATGGGTCTAATGAGTGATGAGTAGAGGGGAACAATGACCTCTTTTTTTCTGGATGAGAAACCTTTTGTGATGGGGTGTGCCACGTAGAAGGATTTCCTGACTACTGTGGCAATGTGATTATCAAAGGAGGGACTACTGTCCACCTGTGTCCCAAGGTCTCTTATCACACTTTCAGTGTTAAGTATACTACCACCTATGTTGTAGTTCATGGGTACAGAGTTTTTACCAAAGGGGATGACAATTCACTTATTGGCATTGAGCTTGAGGCCATGGCTTTGACACCAGGCATCTGTCTCAATGAGGCCCTTTTGTAGGATGTCCACATCATTAGGAGTTTCGATTATGGCTCCTAGTTTGCAGTCATCTGCGAACTTCATTAGCCAAAGACCTTCTGTATTAGCCTGTACTTCAGAGAAGTAGATACCAAACAGGAGAGGACCCAGGACTGAACCCTGTGGTACTCCACTTTTCACTGGTCTAAAGTCAGATTTGGAGTCTGCTACTTTCACTGTGTGGCATCTGTCAGTGATCCAGCTGGCAACCCATCTTGTGACATAGGGATTTATACCTAGTTTAGTGAGTTTATCTATAATCCCAGAGTGGGGGATGGTGTCGAAAGCCTTGGCAAGATCTAGATAGGCTGTGTGAACCACCTTACCCTTGTCTTCTGCTTTGGTGACTGCTTCAAAGAAGTCTATCAGGTTTAGGAGACATGATCTGCGTTTTACAAACCCGAACTGGGTGGGGTCCAGAGTTTGGAGATTACCAGTGTCTTTATTTATAAGTTCCATGATGATACGTTCCATGGCCTTGCAGACCAGGCTCGTCAGGCTAATGGGGTGATAGTTCCCGGGGTCCGTGGTGACTCCCCCCTTGTGGAGTGGGATAACTGTCACTGTGTGCCATTCAGCAGGCACAAAGCCTGAGGTGAGGCTATGAATGAACATGGTACTTAGATGGGGTGCCAGTTCGTTCTGTAGTTCATGTAGAACGCAGCCTGGGATGTTGTCTGGTCCCATGGATGCTGTGTTCTTGGCTTTGGAGAGTGTGTTTTTTACCTGTGCAGCTGTGATTACAGGAACTTTGCATTTTTCTAGTATAGAAATGGGTTCTTTAGGGGGTGAGAGGGGGGTAAAGTTAGCACTAAACCTATCTGCCAGGATGTTGGCAATATCAGTTGGGTCTGTATATTTAGTGCCATTGTGCTGTAACTCAGAGCAGATCTGAGTGTTGCCATTGAGATTCTTGACATAGCTATAGAATGCTTTGTGGTTGTCTTTAGAATCAGTGGCGATTTTGTTTTCATAACTAGCTTTGGAGGATTTTATCAGGGATCGCAGCTTCTTACTGAGGCTGACCAGGGAGCTCCTCCACTCATGGGATTTTACTCTCTTTTTGCAACAGTTTCTTCCTTCTGTTGTACAGTTTGTTTATGGCAGGGAGCCACCAGATCAGCTTCCTTTTTTTGGAGGATAGCGTCTTGGTTCTGTTTGGGATAGCACGATCCATGCACTTATGTAAGTGCTTATAAAGTGCAATTGTGTAGGATTCAGTAGTTGTAACTGTATTGTCCATCTGCATGGGTGTCATGAAGTTCTCCACTTCTGTCTTAAGAAGCATGAAGTTGGCTTTGGAGAAAATTTTTACCATGGTTTCCTTAATGGGGGTTCATAGGTTCATAGGTTCATACTAGGCTATCTGCCCTAGGGCATTTATAAGCCTAGCCAGAGTGTATGTGGCTTACACCACCCCTTAGGATGAGAATACTACACCCTTTTAGGGTTTAGTTTACTATGCCTCTGTCTAGTAGTGACAAAGAGATGACCCCCGGGGTAAACCTACGATCTCCCATCCACTCGTCGAGATTTCTCTTGAATAGAGTCAGTGAGGGGCTCTGCCTAACAAGGACTGGGATTCTGTTCCAGAGTGTAGGGAGCCTCTGGGTTATGAATCTGTCCCTCCAGCACGTTCTATTTATTTCTGTGTTGAGGTTTAAGTCACTTGTTCTCGTGGCTCTGATGGATTTGGATTTTCTGAGGTGGAGCATGTCCATTAATTCAGGATTGGACATGGCCTTGTATGTCAGGCACAGATCACCTCTGAGTAGGCGGTATGTGACTGAATAGAGCTGGAGTTTTTCAGTCGGGCAGCATATGACATATGTTTAAGACCCTTTATCCTCTTGGTGAGGAACTTTTGGGGTCTTTCCAACTGCTGCAGGTGTCGGGTGAGATACATCCCAAATGGGGCATTGTACTCAATCATTGGCCTGATAAGAGAAGAGTACAGGGGCACAATGACCTCTCTTGATCTAGATGTGAAAACCTTCATGATAAGGTGGGCAATATAGAAGGTCTTCCTAACCACTTTGGCAATGTGAGTGTCAAATGAGAGGTTACTGTCAACCTGGGTCCCTAGGTCCCTGATTACCTCTTCCGCTTAATGGATTACCGCCTATGTGGTAATTTGTGGGTACCTTGTTTTTCCCAAAGGGTATGACTATACATTTTTTGGCGTTTAGCTTAAGGCCATGGCTCTGGCACCAATTATCCGTTTCTATGAGGCCTCTCTGAAGGATGTCTGTGTCCGCTGGAGTATCAATTATGGCACCCAGTTTGCAGTCATCTGCGAACTTTGTCAGCCACAATCCTCCTATGTTTGCCTGTACCTCGGAAAAATAAATGCCGAACAAGAGGGGTCCCAGGACTGAGCACTGTGGGACACCGCTTGTGACTGGCTTAGAGTCTGACATAGCTCCAGCAACTCTGACCCTGTGGGTTCTGTCCTTGAGCCAGTTTGCAACCCATCTTGTGACATATGGGTTTACATTTAAGCTGGTGAGTTTGTCTATGATGCCCGAGTGGGGTATTGTGTCAAAGGCTTTTGCAAGGTCAAGGTAGGCTGTGTGAACTGCCTTACCCTCATCAATGGCCTTAGTGACTGTTTCAAAAAAGTCGACCAAGTTCAGAAGGCAGGATCTGCCCTTGACAAAGCCAAATTGGGTAGGATCCAATGTCTGTAGGTCCCCAATGTCTTTGTTTATGAGTTCCATAATGATCCTCTCCATAGCTTTGCAGACCAGGCTCGTCAGGCTTATGGGGCGGTAATTTCCAGGGTCCGTAGAAGCACCGCCTTTGTGAAGTGGGACCACTGTTGACATACGCCACTCATTGGGTACGTATCCTGTGGTAAGGCTAAGATTAAACAGCAACCTTATGTGTGGGTTTAGTTCCTCTTGGAGTTCATGTAGCACACAGCCCGGGACACCATCCGGTCCCATTGATGCTGTGTTTTTAGCTTTAGAGAGGGCGGCTCTCACCTGGGCATCTGAGATGTTAGGGAGGCTACACTCTGCTGGGATAGTTATTTCTCCTTTTGGGGTGGGGGGAGAAATTTGCACTGAACCTGTCTGCCAGAATGTTGGCAATGTCAGTGGGTTCAGTGTATTTTGTGTCATTTTGGACTAACTCTGAGCATATCTGGGAGTTTCCACCCAGGTTTCTAACATAGCTAAAGAAGGCCTTGTGATTGTCTTTTGTGTCATTTGCGATTTTTCTCTCAAAGTTGGCCTTGGATGATTTTATGAGTGATCGTAGTTTTTGCTAGTACTGATCAGAGATGCCTTTCCTTTTAGGGATTTTGCTCTGTCATGTAGTAGC
Source organism: Protopterus annectens (assembly GCF_019279795.1). Lineage (NCBI taxonomy): Eukaryota > Metazoa > Chordata > Ceratodontiformes > Protopteridae > Protopterus > Protopterus annectens. Next base: position 1,850,665,646 of record NC_056732.1, on the reverse strand, counting down.
TTCCTCCTTCTGTTGTAAAGTTTGTTTATGGCTGGGGTCCACCAGACCGGTCGCCTGCCTTTGGGAGAATGGGTCTTGGTTTTATTTGGGATTGCATGATCCATGCATTCTTGAAGGTGCCCATAGAAGGCATTTGCAAGGGATTCAGCAGTGTGGGTTGTGGTTCCCACTGGCCCAGGGGCCTTGAAAGATACCACTTCAGTCTTAAGAAGTGTGAAGTTTGCTTTTGAGAAGTTCTTCACTGTGGTCTTTTGTGCAGGGGGTGGGGGCTGGATGTGGATTTCCAGTGAGATTAATTTATGGTCTGATCTTACCAAAGAGGGATGTACTTCCGGTGTGGAGCATTTTGTCCCAGTGTTTGTGATGATCAGGTCTAGTATATTGTCTCCTCTTGTGGGAATGGTGACTAGTTGTTCCATTGCATTTGAGTTTATGAATTCTAAGAACCTTTGGGCTAGAGTGTTGGGGCTTGAGTAATGTTCCCAGTCTATGTTTGGGTAGTTGAAGTCTCCCAAAATGATGGTATTTGGAGAGACATTCATACTCTCCAGTGTCTTCAGGAAGGCTGTGTGGGGTTCCTGAGTTTGAGAGGGTGGTCTGTAGCATGCTACAAACTGTAAGGCAGTTTTGCCTATGGTTAGTTGCACCTGGATAGTCTCCGATGCTTAGATGCGTTGCCACTAACCTGGAGGTGTGGGTATCTTTGATGAAAATGGATACTCCCCTCCTTTTGTGGTTCTGTCCAAGTTTTGGGGCCGGAAAGCATGATATGAGGTAAAACCTGATAGTGCTGGGGTGCTCTCAGGAGCCTTGAACCAGGTTTCAGTCACTGCACAGACATCGATGTTCTCCATACTGAGAAGGGCTTCGAGGGTGCATCTTGAGGTTTAGACTTCTGGCATTGAGCAGCATTACCCTTAGTTTTTTCCACTTGTGTTTTCTAGGGAGGTACGTTTGTCATTTGAGCCTTGCCTAAAAAAGGCACTATGTGGGTGGCAAGAGCCTTGGCCAATATCCGGAAGCCCAGGGTGACAGGTGCAAACCATCCCTTGAAGCAGCGTGGCTTGTCAAGCATGTCATCCCAAGCAGACAGACACTGGATCCCCTTAGAATGACACCAGTAATTAAGCCAATTGTTAAAACTGATCATTTTGTCTTTGTACTGTGGCATCATTCTTGGTGAGGGTAAGATGCTGCTCAGGGTCAGGGTCATACCGGCCTGGGCTACATAATCAGAGAGCTCCTCTATGTCTCTTTTCATGTAGTCCAGGGAGTGCGTCTCAGGTCATTTACACCTGCATGTACAATGACTGAGTCATATTTGTACTTGCTGTGGAGTGACCTGAGTGCTTGTGTTATGTGGCGGATTCTAGCTCCCGACAGGCAGCTTACTGTGACCCTCTCCTTGTTCAGTCTGGTGAGCGGGACATCAGTGTGCCTGACTATGGAGTCACCTATTACAAGTGTGTCTGGCATGTTGTTTGGCCTTAAGGGCTGTGACTGTTTAGCACACTGACTTTGTGAACTATGTGTTGCATTTGCTATGTCTTGAGGTGGTGGTTGCTTGGGTGTCTGCTTTGGAGGCCTCTGTTGTTTTGGTAGATTTTTAATCAGCGCCTCCGAGTATGTTTTTGTGTGTTTATGTGTTTGGTTTGCAGTTGTGATAGTTCTATGTGAGACTGGGTTTGTGGTGTGTGTGGTTACCTTCTCCTCCTGACTGGTCTTGCCAGTACTGAATTGAGAGAGCTCAGCCTCCAGTTTGGCTATATAGTTGCATCTCTCGCATATATTTGTATTTGTTGGGAGGAGGAGAGGGTTGTCTGTGTACATGAGGCAATTGTAACATTGCCTCAAGATTCCCAGATTCACCAGCTGAACAGGAGAGGACGCTAGCAACTGACCCTTCGACATGCTAGAAATAGTGAAAAAGATTGCTGTGTAACTGAGTCAGAAAGGACCTATAGGGAAATGGGTACTCAACAGAATTTAGGTGAATGAAGTACTTTTCGTTTGTTTAAGAGTGCTTTACCTGTATACAAAATGCTTTAGGAGCAAGTGCTGAGCTTTTCAGATAGAGTATAGGCTGTTTAGATTGCAAGTAGAACAGTTCTACGGGAAAAATTGAAGAGCAGACTTGGCGGAGCCAGAAAAAGTTTAACCTTGTTTAACCGGCGCTGCGCTATGCTTCATCGACCGCTCAAAGCCGTGCAAAGGCGGATTTTAAGCAGTGAACTACAAAAGAGCTAGGAATGGTCCCAAACAGCCAATTACTAACAGCTTCTTGTGCTGAGGTCACTTCCCCCAAGGATAGGTAGGCTGCTCAAGGCTCCCCACTCCCACTGGTGAGCAAAGAAACTTCCTTTTATCCAAGTAAGGTAATGGACAACACAGGAACTACACCACAGCCCAGAATACAGCAATGCCTGTATACTGGTCTAAACTAGTCGAAAAAGGCGGGAAAACAAGGATTATTTTTTTGTTTTTTTGTTTTTTTTGCAGAAATACACAGAAAATGCAGGGGTGGGGGCAGGATGTGGATATCTAGGGTAATTAGCTTATGGTCGGATCGGACCAATGAGGTGTTGACTTCAGGTGTGGAACACCGGTCACTCATGTTGGTAATGACTAGATCTAGGATATTGTTGCCCCTGGTGGGGGGTGTGGATAAGTTGATCCAGGGCATTGGAGTTTATGAATTCCAGAAAGCGTCGAGTGAAGGAGTTGGTACATGAGTAGTTTTCCCAGTTAATGGTGGGGTAGTTGAAATTGCCCATTATTAGGGTGTTTGGTTGAACCCTAATATTTTCCAGTACATGGAATGTTACACAGTCACAAAACAAACAGCATGAGGATTACCCAATCTAAAGATCTAAACCTGGTCTGTGACATGAGCAAAACATGCTGAAGGGACAGATATGTATCTCTGGTTACTCCTCCTCCTCCTCTGTTCACTTCACCCTGTTTAGATGTCATTTGGATCAGTGGATGAAGAACTATAAAATCACTCCTGGGGTGGAGCCTATGTCCCCTGTGGGCAGAGATGGTCTGTAAAATACTCAAAGGCATAGGCACAAACTTAAGCCATTCTCTAGCCCTGTGGTATTGACAATTTGGTACATTTGGGTAGTAATGGCTAAGCTTGTAAGGGCTGAGTCATTAGCCTAGTGATCTCCTATGAATCGGGAAGATTGATAATGGGGTGCTGTGCTTCTGAGTCTGTCATCTTTCAGATGAGACATTAAGTAAGTCCCCATCTGCCTAACTTGGTGGTAGCTCAGGTGGATGTAAAAGATCCCATGGTACTTATCAAAAAGAGAAGGGGAAGTCTCCCAGATGACCTGCCTAAATTTCCCCCAGTAGTATAAATACTGGCATGGGTCTCTCCTGAAATGAGGCTACTATTCTAGTGGAACTAACCTGGTCAAGAAAGAATACATAGATTTAGTTTAAGAGGTATATGTAGTCTTGAGCATGGGTGGTTAAGCATTTAATACACTGTCTCTGTGTACCAGAGAAATGGATACCAGACCAGGGGTAAATTTCTGATTCCCCATCCACTGGTTCAAGCTGCACTTGAATTTTGAATTGGGTTAGGTAAGATCTCTGCTTCATGCTTCAAATGGAATGAAAGCCTTTTCCAGAGAATGGGTAGTCTCTGAGACACATCCGTATCCCACCAACACGTCCTATTTGTTGAAAGATAAGGTTTAGGTTCATAGATCATAGGTGTGTACTAGCCTATTGGCCCTGGGGCCTTTACAAGCCTAGCCATAGGATTACCCTGGCATAGTGCCATCCGACCTTAGTTCCCAGTTCCTCTGTTGAGTAGAGCCACTGGAGTTATCCCTGGGGTGAATTTTCTTTTTCCCATCCACTCATCAAGATTTCTCTTGAAGATAGCCAGTGAGGTGCTCTGCTTAAAATGTATGGGAAGTCTATTCCATAGCACGGGCAGTCTCTGGGTGAGGGACCTGTCCCTCCAGCATGTTCTGTTAATTGTGGTAATGAGGTTGAGGTCTTTGGAGGGTGTAGTGTGGAGGGATTGGGATTTCTTTAGATGTAGCATTTCTAACAGGGCTGGGTCAGACATGGCTTTGTAAGTCAAGCAGAGATCGCCTCTAAGTAGGCAATATGAGACAAAGAATAGTTGGAGTTTTTTAGTTTGTTTATAAAGGACAAATGTTTAAGGCCTAGCTTTGTGAGGTACTTCTGTGGCCTCTCCAGTTGTTGCAGCTGTCTAGTGAGGTACATGCCAAATGGGGCATTGTACTTGATGATTGGCCTAATGAGGGAAGAGTAGAGGGAGACAATGACCTCTTTCTTCCTGGATGCAAAACCCTTAGTAATGAGATGTGCCACATAGAAGGACTTTCTGACCACAGTGGCAATGTGGTGGTCAAAAGAGAGGTTGCTGTCAACCTGTGTTCCTAGATCTCTTATAACACCTTCTGTGTTCAGTGGACTACCATCAATATGGTAATTCATGGGAATCGAGTTTTTCCCAAAGGGGATAATGACACATTTTTTGGCATTGAGCTTAAGGCCATGGTTCTGACACCAGTCGTTGGTCTCAGTGAAGCCATTCTGTAGGATTTCAACATCACTTGGGGAGTTAATAGTAGCTCCCAACTTGCAATCGTCTGCGAACTTTGCCAGCCAATAGCTCCCAACTTGCAATAATCTGTGAACTTTGTCAGCCAGAGTCCCTTTGTGTTGGCCTGGTCTTCAGAGAAGTAGATACTAAACAGGAGAGGACCCAGGACTGAAACCTGTGGGACTCCACTCGTGACTAGTCGGCAGTCTGATTTGGAGTCAGCTACTTTCACACTGTAGGTTCTATCTGTAAGCCAGTTTGCAACCCACCTAGTGATATAGGGGTTGATGCCTAGCTTAGTGAGTTCTTCTATAATTCCTGATTGGGGAATGGTATCAAAAGCCTTGGCCAGATCAAGGTCAGCTGTATGAACCACCTTGCCTTCATCCACAACTCGGTGACTGACTCAAAGAAGTCGACCAAGTTGAGCAGGCATGACCTACCCTTCACAAAACTAAACTGTGTGGGATCCAGAGTTTGGAGATTCCCTATATCCTTGTTTATTAGTTCCATGATGATGCGTTCCATAGCTTTGCATATCAAGCTCAATAGGCTAATGGGGCGATAGCTCCCAGGGTCTGTAGTCACTCCTCCTTTGTGGAGAAGGATGACTGTAGCAGTGCACCATTTGATAGGGGTAAAGCCTGAGGTGAGGCTGTGATTGAATAGGGCACACAGGTGAGGTGCCAGTTAACGCTGCAGTTCATGTAGAACACAGTCAGGGATATTGTCAGGTCCCATACAAGCTGTATTCTTGGCCTTGGACAGTGCTGTTTTAACCTATGCAGCATTAATACTGGGTGCCTGGCAATCTACTGGTATTGTGATTGGTCCTTTGAGGGGGAGAGGGGTAAAGTCGGCACTGAATCTGTCGGCCAGTATACTGGCAATATCTTTTGGCTCGGTACAGGAGGCACCATTGTGCAGTAGCTCAGAACAAATCTAGGTATTGCCATGGGGAATCTTTACATAACTATAGAAGGCCTTGTGGGTGTCTTTACTATCTGATGCAATTCTTTTTTCATAACTAGCTTTAGAGGATTTGATGAGGGATCTCAACTTTTTGTTGAGGCTGATAAGGGAGTTTTTCCACTCTTTGGACTTCATCTTATTCCACATCAGTTTCCTCCTTCTGTTGTAGAATTTGTTTATGGCAGGGGACCACCAGATTGGCTTCCTTTTTTTTTTTGGTGGAGAACATCTTGTTTCTATTGGGTATGTCAAGATCCATGCATTTGTGTATGTGTTCGTACAGTGCATTGGTGTATGATTCGGCGGTCATACAACTATTCTCCATTTGCATGGGTGCCGTGAAGTTAGCCACCTCTGTTTTTAGGAGCCCAAAGTTAGCTTTGGAGAAGTTTTTCATGGTGGTTATCTTGGAGGGGAGGGGATGTAAATTTCCAAGGTGATTAGTTTGTGGTCGGATCTAACCAGGGTGGAGCTGACTATTGTTGTAGAGCAACTGTCACCCATGTTAGTAATGACCAGGTCAAGGATGCTGCTACCTTTAGTGGAGGTAAGAATGATCTGGTCCAGGGCATTGGAATTAATGAAATCCAGGAAACGTTTGGCAAGTGTATTGGCACATAAGTATTTTTCCAGTTAATGGAGGGGTAGTTAAAGTCGTCTAGTAAGAGAGCATTAGGTTGGACCCTAATATTCTCCAGGGTGCTTAGAAACATGAAGTGTGAGTCTTGGGACATGGTTGGGGGCCTATAGCAGGCTACGACCTGAATCACTGTCTTACTCAATGTTAGCAGCACCTGAAGTATCTCTGATGCGTTATATTGGGCTACCAGTCTGGAGGTGTGTGCATCCTTTATGAATATGGAAACACTACTGTCTTTGGAGCTTTGGTCCAAGTTCTGCGGCTGAAAGGTGTGGAATGGGTTATAGCCTGGTAATGCAGGGGTGCTTTCTGCTGCCTTGAACCAGGTCTCTGTTACAGCACAAATGTCGATGTTCTCCATTTTAAGGACTGCTTCAAGTGAGTGCATTTTGAGATTTAGACTTCTAACTTTGAGCAGCATGACCCTCAGATTGCATTTGTTTGTAGCTGTTACAGTGGTAATTTGGTGTTTGGAACACCACCTAAAAAAGGCACTGTAGGGGTGGCAAGAGCCTTGGCCAGTATCCGGAAGCCCAGGGGTGACAGATGCAGGTCATCTCTGGCAAAGCATTGAAGTCTGTTAGTCATGTCATCCCAGGCAGAGAGATACTGGTTCCCCTTAGAATGATACCAGAAACTTAGTGAATTGTTGAAATCAGTCATTTTCTGCTTGTACTGTGGTATCATTCTGGGTGATGGTAGGATGCTGCTTAGGGCTAGGGTTATACCCACCTGGGCTACATAATCCAAGAGCTCCTCTATGTCTCTTTTCATGTAGTCCAGGGAGGTATGTCTCAGATCATTCACACCCACATGTACAATGACAGAGTCATATTTGTACCTGTTGCTGAGGGACCTGAGTGCATGCATTATGTAATGGATCCTGGCACCTGACAGGCAGCTGACTGTTACTTTCTCCTTATTCTATCTAGTGAGTGGGACATCAGTATGCCTCACTATCAAGTCACTTATGACTAATGTGTTGGGCATGCTGTTTTGCCTTAGGGGCTTTGGTTGAGTGGCACACAGTTTAGGAGAGTTATGTGTCTCGTGATTAGTTTTATGTTGTGATCGAGTGCGTTTATGCCTTAGAGGTCTCTGCTACTTGGGTAGATTTTTATTGAGAGTCTCCACGAAGGTGGGTGTGTGGTTTGTGTTTTTATGGGAAGGCAGTGCTGATGTGTGTTCTGGAGGGCTATGTGTTCCATGTGGTGTGGTGCAAGTGTTGACCTTCTCCTCTTGACCAGCTATTCCGGTCTTGGCTGGAGAGTGCGTGGCTTCCAGTTTGGATATATAAGTGCATGAGTGCTGTGACGTCAGAGAAGAGGGTTGTCAGTGTGTATGAGGCAGTTGCTACATTGCCTCAGGATGTCCAAGTTCACCAGGTTAATAGAGGAAAGCACAGGGAACTGACCTTTAGACATGCCTGGAGGGGTGAGCATTGATAATAAGAACTGAATCTGTTTCCTTGTAGAACATTTAGTGCTGATAGCACTTTTGTGTGCTACAATAATTGCTACAAGAAGTCTGGTAAATTGCTAGACTAATAACCTAGAATAAGTGCAGGAGCAAAGAGAACTAGTAGATCAAGGGACAGATTGAGGAGCAGACTTTGGCACCGCTCACAAGTTTACAAACAGTCCTGGATACAGCAAATCTGTATCTGGACTAGACTAGTTACAGGTAAGGTGGGAATCAAGCACAAACACTGGCTTTTAAACCAGAACGTTGAGAGAGATGGAAAAACTGCCCAAATGGCCAATAGATTGGGTAATTCTAATGCAGTTTGTTTTGCAGATGTGCAACAGGTTTATCAGAGTGAGATAAGAGGCTGCTTTGTAGGCGAGGCATAGATCAACTCTCAGTAATCTGTAGGAGACTTAGTACAGGGATAGCTCTTTGAGGCAGTCTGTATACAACAGATTTAGACCATGTATTCTTTTTGTAACAAACTTCTGTGGACACTCCGGTTGTTTCATGTGCCTGATCAGGTACATATCAAAGGGAGCATTGCATTCCAGGATTGGGATAATAAAGGCAGAGTTCAGCAGAACAATGACATCCTTGGACCTAGATACCATACCCTTAGTTATAAGTTGTACAATACACATTACTTCCTTACAACTGTAGAGACATGATGGCCAGATACCAGGTTACTGTCTATATGTGTTCCCAAATCCCTTAGCACTGGGTCCACTCTTAGGGTGCATTATCAATGTGGTAGTTTCCAGGGGTAGCAGTCCTCCTAAAGGATACTATTATGCATTTCGTGGCATTGAGCTTTAGACTAATGCAATGGCACGAGATATTAGTCTATGTCAAGCTGCCTTGGACAGTATTTGTGTCTTTGGATGTGGTTATTTATTGGCTGGAGGACATAGGAGTCAGTTTTTCTCTGCACAAAACTGCTCACCTGACTGTGCCTGTTTTGTTTTTCATTTATCCGCAGTCTTGGTCAGCCAGAGGCCCTAGACATTGGCCTTGACTTCAGAGAAGTAGATGCCAAAAAGGAGCAGCCCCAGCACTGAGCCGAGAGGAAGTCTCACTAGTGACTGACCTCTTTGTGGAGGCAGACTTCCCTGACCTTTTTGGGTCCTATCTGTGTGCAATGCCTGAGTGAGATATTGTGTTAAATGCTTTGGCCAAGTCATGGTAATGTACTATTTTGTCCTCATCCATTGTTTTGATGACCTTCTGAAAGAACTCTACCAGGTTGAGTAGGCATGACCTGGACTTGACAAAACTAAACTGGATTGGATCCATTGTCTGAAAGTTGCCTATGTTATTGTTTATCATTTCATTCATAATTCTTCCATAGATTTGCATATAGGGTAGGTTTGCCATAATGGTTAAGGTCTTCACCTCATAGACATAAAGTACAGTGTTTGATTCTGACCTTGGGTTGTTGGCTATCTATGTGCCTATAACAGATAAGTGGGAAGTTCCAGTGTCTAATTTAAGGTTTACTTATGGAGAACTGTGTGCAACACTTTTCCAATGTTTCAACTGCATCCAGAGCAATCCAAGCTAGGATAAGAATGTGTTTTTGATTAACTGCACTTGTATTTGCTTTGTTCAATGATCACTACTTTTTGAACATTTTTTAAGTATTTATTTAACTTGGTGGCAAAAATAGTAATTTCTCTGTTAGTTGGATTTTCTAGTTCTGAGTGCCTCCAAGTCTCTTTGCAGAAGAGTGAATTAGCCAGAAGCATAGTTGTTTAGCTGTTAAGCAGCAATTAAAGCCACTCTTAACATTAGGAAATTCCAGGATCAGGCATCTTATGTGTTTACCTGGGGTCTCTGAGTTAGGAAGCACTGCAGGAAGCTCAAAGTGTGGTTATTTATTGGCTGGAGGACAAGACTGCTCACCTGACTGTGGTAGATAGCAGTGCCTTTATAGAAGCAAATGCCTAGACAGTAATATTTATCTATAAAGTTATGATTAGATCTGAAAATTGTTAAACAGTGTGGCATTATAGGTTCATAGGTGGTTACTGGGCTATTGATGCAAAGGTCTTTATAGGCCTAGCCATGTGTACCCAAAATAATACTAGAAAAGCCCAATATAAAGGATCTTGTCAAAACTTGAGATCTTAGCTAGCAATGGCTGCTCATATCTAGGAGAGTCATAGGTGAAATCCAGGCAGGAATTTATAGTTTCCCATCCAGGCATACAGGCTATGCTTAAACAGGGTCATAGATGGGCTCTGTTTGATGTGAATTGGTAACCTATTCCAGAGGAGTGGCAACATCTAAGAGACATATCTGTCTTTGCAGCAGGTTCTATATGTCGCAGGCCAGATTAAGGTCCCTGGAGCGGGTGACCCTTGTCCCATTTGACTTCTGGTTGTGCAGCATTTCCATTAGGTTTGGATCCAAGATTGCTCTGTAGGCCAGGCACAAGTCTCCTTTAAGTAGTCTGTATGTTACTGAGTACAGTGACAGTAACTTCAGTCTGTCAGTGTATGACATGTGCTGGAGACACTGAATTTTCTTGGTTAGAAATCTCTGAGGTCTCAAGTTGCTGCAAGTACCTGGTAAGGTACATACCAAAGGGAGCACTGTAGTCAATAATTGGCCTGATGAAGGTAGAGTACAGGGGAGTTATGACCTCTTTTGCTCTTGAGGCAATGCCTTTGCTTATGAGGTGTGCAATTGTAGAATGCCTTCCTTACCACAGTAGACACATGGTGGTCAAAGTTTAGGCTACAGTCAACTTGTGTTCCCAAGTCTCTCACTACTGAGTTGTTACTTAGGGTATTATTATTTATATGATAGTCTGCATGGATATTGTTTTTACAGAAGGGGATGACGACGCCTTTTTTAACACTGAACAGAAATAAGCTTATAGCAGCTAGCTTGTGCATTGAATAGTACTACCATATCCTAGCATTATATAAAATACTGCCCTTAACCTCAGAAACTACCCTAGGAGACACTCTTAAAACCCATTCCTTAATCCTAAACAGTCATCCCTATTACAGGACCAGACAACATGGATTTATAATTTCCAAATGTCTCTGTGGCCATCTTGGTAGATTTGGGCATCGTAAGGCAATCTAACAATTGTTCTCAGCCAAACAGTTAATCATTAAAGAAAATACCACAGTACGTGGGAGATGTAAATACATTACTTCCTTGGAGACAAAAATCGCTCATATAAAGAAGGTTGTCAGGAATACCCACCCTATATTCTTTACATATGCCACTCACCCCCCCCACATACACACACACAGATTGTCTTCTGCTGAGGCACTTAAAAAACCTTCACAAATCTTTAAGGCCTCCATAGCCACCTAATGGCAGCACTGCTCCTCAGCAACCACTAAAGCACACACCCATTGCATTCAGCATCACCAAACATGTCACATAAGCATATACCTATATGAAAAGAGACATAATGGATCTCTCAGAATATGTGTCACAAATAGGTTATGAGCATTGCATTCAGTAGCATTCTTCACCAAGAATGATGCCGCAGTATGAACATAAAATGATTGATTTTAGTAATTGGCTTAGTTTCTGGTGTACTCCAGAAGTGCAAGGCTACATTGAATTCCACACATTTAAACCAGCAACTGCACAGTCTAGGTCCAGTGGTGGATGTGTCTCTCTCTACATTAGTGATAAACATACCTCCAGGCTGGTCAAACAGGATGATGACATGAAGCTCATCCATATGGAAGTCATCATAGTCCCTCACCATGACATGACATGGTGGTCCCTTACCATGCCATGCTTAGCTACAGGTCACCATATATGCCCCTAGAGTCTCAAAACTCTTATCTAAACATACTACAAGAACTCACTATCCAACCAAGCACCCTATTCATGGGTGACTTTAATTATCACTTTGTAGACTGGGAAAATTAGACTGCCTCAAACTCACAGGCACAACACTTCCTGGACTTTATTAGTATAAACACCTGGAACAGATAAGAGGATCAAACATACTAGATCTGGTACACACCGACATGGGAGAGTGTTGCCTCCCCCAATTCTAACTAGTAACAGTTACAAACTATTCAAAGGTAAAGTACATCCTATTAAGTGGCAGTTTGTCAAAATTCAAGGCCCCCCAACTCTGAGACCACAGCTACCTATACAGAATTATTCAGAGTCACTATACAAACATGTGAATGGATACATAGAGGCTGCCGTATGTACCAGAAATAAATCCATAACAAACACTAAAAACAAACCCCACTGGCAGAATCTTCACCTAAACAGGGTGAATTAATAAAAGAAGAAAACTACTGGCCATAATCAGGAAAAGCAACTCTCTTAAAGACACGTTCTGTCTTCTAAACAAGAGGTCAGGTTATCCTCCAGGCTAAGGACAGTCAAAAGGCCTTCTTCAGTTATGTCTGAAACCTTAGAGGCAATACACAGCAATGTACTGAACAACTGAACAGGTAGTGAATGGTACCACCTACACTTATCAGGGTGACTGGTACCACCTACACTGATCAGGGTGACATAGCAAATATACTGGCTGATTAAATTCAGCTCAAACTATACCCTTTACTCACCCCCCCCCTCCAGCTTCACCAGGTGAAATTCCAGCTATCAATAAGGACCAGGTGTTGGCAGCATGCACTAAAGCCAGGAACACTACCTCCATGTGTCCAGACAGCATTCCCAGTTGCCTTCTGAACAGCCTAAAACATGCCCTATCAGGACCACTTGAGGCACTCTTCAACTACAGCCTTGAAAGAGGCTACATTCCAAGTGACTGGAGGACCACAACAGTTATTCCATTCCACAAGGGCAGACTATCAGCCAACCTAGTGAACTACAGAGCCATCAGTCCAACATGCCTAATTTGCAAAGCCATAAAATGAATTACCATGGAAATGAGGACATTAGCAACCTACAGACACTGGACCCATCCCAATTTAGCTTTGTTAAGGGAAGGTCATGCATACTTAAACTGGTATCTTTCTTTGAGAAGGGTCACAAAGGCAATGGACAAGGATAAAACAGTGCATACCACATATACATTTTTATTGTTTTAACATATTTATTTTATTTATTTATTTAATGTTTGTTTACCAGGAAAGTCCGACTTGGAATGAAACCAATTTTCAGTGGGGGCCCAAGGAGGAATGCTCCAGATACATGTCTTTGTGATGTGAGAGGAAACAGGAGCACCAGGAGAAAACCCACATGCACACAGGGAGGACATGCAGACTCTGCACAGAATGTATTCCAGCCTAGAACTGAACAGGAGAACCTCTTGCTGTGAGGTGACAACTCTACTGCTGCACCACTGCACCGTACAATATATACACAGGAAGAAATTCAGTATCACCTACTGTTAGGAATACAATGAATCATCAGGGTAATCTTGTACAATTAACACATTATTGGTATTTCAATAACAACTTTTGAAGGCCATCCTATCCACTAAAAGTCTTAGTATGATTTATACATTTTATTCTGATCATTTTTTTCAGTTTTACATAGTATTGCTCTCAAATTTAAAAATTCTTTGAAAGTAGAAACTGAGTTAGATTTCCAGTTTGTTGTAATAACTTTTCTTGCAACTGCCAAAAGGCTCCAAAATATTTTTGGTTTGGCTTTTACAGATACAGAATTTATAACATTCATTAATATTATTGATCTAGTTAAAGAACAATTATCAGACCATAACCCCTTAAAAACATATTTATCTCTTCCCAATATACATTTAATGTTTCATAGTCCGTAAACATGTCCATCAGCTTTTACATCTTTAATACATCTCCAACAAACTGAAAGTCATTTTATTATACAGAGGGAGTTTAGAGGGAGTAACAAACATTCTATGTATATTCTTCCAAGTAAAAAATGTCAAGAATAAACTTAAAGTTTGATTAACTGATTTAAGTAACACAGTTTTATTCTTACCATCTACTGAGCCACTCTGTCCACTACTATATAAAAAGTTCCAGAATTTTGCATCAAAATTATTATTATTATTATTATTATTATTAGTCTATGGCATTAACTTGTATAAGTTAGACAAGTTTTCTTTGTAGGTCAATTTAAATTAAATGATAGCATTCATATTTTCATATAATGTGGGAATAGTGTTCTATTTCTCTTCACTCATTATTTACACATTCAGTCACTTTCTAACTGATAGATATTTGGTTAACAGATTAATCCAACGTATAAACTTTCATTAAATATTCTGGCAACGTAACCTTTCCTTTTTCAAAGTAATCAGACCATGACACTAATCCATTCCTTTTTAGTAAATACATTTTAACACTATTCGGGATTTCCTTAAATCTAGAGGTGTGTACAATGAGAAAGCATAAAAAATCCATTCTGATATTAATGGAGCTGTAAAAACATAATTCTTAACTGTCGTAATAACTGTTTTCATATATGTAGAATCTAAAAATTGTAATGAATTTCCTTCTAAGGTAAATTCCCTTAACCAGATGAAAGGATTGGTATATACATTGACTAGTATAAGATGAGTATAATGTTAACGTTTGCAGCAATAGAATAAGATGCTGCACATGGGAAGCTAATAGAATAAAGTTAACATTTTTTTGCATTTTCTTTAAAAGTTTGCTGTCAGATATTAAAGCTAGTGAATGCAATATATATGTAATGTTGGGTAATATAATCATATTAATAAGTACTAACCTATCCTCAAACATAAAAAAAATCCATTTTTAATAAGAAGTAACACTTCAGTTATTTTATCAAAATTATTATTAATAACCTTATTCATATCTGGATAGATTTTTATTCCTAAATGTTTTAGTTATTTTCCTTCTCAATTATATTTACCTTTAAGCTTATTAATCAAGTATCTGATTTTAACACTAAAGTTTCAGTTTTATTATTATTAAATTTCAGCAGTAATACTACTTCAAACTTTTCAATTTCTTCATCCATTTCTTTGATTAAATCTCCTATAGTTAGTAAAATATCATCTGCAAAAAACTGTAATTTACATCATACTTTTTTTCATTGCTTCTTGTACTATTAAGTAAGAGTTTCATTTTGCCTTTGTTTAAAGCAAATCCTTGAGAAATGTATGTCCCAGATTTCACATATGCTTTGGAGTTTCTATATAGATTTTTTAATATCAGCAATAACACAAAATCCCAGAGAATGAAGCTCCTCTCAGTAATGTATAAAACCAAAAAACAAACAAAGAGGAAGCAAACATGGCTGAAGGTCCCAAATGTAAAAGGCATTTATTAAAAAAATAGTAAGTGCTTTCATGACCTTTCACAAAAGCTTCATCTGACTTAAGCTCACACAAGTAGTTCCAATCAAAATCTCTCTTGATAACAAGCTAATATGGGCCAATTTCTTTTTCATTCCTTTAGAGAAATAGGTTCATAGGTTGGTACATAGGCTATTGGCCCTAGGACCTATACAAGCCTGGCCATAACAATTTCTTGGATATTTCTTCCCACAATATTTACTTCCCTGGACCCCTGCCTAGCAGGGCGACTGACGTAATCCTAGGGGTGAATTTCCTATCTCCCATCCAATCGTCAATGTTCCTTTTGAAGAGGGCCAAGGAGGTGCTCTGCTTGACATGTATGGGCAGTCTATTCCAGAGTATGGGGAGTCTCTGGGTCAGGAACCTATCTTATCCCTCCAGCATGTTTTGTTCATTTTGATGGCAAGGTTTAGATCCCAGGAGCATGTGGCTCTGAAGGACTGGGATTTCTTTAAGTGGAGCATGTTCAACAGCTCAGAGTTTGACATGGTATTGTATGTTAAGCAGAGATCTCCTCTGAGTAGACGATATGCCACAGAGTATAGTTGGAGTTTTTTTAGATGGTCAGCATAGGGCATCTGCTTTAGGCCTGTCATTCTTTTTGTGAGGTATTTCTGCGGCCTTTCCAGCTGTTGCAGATGTCTTGTGAGGTACATACCAAACGGGGCATTGTACTCTATAATGGGTCTAATGAGGGATGCATACAGTGGGACAATGACCTCCTTTTTTCTGGATGAAAAGCCCTTAATGATGAGATGTGCCACATAGAAGGATTTCCTGACTGTTGTGGCGATGTGGTTATCGAAGGTGAGACCACTGTCCACCTGTATCCCTAAGTGTCTCATCACGCTTTCGGTGGTTAGTGTACTGCCACCTATGTCATAATTCATGGGTACATGGTTTTTTCCAAAGGGGATAACTATACATTTCTTGGCATTAAGCTTGAGCCCATGGCTCTGGCACCAAGCATCTGTTTTAGTAAGGCCCTTTTTTAGAATATCCACATCATTTGGGGATTCAATAATGGCTCCCAGTTTGCAGTCATCTGCGAACTTTGTTAGTCAGAGGCCCTTAGTGTTTGCCTGTACTTCAGAGATGTAGCTGCCAAACAAGAGCGGTCCCAGGACTGAACCCTGAGGTACTCCACTTGTCACTTGTCTGGAGCTGGATTTGGAGTTGGCTACTTTTACAGTCTGGGTTCTATCAGTAAGCCAGTTGGCAACCTGAGTGACGTAGGGATTAAGGCCCAGCTTATAAGTTTATCTATGATTCCAGAGTGGGGGATGGTGTCAAAGGCCTTGGCGAGGTCCAGATAGGCTGTGTGGACTGCCTTACCCTCATTCACAGCTCTGGATGCTGATTCAAAGAATTCAATCAGGTTCAGGAGACAAGCTTGGCCCTTCACGAACCCAAACCGGGTGGGGTCCAGTGTTTGAAGGTTGCAATGTCTTTGTTTATAAGTTCCATGATAATGCGTCCCATGCCATTGCAGATCAGACTCATCAGACTGATGGGGCAGTAGTTCCCGGGATCCAAGGTGGATCCCCCTTGTGGAGTGGTATAACTGTAGCTGTGCGCCACTCAGTGGGCATGAAGCCTGAGGTGAAGCTATGATTAAACATGACACTTAAGTGATGTGTCAGTTCATTGTAGTTCATGTAGTACACAGCCTGGGATGTCATCTGGTCCCATGGATGCTGTATTCTTAGCTTTGGAGAGTGAGGTTCGTACCTGTGTGGCCATGATTACCAGAATTTGGCAATCTTTTGGTATTGAGATGGGCAGGTAAGGGAGTTATTTGCATCCTGGGATTTTCCTCTTTTCTGCAACAGTTTCTTTCTTCTGTTGTATAGTTTTTTTATGACAGTGGACCACCAGATTGGCTTCCTTTTTTGGAAGAGAGCATCTTGGTTCTATTTGAGATGGCATGATTTATGCACAAGTGGATGTGCTTGTACAGTGCCTTAGTGTAGGATTCAGCAGTAGAACTTTCAGCTCCCGCCTGCATGGGTGTCATGAAGTTTGCCACTTCAGACTTGAGTAACATGAAGTTGGCTTTGGAGAAGTTTTTTTTACAGAGGTTTCCTTACTTGGGGTTGGGGGTGGGATGTGGATGTCAAGGGTGATTTGCTTATGGTCAGACCTGACCAATGAGGGGGTAACCACTTGTGTGGAGCATCTATCTCTCATGTTGTTAATGACCAGGTCTAGGATATTGGAGCCCCTGGTGGGACAATGGATTAGTTGATTCAGGGAGTTGGAATCTATGACTTCCAAGAACCGTTGGAAAAAGGTGTTGGTACCCAAGTAGTTTTCCCAGTTAATAGCAGGGTAGTTGAAATCACCCAGTATTAGGGTATCTGGTTGTATCTTAATATTTTCCAGTATGTTTAGAAAGGTGTAGTGAGAATCTTGGGGCATGGTGGGGGATCTGTAGCAAGCTACAATTTGGATTGCAGTCTTATCTACTGCTAGTTGCACCTGGAGAATTTCAGATTCATTGTGTTGGGCAACTAGCCTGGAGGTGTGAATATCCTTGGTGAATATGGACACTCCTCCACCTTTAGTGTTTCGGTCTTGGTTTAGTGGCCGAAAAGTGTGGTAAGAGTTGTAGCCTGGTATTGCCGGGGTGCTCTCTGGAGCCTTGAACCAGGTCTCAGTTACTGCACAGATATTGATGTTCTCCACTTTTAGGAGTGCCTCGAGAGAGTGCATTTTGAGGTTTAGACTTCTAGCATTGAGTAGCATTACCTTCAGATTTTGCATACTTGTATCTGTTACGGTGGTGGTTTTGTCCTTTGAACCTTGCCTAAAAAAGGCACTATAGGGGTGGCTAGAGCTTTAGCCAGTAACCTGAATCCCAGGGGTGACAGGTGAATACCATCTCTGGCAAAGCATTGTGGTTTGTTGATCATGTCGCCCCAGGCAGACAGATACTGAATCCCCTTTGAATGACTCCAGAAGCTTAACCAATTGTTGAAGTCAATCATTTTGTACTTATACTGTGGTATCATTCTGGGCAAAGGCAGGATGCTACTCAGGGCTAGGGTCATACCTGCCTGGGCCACATGATCCGAGAGCTCTTCCATGTCTCTTTTCATGTAGTCCAGGGAGATACATCTCAAGTCATTCACTCCAACATGGACAATGACAGAGTCGTATTTGTACTTGTTGCAGAGTGACTTGAGTGCGTGCGTTATGTGGCGAATCCTGGCACCCAACAGGCAGCTGACTGTAATATTCTCCTTGTTCAGCCTGGTGACTGCGACATCAGTGTGCCTAACTATAGAGTCACCTATGACTAAAGTGTTGGGTATGTTGTCTTGCCTTAGGGGCTGTTGTTGTGTGGCACACTGCTGTTGTGAGCTATGTGTCCCTTTGGTTGTGACTGGTGTCTGTTTGCGTTTTAGCTTCAGAGGTCCTTGTTGCTTGGGCAGGTTAATGTTAAGGGCCTCCGCATATGTGGGTTTAGTGTTGCTATGTGTGGGTGTTGATGGTGTGGGTTTTGAAGGGCTATGTGTTGCTTGAGGTGTAGTGCAGGTGTTAACCTTCTCCTCTTGACTGTCTAGCACAATCTTGGCTGGAGAGAGCTTTGCTTCCAGTTTGGCTATGTAAGTGCATCTCTCGCAGGTTGTAGTGTTGGGTGGTAGGAGGAGAAAGTTGTCTGTGTACATGAGGCAGTTGCTGCATTGCCCCAGTATGCCCAAACTCACCAGGTGGACAGGAGAAATCACTGGAACCTGACCCTTGGACATGCCTGTTTAGGTGTTTTTTTGTAAAGTACAAGAGCTGTTTTTGCTTACCTTTGCAAGGTACTTAGCAGTTTTAGGCTGTTTAGTGCCTACGATTAATTTCCCCTTATTAACAAGGAGAGTTGAGTGCTTGTATCAGTTTAAGGCTTCCTAGTGCTTTCCAGCATGTTCTACAGCAAGTGCTAGTCACAGGAGTTCAGATTTTAGTGCTACTACTGAGAAACCAGCTAGTTTTAAGGGAAAATTTGAAGAGCACACTTTCTGGCACCAGGAATAGATTAACCGTAGCCCCGCGGTGCTGCATGATGTGAAAAATGTGCAAACATGTGTGTTTTTAAGACAGAAAGTTGAAAGGGATAGAAATCAGCCCAAAATGGCTAAAATTATAGAAATCAGCCCAGAATGGCTAAAATTACAATTTCAGAGCTGGAAACCACTCCTCTAGTGTTAAATAGGCAGTACAATGCTCACCACTCCCACTGGTAAGCAGTAGGACTTCCCTCTACCACAGCAAGGTCTAGATAGCTCTGAACACAGAAAATAAAGTTCTGAAACCAGCAAAGACTGTGATCTGGACTATACTAGCTAGGAAAGGCAGGCAACGAGCAAACAAGATAGCATTTTTTTTTTTTTTTGGTTAAAACAGGCTAAACAATGCAATAATACACTAAATAAACACAGAAAGGCTAACACACTTGAGTGTCTAGCCCTAAACAGGAAATACAATTAGAACTCTACAAAATTAGCAATTTAAAACTTTTTAAATGAAGCAAGGCAAGTGCACAACTGAAAAACGATTTAAGAGACAGTAATACAGTAGAATAAGTAGCTAGTCTACATATACAGAAACGTGTATATACATATATATATATATATATATATATATATATATATCTACAGAAAAGCAGCTAAAACACACTAAAACAATTCAGATGCAGTGCAACCTAGAGCAATTGAGTTGTAGCAATATTAAGGCAAATATAGTTTTAATAAATGCACTAAAATATACTCTATATTTCCAAAATGATTGAGAAGCACAGTCAGAACACAAGTAGATTCAGGCAATTTTTTTTTTGTAAGAAAGGGAGAAAGGAGGAACAGAAGGAAAGAAACTAAGTGAGTTGGCCTTCTCAGATGTTCTCTCTGTATTAGATAGAATGAGCTAATGACACTAGACTGGGAGGAGTGTCCCATATCAAATTTAGAGTAGGGACGGCCAACTGAAAGGCCAGCAGGTATAAAGACAAGATGCCAATAGGGAGGGAGGGTGAGAGAACACTACAGAAATGTTTATCACAAGTGAGCCAATAGCTATGAAATACAGTACAAGTATGCAGTATACAATAAAATTGCTATAAATATCTAGAATAAGCAATAACTACCACAAATAAGCAGACAAACAGCATACTTATTACTATATATCACAGATCAGCTGCTCCTCCTCAGATAGCTCTGTGTGTAATGGCTGAAACATTCAAGTTAACTTCTTAACAGAAAGTTGAAACCTGAAACAACTTTAAAAATACTCAAAAGAACCAGTGAGGTGCTTTCTCCAAGCCATAGCCCTGGCAACCCAACTAGACAAGGGATAATTGGCTAGGCTTAAAATGGCTTGCAAGGGCAGTTAGTCTAGTACTAATTTATGAACCTATCTAAGACAATGACCATAAGCACTAAACTCTCACTGAAGTGGGGGATGGTCTTTGCTAACTATGATGGCCTGGACAATGAGCTCAGAAAACAGCCCCTAACAAACAACTAGGCCCACAACACAATCAGGAATATGGAGAATATTACAGCTACTACCTAAACTATTTTAGGCAGAAAACACTACAAAAATGTTTATGTTTATCGATGATAGTTACTACCATTTTTATTACATTATCATATGTTAATCTCTTGACTATAAATTCTGTTTTATCTTTATTGATTAATTTATTTACTATATCTCTTAATCTTGTAGCGAAAATGGAAGTAAATATTGTATAGTCTATATTTAAGAATGAAATAGGTCTATATGAGGAAACTTTTTAAGCATAGGTGAGATTACAGAAGATTTCCACGAGGGAGGAATTATTTTGTCACTCTGAATTACCCTGAAAATGTCACTCGGTAATTCTAGAAGCAGATTATATAATTACATACTTAAACCATCTAACCCTGGAGCTCTACCATCTTCTCTTTTTTTAAGTTTCTTTAACTTCTTTTAGAGTAATAGGCTTATTCAGCAGAGGTATTTTTTGGTCATTAAGTTTATTACTAACATTTTTCTCTAGATACTTATCAATTTTGTAATCATCAGGATTATTCATTTTATCTTTATTAAGATCCTCAATGATTTTTTTTAAATTAAGCATTTCCTCTTTTTGAAATAAGCATATTAGTGTGAGGATTTCGGATATTATTGATTTGCATTTTTTTTGCTTAACATTTTGATTATCATAGCTAATCTGTGCAGATTTTTGGAAGTCATGGCATAACTGTGCAATTA
Source organism: Protopterus annectens (assembly GCF_019279795.1). Taxonomy (NCBI): domain Eukaryota; kingdom Metazoa; phylum Chordata; order Ceratodontiformes; family Protopteridae; genus Protopterus; species Protopterus annectens. The sequence goes on along the minus strand of NC_056732.1, from coordinate 1,850,644,454 downwards.
TATTTTTTCTAACACTATCTCCACTTTGGGTAAAATTGGTTTGATATTTTGTCATTACATTTTTTAATGACCTCAGTATTGTCTAACTTCATTGTTCAAAACTCGCTTTGTCTATTTTGATCTTCTATTTCTAACACATTTTTCATTTTATTACTAGCCCATCTTTACTCTATCATCTATCTTTAATATCTCATCTATCTTTAATACACATGTGCAGTAATATGACTTTACTAACATGACAATTATATTTCAAAGATAAAAAAGTTCAATTTATTCCATTCAGTAACTCTTAAATTCTTTTAATTGCATCATATATACTGAGATTCTATAAGTAATCTGAAATTCCCTTGTATCCATTAATATATTAATATATTAATACTTAGTGCATTATGGTCAGATAAAGGAAGGTCAGATAAAGGACTAGGAATAGTTTTGAAATAATTCACTTTATTAGTTAAATCTGTAGAGGGATACATCTTATCAATTTTAGTTTGCATCTCATGTGCATAAGAATGAGTGAAGAACAATGACTTATTGTCTGCTTTCACTATTAAACTAACTCAATTATTATTAATAATCCATCTGTTTAGTGCTTTAGATGATTCCACAATTTTAGCCTTCTTCTGTTCACTTGTATCTTCTATACTAGACATGCTGTTAAAATCCCGTGCTGAAACTAAACTCCCCTTCCAAATTGTTTGTAGTAAGTTTAAGTGATCTTTACCCACTCTTGCACCTATTCCAGGGATGGTGTAAAAATTATCTAGTGTATAGAGTTTGCCATTATATTTAATTATTGCAAATATATACATTCCTTTGGAATCATCAATAGATTATATGACCTCAGGCATTACAGTAGATTTTCTCCAAAGTATAGCAGTTCCACTACTCTTTTTGTTAAAAGAAGCAGATGGTAAGATTTTATAACCTAAATTATTTAAATATGGTATATCGTTATCTGTCAAGTCAGTCTCTTGCAAGAATATCTCTTCTATTTTATTTTAGATGTATCATTAATGACTTCCTTTTGTTGCCATTATTTAATCCATTTACATTAACAAATAATACATTTAAACTATTCATATTCTGTATTGGAAAGATTTATTTTAAAATACATGATACATGCATCCATATATATCTCTAATGCATTGCTGCAACACTATCCTAACATTCCACATTTTTTTGAATTCTTGCTTTCTACACACTAAACTACTAAAACTCATAAATAATAAAAACAGGAATAAGTCTATAACTGTAACTGTATATATTACTAATAAAACACAACCTGCCATTGATACCAAAGTTCCCTATCAAAAGATAATCTACTATATTATCTCTCTATATACCAATTCCTAAAAATGAAAAACCAAAAAACTGGAAAATCTCCTGAAGCTACAGTGTAACTGATCTTCAAATAAAAAAAAAACACTGAAAAGTGCAGATAGGAATGACTGTAAAAATGTTTTAGTGTAGTTAATTTTAATAGTCACTTTCATCAAGAAAAAGACTTCAGAAATTAGCAAGTCTTATTCTTGCCGAAAGCGACTATTAAAAATTAACTACATTAAAAAGTTTTTGCAGTCTTTCCTATTTGCGCATTCAGTGTTTTTTTTTTAATTCATAAACATTAATAAAACAACTAGCCAAAAGCTACCATGATTTAAAATAATTAATATATTATAGATGTTAAAAATTAATGAGACTATTACTTTAGTTATATGTTTTGCCATTTAAAGCTATCTCCATTAATACATAAAAATTCAATAATCATCTCTTATTAATCACAAATATTAAATAATCCAAATAGTGTACTATATTACTTATGTATGTAATAGTAGTATAAATTATCCATTAAATATTCCTAAATTATTTTGCTCATAAAACATTATTCAATATTATAACTAAATCTCTAAATTCTAAATGCAGATTGGGACATGAAGAGAGAAAGATATCTGCAATTTTACAAGTGGCAGGTAATTTTATCATATTAAACTATTATACAAAAGGAAAATCAATCCACATAATATATTTATCATTCTAAAAGATATATACATATTTTATAGATCTAAGAAACGCTTTGAATTAATTTTTAAAGTACAAGTATCTATATCGTGAATTGTGTAACACTCTTAATGTGATAAATATCCAAATATTTAAAAATCCTTTAGCTTATTAAATTAATTCATAAAAACATGTACATTATTGAGGTCAAAGAGAATGCTTTGCAATTTCTAAAAAAAATATTTTCAATCTATGTTGTATTCAAAAGTTACAATGCACTTAATTCAAATCCTATTCTCTCTTTCTGGATTCAAACATATTAAAAATCTGCTTTACTTTCTATGAGTTTACTGATTCAGCAAAATAACACTCAAATTTCAGCTCTGACTTATAGTGAATCCAATAACGTACAATATGCATAAATCTTCAAAGTTCATATGACCAAGGTTCAACTTTCAGCTTTCAGGATATTTTCAAATATTTTATATTATTTTCTATGTAAATTATATGAGATTTTGTACATTTCACATGTTTGACATGTACGGGTATATGTAATACATATCTTTCTTATACGTAGTTTATTTAAATTTTCTGTCTTATTTCCCCACTGATATTCTACCTTTTTTCTGTATAACTTGTATTTCTAAAATATCCTATCAAAGATTTATTTAATCATCAACTCTCTACTAGAGATTACAGTATGTGTTTATATTAATTTACTGATACTGGTCTTTTATTAATCTTACACAGTGTGATCACCTAGTAGTACTACTCTTAGACCTTCCTGCCTTTACCCTTTTAGCTCTCTGGCCTCTCTGGTCTCTCTCCCTCAGTTTCTGACAAATATGGATGGATAATTTTCTGTTTTCTCCTGCCAGTCTGCTTGATATGGGCATATTGAGACAATGTAGCAACTGCCTCATGTACACAGACAACCCTCTACTATTACCACCTAGGAACACAATTTGTGAGAGATTTAACTACATTAAGCACCTAGTGTCAATGCTCTCTCCCCTACAAGCCAGTATATCTGACACTGATAAGGTTGTCAATAAAATCACCACACCTCAAAACACCACCCACACCTACACAACACACCCCCACCTATGTGGAGGTCCTGAGCATAAACATACCTAAACAAAAGAGACCTCTAAGGCAGAAATACATGCAAACTCCACTGCCCACCACACCACACATAGTCCACACACCTGTCTCACAGCCACCAAGGCCAAAACATAAACCCAGCATATTAGTCATAGGTGACTCCATTGTGAGACACATAGATGTGCCCCTCACCAAGCTGGATAAGGAGAAATTCAGTTAGTTGAATCTGCCATAACACCCATACACTCAAGTCTCTCAACAAATACTGTTATGACTCTGTCATAGTTCATGTTGGCATGAATGACTTGAGATGCAGCTCCCTGGACTATATAAAGAGAGACATGACTTGAGCTCGCTGAATATGTGGCCCAGGCAGGTATGTCCCTAACCTTAAACAGCATTCTGCCGTTACCCAGAATGATGCCTCAATACAAACAGAAAATTATTTACTTTAACAATTTGCTTAGTTTCTGGAGTCATTTCAAGGGGATCCAGTACCCGACAACCTGGGATGACATGATTAACAAACCATAATGCTTTGCCAGACATGGCCTTTACCTGTCTCCCTTGGGGTTCAGGCTCCTGGCAAAGGCTCTTGTCTCCTCCATAGTGCCTTTTGTTAGGCAATGCCAAAACTACCAACATGAAAATTTCATCAAAATGTAAATTAAAGGTCATGCTGTTAAATGTTAGGAGTCTAAACATGAAACTGCACTCATTGCAAGCATTCTTAACCCTGGAAGATGCTGGCATTTGTGCAGTCACAGAAACCTAGTTCAAAGCTGTGCAGAGCACCCCAGCCATATCAGGTTACTCATCCTATCATGCGTTCAGACCCCAAACCGTGGACAGCAATGCAAAAGGAGGTGCAGTTGCACTATATATATATATCTATACATGATATACACACCTCCAGGCTAGTCAAACAGTATAACGCCCAGGAGACACTCCAGGTGCAGTTAACAATAGACAAGACCCCTATTCAAATCATAGCTATCTATAGGCCTCCAACCTTGACTCAAGATGCCCACTCCACCTATCTGGTCCTCTTCGAATCTATCAAGATTCAACCCTTTACCCTGATCCTGGGCAACTTTAACTATCCAACCATAGATTGCAAGAAATACTAATGCCAAAACACAAATGCCCAGAGATTCCTTGATTTTGTCAATGCAAATGCCTTGGACCAGATGGTTGACACCCCCACAAGAGGTGGAAATGTCTTGGTATTAACCAACATGAGTAACCACTGCAGCATCCCTACAGTGTCATCATCCCATGGTAAGATCCGACCACAAAGCGGACACTATCAAAGTCATCATCTCCCCTGACCCCCCACCCCAGCTAGGGTCAAGCAAAAATACTTCTCCAAAGCTGGTTACAACCTCCTGAGGGAAGGCAACCCCTCCCCTCCACAGGAACTGGCACATATGTCCAAACCTACACCAAAGTACTATGTGACCATTTATATAGCTGCATGTAATAAGGAATACCTGACCGGACAAAATCCTCCTCTTCAAGGGAGAGTAAACCTGTCTGGTGGACATCTGCTATAAATAAGCTCTATAATAACAGGATAAAATGCTGTTCAGGACCAAGAAGGAGCAGATGCTTTATTGGAAGCAATATCTCCTTAGCCTGAACAAACAAATAAGAGCACTAGTGAAATCCTCCAAAGCAAACTTCGAGTCCAAACTGGCAACATCTACTAATGACAATTATAAGGCCTTCTTCACATATGTCCACAACCTCAAGGGAAGCACCCAGATCTGTTCAGAACTGGTGGTCAAGGACACCACATACACAAATGCTATAGATATAGCCAACCTGCTGGCAGACAGTGAAAACTTCACCCCTCTGTCCCCCATCAGTAAAACAGTACATGCCCCCCTCCCCTTATCTCTAGGGAGGAAGTTATCACTGCCCTCTCAAAGGCAAAAAATACAGCCTCCATGGAACCCGATAACATCCCAAGCTGCATCCTACATGAGCTCAAGCAGAAACTTGCAGCACCATTAGGCACCCCATTCAACCAAAGCCTGAGTACTGGCTTTGTGCCAGCTGAGTGGGAGACAGCCACTGTCATCCCTTTGCATGAAGGTGGAGCATCCACCGATCCAGGAAATTATAGACCCATCAGCCTAACTAGCCTAATCTGCAAGGCCATGGAGTGGATTGTCATGGACCTCATTGACAAGGACATTGCCAACCTACAGACGCTCAATCCCACACAGTTTGGTTTTGTCAAGGGGAGGTCATGTTTTTAAATTTGGTCAACTTAATTGAAACAGTCACCAAGGCCATGGACTAGGGGAAAGACAGTGCACACTGCCTACCCTGACCTGGCCAAAGCCTTTGATATGATTCCCCACTCAGGTATAATAGATAAACTGTCTCAACTAGGCATCAATCTGTATGTTACCAGATGGGTAGCAAACTGGCTCACTGATAGAACCCACCTTCTCAAAATAGGGGAAGCCACCTCAAACAGTAGACCTGTAACAAGCGACGTACCCCAGGAATTGGTCTTGGGGCCTCTGCTGTTTGGGAAATACTTTTCTGAGGTACAGGCCAAAGCCAGCATGATATGGCTGACCAAGTTCGCATTTGACTGCAATCTGGGTGCTGTCATCAATTCCCCTAGAGATGTGGACATCCTCCAAGAGGGTCTCGCCCAAACAAATGACTGGTGCCAGAACCATGGCCTCAAACTAAATGCCAAAAAAATGCATCATCATCCCCTTTGGGGAGAGTGATGTCCCCACAAATTATCACATTGATAATAAGGTCTTAAGCATGCAATCAGTCATGAGGGACTTCGGCACCCAGGTTGATAGAAAACTGACTTTTGACCATCATATTGCCTCCAGTGTATTCATAGGTTCATAGGTTCATAGGTTCATACTAGGCTATCTGCCCTGGGGCAATTATAAGCCTAGCCCGATTCTGTATGGCTTACGCCACCCCTTGATTTGAGTATACTGTGCCCTTTTTTAAGGTTTAGTTTACTGTGCCTCTGTCTAATAGTGACACAGGAGTAATCCCTGGGACAAACCTACGATCCCCCATCCACTTATTGAGATTTTTCTTGAAGAGATTCAGTGAGGTGCTCTGCCTCACATGAACTGGAATTCTATTCCATAGCGAAGGGAGCCTCTGGGTTATGAACATGTCCCTCCAGCAAGTTCTATTTATTTCTGTGCTGAGGTTCAAGTCCCTCGAGCGTGTGGCTCTAAGGGATCTAGATTTACTGAGGTGGAGCATGTCCATTAATTCTGGATTTGACATAGCTTTGTATGTCAGGCATAGATCGCCTCGAAGTAGGCGGTATGCAACTGAGTAGAGCTGGAGTTTTTTTAACCGAGCAGTATATCGCATCTGTTTGAGACCCTTGATCCTCTTGGTGAGATACTTTTGGGGTCTTTCTAATTGCTGCAGGTGTCGGGTAAGGTACATCCCAAAAGGGGCATTGTATTCTATGATGGGCCTGATGAGGGATGAATAAAGGCACGATTACCTCTCTTGATCTAGATGTGAAACCCTTCGTGATGAGGTGGGCTATGTAGAAGGTCTTTCTAACCACTTTGGCAATGTGGTTTTCAAAGGAGAGATTGCTATCAACTTGGGTCCCCAGGTCTCTAATAACTTTCTCTGTACTTAATGGGTTTCCGCCTATGTGGTAATTTGTGGGCACATTGTTTTTGCCAAAGGGTATGACTATACATTTTTGGCATTTAGCTTTAAACCATGGCGCTGGCACCAGTTATCTGTCTCTGTGAGACCTTTTGAAGGATGTTTGTGTCAGCTGGAGAGTTGATTATGGCCCAGTTTGCAGTCGTCTGCGAACTTGGTGAGCCATAGTCCTCCCACGCTTGCCTGTACCTCGGAAAAGTATATACCGAACAAGAGTGGTCCCAGGACAGAACCCTGTGGGATGCCACTTGTGACCGGTTTTGAGTCTGACATGGCTCCAGCAACTCTCACTCTGTGGGTTCTGTCTTTGAGCCAGTTTGCGACCCATCTTGTGACATAGGGGTTTATATTTAAGCTGGATAGCTTATCTATGATGCCCGAGTGGGGTATTGTGTCAAATGCCTTTGCAAGGTCCAGATAGGCTGTGTGGACTACCTTTCCTTCATCTATGGCTTTGGTGACTGTTTCAAAGAAGTCAACCAGGTTCAAAAGGCAGGATCTGCCCTTGACAAAGCCGAACTGGGTAGGATCTAGTGTCTGTAGGTCCCCAATGTCTTTGTTTATGAGCTCCATGATGATCCTCTCCATAGCCTTGCAGACTAAGCTAGTCAGGCTTATGGGGCGATAGTTTCCAGGGTCCGTAGATGCTCCACCTTTGTGGAGTGGGACCACTGTTGCTGTACGCCACTCTGTGGGCACATATCCTGTAGTGAGGCTGAGATTGTATAGCTGTTTTATTTGAGGGATTAGTTCCTCTTGTAGTTCATGTAGGACGCAACCTGGGACGCCATCTGGTCCCATGGAAGCAGTGTTTTTGCTTTGGAGAGGGCAGCTTTCACCTGAGCATCTGAGATGTTTGGGAGGCAGCCCTCTGCCGGGATAGATATTTGCTCTTTTGGGGGGGGGGGGGAGAAGTTCGCACTGAACCTGTCTGCCAGGATATTGGCGATGTCTGTGGGTTCAGTGTATTTTTTGTCGTTTAGAATCAACTCAGAACAAGTCTGGGAGTTGCATCCCAAGTTTCTAACATAACTGAAAAAAGCCTTATGATTGTCTTTGGTGTCCTGTGCAATTTTTCTCTCGAAGCTGGCCTTGGAGGATTTTATGAGGGATTGTAATTTTTGCTAGTACTGATCAGAGATGCCTTCCCTATTAGGGATTCTGCTCTATCATGTAGTAGCTTCCTCCTTCTGTTGTACAGTTTATTTATGGCAGGGGTCCACCAGACTGGACGCCTGCCTTTGGATGATTGGGTCTTGGTTTTGTTTGGGATAGCATGATCCATGCATTCCTGGAGATGTCTGTAGAATGCATTTATATAGGATTCTGCAGTTTGGGCTGTAGTTTCCACTGGCCCTGTGGCCTTGAAGGATTCCACTTCGGTTTTGAGAAGTGAGAAGTTCGCTTTGAGAAGTTTTTCACTGTGGTTTTCTGGGCTGGGGTGGAGTCGGATGTGGACATCCAGTGAAATTAATTTATGGTCTGATCTTACCAATGAGGGATATACTTCTGGTGTGGAGCATAGAGTCCCCATGTTGGTAATGATCAGGTCTAGTATGTTGTCCCCTCTTGTGGGAGTGGTGACTAGTTGTTCCACAGCATTTGAGTTTATAATTTCCAGGAATCTTTGGGCTAAGGTGCTGGGGCTTGAGTAGTGCTTCCAGTCAATGTTTGGGTAGTTGAAGTCGCCCAATATAATGGTGTTCGGAGAGATCTTCATGTTCTCCAATGTTTTCAGGAAAGCCGAATGGGATTCCTGACTTTGAGAGGGTGGTCTGTAGGATGCTATAAACTGAAAAGCAGTCTTGCCCACTGTTAGTTGCACATGGATGGTCTCCGATACTTCGTGCAATGCCACTAACCTGGAGGTGTGGATATCCTTGATAAATATGGAAACTCCCCTCCTTTTGTGGTTCGGTCCGGGTTTTGGGGCCGAAAAGCATGATCTGAGGTATAGCCTGGTAGTGCTGGGGTGCTCTCTGGAGCCTTGAACCAGGTTTCTGTCACTGCACAGATATCGATGTTCTCCATACTGAGGAGAGCTTCGAGTGCGTGCATCTTGAGGTTAAGACTTCTGCCGTTTAGCAGCATTACCCTTAGTTTCTTGTTCCTTGTGCTCTCTATGGCGGTCGGTTTCGCTTTTGAGCCTTGCCTAAAAAGGCACTATCGGGGTGGCAAGAGCCTTTGCCAATATCCGAAAGCCCAGTGGTGACAGGTGCAAGCCGTCCCTAGCGAAGCAACGTGGCTTGTCGAGCATGTCATCCCAGGCTGACAGACACTGGATCCCCTTTGAATGACACCAAAATTTTAGCCAATTGTTAAAATTGATCATTTTGTCTTTGTACTGTGGCATCATTCTAGGTGAGGGTAAGATGCTGCTCAAGGTCAGGGTCATACCAGCCTGGGCTACATGATCAGAGAGCTCCTCTATGTCCCTTTCATGTAGTCCAGGGAGGTACGTCTCAGGTCATTCACACCAGCATGTACAATGACTGAGTCATATTTGTATTTGCTTTGGAGTGACCTGAGTGCTTGCGTTATGTGGCGGATCCTAGCCCGACAGGCAGCTCACTGTGACCTTCTCTTTATTCAGCCTGGTGAGCGGGACGTCAGTGTGTCTGACAATAGAGTCACCTATAACAAGAGTATCAGGTGTGTTATTCAGCCTTAAGGGCTGTGGCTGCTTGGCACACTGACTTTGTGGGTTATGTGTTGTATGTGTTTTGTTTTGAGGTAGCGTTTGCTTGGATGTCTGCTTTGGAGGTCTCTGTTGCTTAGGTAGATTTTTATTTAGAGCCTCCGAGTATGTTTTTGTGTATTTATGTGTTTGGTTCGCTGATGTGGTGGGACTATGTGATACTGGAATTGTGTTGTGTGAGGTTACCTTCTCCTCCTGACTGGTTACACCAGTTTTGAGATGAGAGAGCTCAGCCTCCAGTTTGGCTAAATAGTTGCATCTCTCACATATATTTGAACCTGTTTGGAAGAGGAGAGGGTTGTCCGTGTACATGAGACAGTTGTAACATTGCCTCAAAATTCCCAGATTCACCAGCTGGACTGGAGAGGAAACCATTGACTGACCTTTGGACATGCTAGAGTAATAGGGAAACTGAATTTGAGATGGACCAATAGAGGACAGGGTAATCGTAGAGATTATAAGAGTAAGTAGTGCTTATGGTTTAATAGTGCTAACTTGTAGGATTACTTAATTGGACCAGTGAAGGGCCTTAGAATGAGAATATGGTGTTTAAATTGAGAGATAGAGCAGTTCTAAGGGAAAAAGTGAAGAGCAGACTTTGTGGAGCCAGGAATAGTTTAAACCCAATTAGGCGACGCTGCCCGTTGTTGCGCTATGCTCAAAAACGCGCAAAACCGTGCAAAAGAGGGTTTTAAGAGAGGAAGATGAAGGAGTTTTGGAATTGACCCAGAATGGCCAATAAAACTACAGTTTCAAGTCAGTAACCACTCCCACAGGGGCAGACAGGCTGCTCAATGTTTTTCACTGCCACTGATCAACAGAGAGACTTTCCTTTAGCCCAAGCAAAAAATGGCCTCACAGAAACTTACAAACAGTTCAAGAACAGCAAGCCTGTAAATGAACTTTTTTAAATCTCAGAAAAGTGGGAAAAAGCAAGATTTTTTTTTTGTTTTTGTTTTTTCAGAGATAGCAGAGGTTAACAAGTATCAGCAAGTTATAACAGTGCAGTAAATGACCCCACACAAGAGTGCTAGGCCAAAGACAGATAAAATGCAAGTTGAGAAAAAAACGATTTTAAAATTAAGTGCAAACAGGAAATTCAGTAAACAGCTCTAGGTTGTGCTCTAAATACAGTTACTAATGCAGAAATCAAATTTAACAAGCCAGAAAATGCTCAAAATAGGTGGCTATGCAGAAAAACTTAGCAAATAAACAGAGGAAAAATACTTAAAGTCTCAAAAGTGGCTCCTTTCTTCTCTCAGCGTTTTCTCCTCTTGGTGGGTGCTTCCCCAACAGCCAACAAGCCTGAAAAGACGCCAAAACCACGAGGCAACCAGGTTTTAAGAGAGGAAGATGAAGGAGTTTTGGAATTGACCCAGAATGGCCAATAAAACTACAGTTTCAAGTCAGTAACCACTCCCACGGGGGCAGACAGGCTGCTCAATGTTTTACACTGCCACTGATCAACAGAGAGACTTTCCTTTAGCCCAAGCAAAAAATGGCCTCACAGAAACTTACAAACAGTTCAAGAACAGCAAGCCTGTAAATGAACTTTTTTAAATCTCAGAAAAGTGGGGAAAAAGCAAGATTTTTTTTGTTTTTGTTTTTTCAGAGATAGCAGAGGTTAACAAGTATCAGCAAGTTATAACAGTGCAGTAAATGACCCCACACAAGAGTGCTAGGCCAAAGACAGATAAAATGCAAGTTTTGAGAAAAACTATTTTAAAAATAAGTGCAAACAGGAAATTCAGTAAACAGCTCTAGGTTGTGCTCTAAATACAGTTACTAATGCAGAAATAAAATTTAACAAGCCAGAAAATGCTCAAAATAGGCGGCTATGCAGAAAAACTTAGCAAATAAACAGAGGAAAAATACTTAAAGTCTCAAAAGTGGCTCCTTTCTTCTCTCAGCGTTTTCTCCTCTTGGTGGGTGCTTCCCCAACAGCCAACAAGCCTGAAAAGACGCCAAAACCACGAGGCAACCAGGTTTTAAGAGAGGAAGATGAAGGAGTTTTGGAATTGACCCAGAATGGCCAATAAAACTACAGTTTCAAGTCAGTAACCACTCCCACGGGGGCAGACAGGCTGCTCAATGTTTTTCACTGCCACTGATCAACAGAGAGACTTTCCTTTAGCCCAAGCCAAAAATGGCCTCACAGAAACTTACAAACAGTTCAAGAACAGCAAGCCTGTAAATGAACTTTTTTAAATCTCAGAAAACGTGGGAAAAAAGCAGATTTTTTTTTTTGTTTTTTTGTTTTTTCAGAGATAGCAGAGGTTAACAAGTATCAGCAAGTTATAACAGTGCAGTAAATGACCCCACACAAGAGTGCTAGGCCAAAGACAGATAAAATGCAAGTTTTGAGTAAAAAATGATTTTAAAAATAAGTGCAAACAGGAAATTCAGTAAACAGCTCTAGGTTGTGCTCTAAATACAGTTACTAATGCAGAAATCAAATTTAACAAGCCAGAAAATGCTCAAAATAGGCGGCTATGCAGAAAAACTTAGCAAATAAACAGAGGAAAAATACTTAAAGTCTCAAAAGTGACTCCTTTCTTGAAATCTTTCTACATGGCCCATCTCAATAGTAATGGTACCTCATCCAGAGACAAGGTGGTCATAACATCCCTGTATTCTTCCCTTATAAGACCCATTATTGAGTACAATACCCCTTTTGGCATGTACCTCACAAAGCACATGCAGCAACTGGAGAAACCACAGAGGTTCCTCACCAGGAGAATCCAAGGCCTCAAATATCTACCCTACACATATAGGTTAAAGATCCTGTTCCCTCTACTCAGTCTCCTACAGACTCCTCAGTGGTGTTCTCTGTCTGGCATATAAAGCAATCTCAGATGCTGCCCTGATGGGACTGCTGCATATCTGCAAAACTAGCTCCACTCGAGTAACCCACATGCGCAACCTCAACCTGGTCTATGAAATCAATAGGACTTGTTGGCAGGACAGATTTGTATCCCAGAGACTCCCCTTTTGTGGAAAAGACTCCCTCTCCGCATCAAGCAGAGTGCCTCTTTAACCCTTTTTAAGCATAACCTGGATAACTGGATGGGGAACAGAAAATACACCCCTGAGATTCCACCTGTGTCCCTGGTGGACAGTGGCATCAGGTGCTGACTTGTTGGAACATGGGCTTCATAGGTTCATAGGTAGGTACTAGACTATTGGCCCTAGGGCCTATATAAGCCTAGCCAAAAAGGTACCTTGGCTTTCACCACCCAAGAAAATTATTTTCCTGTGCCCCTGTTGAGCAGAGCCACAGAAGTGATCCCTGAGGTGAATTTCCTAATTCCCATCCAATCATCAAGATTTTTCTTGAAGAGTGCTAATGAGGAGCTCTGTTTGACATAGATAGGTAGTCTGTTCCAGAGTATGGGAAGTCTCTGGGACAGGAATCTATCCCTCCAGCATGTTCTGTTTATTGTGGTGACAAGGTTTAGGTCCCTGCAGTGTGTAGTTCGGAGGGATTGGGATTTCTTTAAGTGGAGCATGTCCAACAGCTCTGGGTTTGACATAGCTTTGTATGTTAGACAGAGATCACCTCTGAGTAGGCAATATGCGACGGAGTAAAGCTGTAGATTTTTGAGACGGTATGCGTAGGGTATCTGTTTGAGGCCAGTAATCCTCTTTGTGAGGTGTTTCTGTGGCCTCTCCAGTTGTTGTAGATGTCTTGTGAGGTATATACCAAAAGGGGCACTGTACTCTCTAATAGGTCTAATGAGTGACGAGTAGAGGGTAACAATGATCTCTTTTTTTCTGGATGAGAAACCTTTTTTGATGAGGTGTGACACATAGAAGGATTTCCTGACCACTGTGGTGATATGATTATCAAATGAGAGGCTATTGTCCACCTGTGTCCCAAGGTCTGTTATCATACTTTTGGTGTTAAGTAGACTACCACCTATGTGGTAGTTCATGGGTAAAGAGTTTTTACCAAAGGAGATGACAGTGCACTTTTTGGCATTGAGTTTCAGGCCATGGCTTTGACACCAGGCATCTGTCTCAGTGAGGCCCTTTTGTAGGATGCCCACATTGTTAGGAGTTTCGATTATGGCTCCCAGTTTGCAGTCATCTGCAAACTTTGTTAGCCAAAGACCTTCTGTCTTAGCCTGCACTTCAGAGAAGTAAATACCAAATAGGAGAGGACCCAGGACTGAACCCTGTGGTACTCCACTTGTCGCTGGTCTGAAGTCGGATTTGGAGTCTGCTACTTTCAAAGTGTGGGTTCTGTCCATGAGCCAGTTGGCAACTCATCTTGTGACATAGGGATTTATACCTAGTTTAGTCAGTTTATCTATAATTCCAGAGTGGGGGATGGTATCGCAAGCCTTGGCGAGATCCGTTTACAAACCTGAACTGGGTGGGGTCCAGAGTTTGGAGATTACCAATGTCTTTGTTTATGAATTCCATGATGATATGTTCCATGGCTTTGCAGACCAGGCTTGTCAGGCTAATGGGATGGTAGTTCCCGGGGTCAGTTGTGGCTCCCCCTTTGTGGAGTGGTATAACCGTCACAGTGCACCATTCAGTGGGCACAAAGCCTGAGATGAGGCTATGATTGAACATGGTACTTAGGTGGGGTGCCAGTTCATTCTGTAGTTCATGTAGAACACAGCCTGGGATGTCAGGTCCCATGGATGCTGTGTTCTTGGCTTTGGCGAGTGTGTTTTTTACCTGTGCAGTCATGATTACAGGAAATTTGCTTTCTTCCGATATAGAGATGGGCCATCTAGGGGGTGAGAGGGGGGTAAACTTAGCACTGAACCTATTTGCCAGGATGTTGGCAATATCAGTTGGTTCTGTATATTTAGTGCCATTGCGCTGTAACTCAGAGCAGATCTGAGTGTTGCCATTGAGATTCTTGACATGGCTATAGAATGCTTTGTGGTTGACTTTAGAGTTACTGGCAATTTTCTTTTCGTAATTAGCTTTGGAGGATTTTATAAGGGATCTCAGCTTCTTACTAAGGCTGACCAGGGAGCTCCTCCAGTCATGGGATTTTACTCTTTTTTGCAACAGTTTCTTTCTTCTGTTATAGAGTTTGTTTATGGCAGAGGACCGCCAGATTGGCTTCCTTTTTTTGGAGGCTAAATTATTGGTTAGGCTTGCAAGAGCCTCTTGATCAATAGCCTAGTAACTTCCTATAATCCTATTCCTTGGGTATTTGCATATTATTCATAAGATGTTTACTACTCTTATTAATTCTGGTATTAAAATCTTGTCTATATATAAAAGAATTCCTGCTTGTTTAATTTGAATGAGTGCTTTAGCCATTGTGAACTGCTGTTCCATTATAAAATTCACATCCTGACATTAGAATTTGATTACAGCATGTGAAAATGACAACTCACAACACGCAACAGCTGCCAATTTGCACTACAGGTTTCTTGTTCTTCTTTGTTCTTTTAAACTGTTGTAATCAGTGACAAAATTCTAACTTTTAATTCTTCTCATTAATATGCACAGAGTTAATAGTACTACAACACGCGTTATTAACATTCAGCAAAATGTAAGCAAATTGTGTCAGTAGCAGCTCAAAATAAAACATTATGATACCTTTTGTTTTACCAGTTCTTCACTTCTAAATAAATATTTAAAATAAAGATACTATTTTGAGTAGATTTCTCACATATCTACTTGAAAAAGTTCCTTCCTGTTTTCACAGACATCAGTGATGAACTTTTCAACCCTTCTAGTACCCGGATATTCTTCAAAACAGCTCAAGGAGCAGACAGGAAGTAAGGCAAGCAATAATAAAGCATTATCACACAACTGGAACAATCTTTTGTTCTCTGGCTTTAAGTGTAAATTGCTCTGTAAACGATCTGTAAAAATGTGTTACATAAGAACAAAGGAAACAAAGTGATAAACAGTTTAACACGTCGAATTAGCATATTACTTAGATCCAACATTTGGTTAACCCAGCAATATACCTACTAAACAAAATTAAACAAAATAAAATTCTTAACACATAGGATCATAGGAGGTTACTAGGCTACTTGCCCTGGGGCTCTTACAAGCCTAGCCAAGAGTTTATCCCCAAAAAGAAACCTCAGTCAGCACCTGTCACCCTGTCAATGAGGGACACAGGTGGAACCCCTGGGACAAATTTGTGGTTTCCCATCCACTTGGGGGCCCCTAGGAACAGGGGCCCCCAGCTTAGGTTGGTTGGCTGGTGCCCTGCGGCCATCCACTCATCAAGGTTGCTTTTGAAGAGGGTCAGTGAGGTGCTGTGTTTGACATGCATTGGAAATCCATTCCAGAGATGAGGCAGCCTCTCGAGACAAATGTTTCTCCAGCAGGTTTTGTTCATGTCGTATATTAGTTTCAGGCCTTTCATGCAGGTAATGCGTGAGGAGTTAGACTTATGGATATGAAGCGTCTCTAGTAGGGCAGAATCTGAGATTGCCTTGTAGGTGAGACACAGATCACCCCTGAGCAATCTGTAGGATACCGAATAGAGTGATAGTGATTTGAGCCTGTCGTCATTGTGCAGGTGTTGGAGGCCATGGATTCTCTTTCTGAGGTGTTTCAGTGACATTTCCAGTTGGTGCAGATGTTTGGAGAGGTACATACCAAACAGGGTGTTATACTCAGTTATTGGTCTAATGAGGGAGGAGTATAAGGAGGTAATAACCTCTTTTTTTCTGGATGCAGTCCCTTTACTTATGAGATGAACCAAGTAAAAGGCTTTTCTGACTATTGCCTCTACATGATGGTTGAATATGAGGTTGTTATCAACCTGAGTTCCCAGGTCTCTCACCACAGGTTGTGTGCTTAGGGGGTTGCCATTGATGCAGTAATCAGCAGGGGCCATGTTTTTGCCAAATGATATGATGACACATTTTTTGTGTTTAGCTTGAGGCCATGACTTTGCTGTAAGACCCTCTTGCAGTATGTTAACATCATTTGGGGAGTCAATGGCAGCACCCAACTTACAGTCATCTGCAAACTTGGCCACAGGCCTTTTGTCTTTGCCTGACCTCTGAGAAGTAAATGCCAAACAGTAGGTTCATAGGTTGGTACTAGGCTATCAGTCCTAGGGCCTATACAAGCCTAGCCATAACAATTCCCTGGCTATTTCTTCCCACACTATTTTCTTCCCTGGA
This sequence comes from Protopterus annectens, assembly GCF_019279795.1. NCBI lineage: Eukaryota > Metazoa > Chordata > Ceratodontiformes > Protopteridae > Protopterus > Protopterus annectens. The sequence goes on along the minus strand of NC_056732.1, from coordinate 1,850,627,831 downwards.
CCTCTGTCTAGCAGGGCGACTGACGTGATCCCCGGGGTGAATTTCCTTTCTCCCATCCAATCGTCAAGGTTCCTTTTGAAGAGGACCAAAGAGGCACTCTGCTTGACATGTATGGGCAATCTATTCCAGAGTCTGGGGAGTCTCTGGGTCAGGAACCTATCCCTCCAGCATGTTTTGTTTATTGTGATGACAAGATTTAGATCCCTGGAGCATGTGGCTCTGAGGGATTGGGATTTCTTTAAGTGTAGCATGTCCAACAGCTCTGGGTTTGACATGGCCTTGTAAGTTAAGCAAAGATCGCCTCTGAGTAGACGATATACGACAGTATAGCTGGAGTTTTTTAAGGTGGTCAGCGTAGGGCATCTGTTTTAGGCCTGTGATTCTTTTAGTGAGGTATTTCTGTGGCCTTTCCAGTTGTTGCAGATGTCTTGAGAGGTACATACCAAACGGGGCATTGTATTCTATAATGGGTCTAATGAGGGATGAGTACAGTGGGACAATGACCTCCTTTTTTCTGGATGAAAAGCCCTTAGTGATGAGGTGTGCCACATAGAAGGATTTCCTGACTGTTGTGGCAATGTGGTTATCGAAGGTGAGACCACTGTCCACCTGTGTCCCTAAGTCTCTTATCAAACTTTCAGTGTTTAGTGTACTGCTACCTATATGGTAATTCACGGATACATGTTTTTTCCCAAAGGGGATAACTATACTTTTCTTGGCATTGAGCTTGAGCCCATGGCTCTGGCACCAAGCATCTGTTTCTGTAAGGCCCTTTTGTAGAGTATCCACATCATTTGGGGATTCAATAATGGCTCCCAGTTTGCAGTCATCTGCAAACTTTGTTATCCAGAGTCCCTTAGTGTTGGCCTGTATTTCAGAGAAGTAGATGCCAAACAAAAGCGGTCCCAGGACTGAACCCTGAGGTACTCCACTTGTCACTTGTCTGGAGCTGGATTTGGAGTCGGCTACTTTTACAGTGTGGGTTCTATCAGTAAGCCAGTTAGCAACCCATTGCGTGACGTAGGGATTAATGCCCAGCTTAGTAAGTTTATCTATGATTCCAGAGTGGGGGATGGTGTCAAAGGCCTTGGCAAGATCTAGATAGGCTGTGTGGACCACCTTACTCTTGTCCATGGCTCTGGAGACTGATTCGAAGAAGTCAATCAAGTTCAGGAGACAAAATCGGCCCTTCATGAACCCAAACTGGGTGGGGTCCAGTGTTTGAAGGTTGCCAATGTCTTTATTAAGTTCCATGATAATACGCTCCATGGCCTTGCAGATCAGGCTTGTCAGACTGATGGGACGGTAGTTTCCAGGATCTAAGGTGGATCCCCCCTTGTGGAGTGGGATAACTGTAGCTGTGCGCCACTCAGTGGGCATGAAACCTGAGGGGTCCTAGGACAGATCCCTGGGGAACTCCACTAGTGACAGGTCTGCTATCAAAGGTGGAGGTGCCTATTTTGACTCTGAGGGTCCTGTCAGTGAGCCAGTTGGCCACCTAGATGATGAGATAGGGATTTATGCCAAGATGTGTTAGCTTTTCAATGATGCCCGAGTGGGGGATTGTGTCAAAGGCATTGGCCAGGTCAAAGGAAGCTGTATGCATTGACTTTCCCTCATCCAGGGCCTTGGTGATAGTCTCAAAGAAGTTAACTTATATAGTTTTAGTTACCAATTCTATTGCTTGTAATTTAATGACATTTTCTTACAGGAAGTATTTGTTTAATATTTAGAAATACATTTATAAGTTTAGTTAAATGGAATATATCAAGTCTTTCACTGTAAATGTAGTAAAACAGTAAAACTGTTTATATTCCTTATTATGAAAAATGCTTTAGCTTAAAATAAGAATACATTCTTACATATGTTTTGAAGCTTAAAGTCCAATACAAACCTTTTTACTTAAAGTGTAAATATATTGTTTAAGTAAATAAAAGCCCTGCAATCAGAGAATAAAAAAGTCACTTGTTTTAAAGCTTTTTAACTTTAGAAGCAGCTTACTCTTTCTGTTGTCGGATATACTGTTTCAATTCATTTCTTCAGTATTGTTAAGGATTTTATTGTTTTTTTTTCCACAACACCTTTATTGAATTATCACTTATGATACAGGCAAATTTACATTCATATAAAATTAGTCACACTATAATTAGCATAACATTTGACCGCATAATATTGCTATATGTCATATAATCTAAGCAACATTACATAATTTATTAAATTCCTGCCTTTTTTCTTTTTTTTAAACAAGAAACATCTTTATTAAACAATCACTTCCAACATAGGCAATCATGCATTTATACAAATGAAAACAAACCACACTGACACAATCCTAGTTGCAAGCAGTTTACATCACAATCCATACTGACACATTTCTAGTTACAAACCGTATACATAACTTACAATCTACCCAATCTTTGTAGTCAAACATTACATAGCTTATTTTAGTCCTGCCACCTTTAAACCTCATTCCTGCCTTGTACGTATTGTTCCCACAATTCCCATTTTTTCCTGTGTACTTTGCTCCTACACTTTTCTAAAGATATCAATTCCAGTTGTTTTATCTGTTACTATATTCACTACTTCTAGTATAGTTGGTTTAGATTTTGATTTCCATTTTACAGTAATTACATTTTGGCAGCCACCATTATTAGACACAGCAAGGCCTTACCATGCCTAGGGAATTCCAATTCTGTAAAATAGCTCAGAAAAATCATCTCCCTCGTCAGACCAATCTGCCCACTGAGCATCTCCAACAGTGCATCCTGCAGGGAATCCTTAAAGTCCACCAATTCACTACACTCCCAAAAAACATGTTCACAATTATCTCTTTCTTCCTTGTCACACCCCAACATTTGCTGTCTGCCTGAGGAAAAATTCTCTGTAGTCTATATGAGGTATAAAAATAGCTATGTAAACATTTCCAGGCAAAAATCCTAAAAATTCTAAATTTTGTTGCATATTTGGGAGACATACATATATCCTCCCATTGTTTCATTGTGAATTACTTATCCGATCTCTCTTCCCAATCCTTTCTAACCTCCTCTGATTGATTCTTATAGTTATCATGCAATATTTTATATGCTCTACTAATTATTCCTTTTTAAATGGCAGATTCTCTTCTAGATTCTATTAAAACTCTACTAGTGCTGGTTTTTCATTTAGGACCCCCCCCCATATGTCTTTCTTTGTGCCTATATTCTGATATCAATCCCTGATAGGGAAGGCAATCTCTAACCTGCAGTCCAAATACATTATTGGTGTCTTCCCATTCGATCATCTTTTTCTCTCTAGTTATTTGTTCCCAATACCTTGGGTCCTTTGCCAGTTTTCACCAATAAATTCCATCCCGCTCTAGCCTATTGTCTGTATCCATAATTGCAGTCATTCCTATTGGAAGAATCTCCTTTCTCCATTCCCGTGTTGGTTTAGTTCGTAAAATACTTTCTGCTACATTATGGATGCAATATTCTCCATGACTGTTATTCTCCTTAAAGGCCTGCATCCAAAATTCCAGTCTCTCCTTGTTTCTTGAGCTTCCCCCCATGTTTCATCATCATCTCTTTCCACTTTGAATTATAGTTTTCTGCTTGTGCTATGCATAGGAGTCTTAACTGTATAGCTCTAAAATACCCTTTCAAATTTTTTTTTTTTTTGTTAACAAAAGTGAATGTCTCCACCAGTGTGTCAAATATTTTAGTTCCTACAGAAATAAATAATTTGATTTTTGCAGTGGCTTTAATACTGTTTTTTTTTTAGTTCTTTAATTGGTGGTAAGCAGGATTTTCTTTTGCTCATTACATTACTAGAACTACTTTACAGACACAAGGTGCAGGGTTTGATTCTCAAATTTGACTACATATTCAGCTGTTTTAATAGGTAGGTTAGACTATGGTGTTTTTAATGTTTGATCTTTTTCTAAGTTGGACATAAACAATAACTGAACATGGTGGTGAGTTTTCCTCCTTTGAAGGTGCTCTGTGGGGTCTATGTGCCCTTTCAATTCCAAAAGATAAAGTTTCAGGTAGATTTAATGTTTCACGTAGCCAGGTTGTTAAGTTAGTCACCCTCATACTTTTCAGGTATACCACAAATTCTAATGTTATATCAGTTCAGTCTATTTTCTAAATCCTTAATTTTATCTATGAGTCAGTTATTTTGTTTTCAAAGAAATTCAGTCTGAGACTCACTTTCAGTTATTCTCCCTTTGTGATCATTTAAAGCTTCTTCCATACTGCTAATTTTGCACGCCATTACATAAGAATTTCTAAATGTTACATCTTCTTTCTGGACTCATCTTTGAACCTTTCTGCTTTGGTATCCAGTTTGTCCATTTTAAGTAATACATCCTGCATACGGGATACTAGTGACTGGATGTTTTTTTTTTTGTTTGTTTTTTTTTTTTTTTTTTAAGACAAGAATCCTGAGTATTATTTCTTGGGTGGCTCATGTTGAAATCTCTTCTCTCAACCAAGCAGTTGAAATTCTGACAAGAACTTGAAGATATAAATCTTTTCTCTGACTATTACTGAATAAAATTTGATAACCAGTATCTTCAAATTTGCAATTTTTGATTATATTTTCTGTAAGAGGAAATTTTTTTTGTCACAGAGCTTTACCAGTTGTTGCTTTCAGTTGGCCATCTTGGCCACACACCTCATACTGTGTATCTTGATCTGGCTAAGGCACTTGATACAATACCCCACTTGGAGAACGTTGGTGACTGGCATAATGGTTAAGGTATTTACCTTACAGACACTAGGTGCAGGGTTTGATTCTCACATGGGGTAATTGGCTAGGCTTAAAATGGCCCACAAGGGAAGTTAGTCTAGTACTAATCTATGAACCTATGAACAAGCTCTCTGAGCTTGGTGTAAACTCCTACGTAACTTGTTGAATTGCTGGCTGGCTTACAGACAGGACCCAAGAAGACAGGATTGGTGAGACCACCTCCACCAAAAGACCAGTCACCAGTGGCATACCCCAGGTCTTAGTGCTGGGCCCATGTTTGTTTGGCATCTACTTCTCAGAAGTCAAGACCTGTTCTACACTGATCATCTAAAGGCCTATGTCTGTGCATTCAGTCTCCTACAGGCTGCTGGAGAGGATCTTTGCCTTATAGGGCTTCCTCAGACCCAGCACTGATGGATCTGTTGCACATGTGCAAAACAAACCTCACCAGAAACAATAGATCTAGGGATCTGGACTTCACTTGGGACATAAACAGAATGTGGTGGAGGGACAGATAAGTGTCCCAAATGATCCCTGCACTATGGAATAGGCCCTGCATCCATGTAAAATAGAGTTAATCCCTGACCCTATGCAAATGAAGCCTTCCAAATTGGATAGAAAAATATTACATTTCCTCCAAGTCTGGCCCCCATGTCCCTTTATGGACAGAGACCATCAATAAGAAAAGTAGCATTGTAACACCCACCTACAAATCTTTAGCTATCTGCCTACTAGCATGCTCCCCCACCTGTATGAGACTTGGGACCCAAATGGTTTGAGGTCTGTACCTAGGCTTGTAAGAGCCCTAATGGCTGTTATAGCCTAGTAACAACCTATGAATCTATCTGTGTCTAGTCAGACTTGTGGGTTTGTAGTTACCTTGTTCCATAGATGTCCCACATTTGTGCAGAGGGATGACTGTTGCAGTCCTTCATTCATTTCACATGAAGCTTTGTGAAGGTTGTGGTTAAATAGCAATTCTAGTTGTCCTTATAAGTCTTGTTTCATTCTATTAAGGAGCCATCATGGGATACTATTGGGGCCCATCAATGCAGTGTTCTTGACCTTTGAGAGCACCTTAAGGACCTGTTCCCTGCTGGCCAGGGGCATCGGGTGCTGACTTGTTGAAACATGAGCTAAATTCTTGGCTAGACTTGTGAAGGTCTCAGGGCCAATAGCCTAGTAACTTCCTATGATCCTGTGTTCCTTAGAGATGGCTGAGGGAGGTTAATTGTGGATTTTTACTGAAGGGAGCCTGGTGGGAAGGGGGGGGGATTGGAGTTAACTTTGTCAGCCAATTTGCTGTATCTTCTGGCTCAGTATAGATGTCTCCATTTACAATTAGTTCAGCACATTGCTTATTGCCTTTGAGGTTGTGAATATAGCTGAGGAATGCCTTGCTTTTGTCTTTGGCTTGGGAAGCTATTTTTACCTCACATTTGTCTTGATTAATAGCTGGTCTAAATGTGTGTAAGGCATTATGGCCCTACACTGCCAGGGTGTTCTCTATGTCTTTAAATCATGTCTCAGTAAATGCACAGATGTCCCATTTTCCAGGGTGATGAAAGCTTGCAGGGAGTGGAGTTTTCTTTAGACTCTTGCCAATAATAAGTAGCATCTTTTAGATTTTCTTGTGTTGGTTTTGTTTGTTTCTCTATGATGGAACGTTTATCAGTTTGGCAATGCCTAAAAGAAGCATTATGGGGGTGGACAAGGTTTTAGCCAATATTCCAAAGTCTAGAAGGGGACAAGTGCAGATCATCCCTGGCCAAGTGCCATGGTATGACAACCATATCATCCATGCTGACAAATACTGTACCCACTTCAAATGACACCAAAAACTATGTCAATTATTAAATTCAATTACCTTTTCTTCATATTATGGCATCATCTTTAGAAAATGTAGAATGCTGCTCAATTCTAGGCTCATACTGGTCAGCGGTGGTGGTGCTGCGGTAGCGCTGTCACCCCACAGTAAGACGCTGTTTGGTTCGATTCTCAGCTAGAGCGTCTTCTGCATGGGGACATGCATGAATGGGCATACCTTCGTTGAAGGTTGCGCATCAGGGCTGGTAACTTGGCACGTAAAAATCAACTACCAATCATTAGCGGACCGGAGTTCCGCTGTGGCGACCCCTAACCGGGAAAAGCCGAAAGACACAAACAAACAAACTGGTCTGAGGTACAATCTGAGAGCTCCACCATGTTCATAGGTGTTTACTACACTAAAGACCAATGGAGTGTTCTTAAGCCTACTCATATATCCTAAATATTGGACAAGTTCTGATGCCCTTGGTAGAGTAAACAATGCCTTAGAAGATGAAACATTTAGAAGTAGAGGCCTGGGGAAATCAACCATGTACTGGCTGCCTGTGTCCATTAGTGACAATGGTGCCCAACCAGTGGTGAATTTCCATTTCCCCATCCAGTTGTCCAAGTTATGCTTGAATTGGGTTAGGAAGGAACTATGCTTCACATGGATGGGGAGCCTGTTCCAGAGAGGGTGGCAGTCTCTGGGATATATACATCTGTCTCTAGCAGGCCCTGTTTATATCACAAACAAAGTTTTAAGTCTTTAGAATGGGTAATGCTGGTGGTGGTTGTTTTGGGAATATGCAGAAAGTCCATCAGAGTGGGGTTCTCCAGTGCCTAGCTCTCCCATCAATAGCCTGTATCAGACAGAATACAGGGATAGGGCTTTGAGACAGTCTGCATAGGACTTGTTCTTTAGGTACAACTGCTGAATCCTACACAAATGCACTTTATAAGCACTTACACGAGTGCATGGATCATGCTAACCCTAACAGAATCAAGATGCTATCCTCCAAAAAAGGAAGACAATCTGGTGGTCTTCTGCCATAAACAAACTCTACAATAGAAGAAAGAAACTGTTGCAAAAAAGAGTAAAATCCCACAACTGGAGGAACTCCCTGGTCAGCCTCAGTAAGAAGCTGAGATCCCTCATAAAATCCTCTAAAGCTAGTTATGAAAACAAAATTGCCACTGATTCTAAAGGCAACCACAAAGCATTCTATAGCTATGTCAAAAATCTCAATGGCAATACTCAGATCTGCTCTGAATTACAGCACAATGACACTAAATATACAGAACCAACTGATATTGCCAACATCCTGGCAGAAAGGTTCAGTGCTAACTTTACCCCCTTCTCACCCCCTAAAGGGCCCGTCTTTATACCGGAAGAATGCAAAGTTCCTGTAATCACGGCTGCACAAATAAAAACCTCACTCTCCAAAGCCAAGAACACAGCATCCATGGGACCTGACAACATCCCAGGCTGCCTTCTACATGAACTACAGAATGAACTGGCACCCCACCTAAGTACCATGTTCAATCATAGCCTCACCTCAGGCTTTGTGCCCATTGAATGGCGCACCACGACAGTGATCCCACTTCACAAAGGGGGTGCCACAACAGACCCTGGGAACTACCACCCCATTGGCCTGACAAGCCTTGTCTGCAAGGCCATAGAACGTATCATCATGGAACTCATAAACAAAGACATTGAAGATCTCCAAACTCTGGACCCCAAACAGTTTGGGTTTGTAAAAGGCAGATCATGTCTCCTAAACCTGATAGACTTGTTTGAAGTAGTCACCAAAGCAATAGATAAGGGTAAGGTGGTTCACACAGCCTATCTAGATCTCGCCAAGGCATTCAACACCATCCCCCACTCTGGAATTATAGATAAACTCACTAAACTAGGTATAAATCCCTATGTCACAAGATGGGTTGCCAACTGGCTTAGTGACAGAGCCCACACCATGAAAGTAGCAGACTCCAAATCAGACCTCAGACCAGTGACAAGTGGAGTACCACAGGGTTCACTCCTGGGTCCTCTCCTGTTTGGTATCTACTTCTCTGAAGTACAGGCTAACACAGAAGGTCTTTGGCTAACTAAATTCACAGATGACATCAAACTAGGAGCCATAATCAAAACTCCTAACGATGTGGACATCCTACAGAAGGGCCTTACTGAGACAGATGCCTGGTGTCAACGACATGGTCTCAAGCTCAATGCCAAAAACTGCATTGTCATCCCCTTTGGTAAAAATTCTGTACCCATGAACTACCACATAGATGGTAGTCTACTTAACACCAAAAGTTTGACAAGAGACCTTGGGACACAGGTGGACAGTAGTCTCTCCATTGATAATCACATCACCACAGTGGTCAGGAAATCCTTCTATGTGGCACAGCTCATCACAAAAGGTTTCTCATCCAGAAAAAAAGAGGTAATTGTTCCCCTCTACTCATCACTCATAAGACCCATTATAGAGTACAATGCCCCTTTTGGTATGTACCTCACAAGACATCTACAACAACTGGAAAGGCCGCAAAAATACCTCACAAAGAGGATTACTGGCCTCAAACAGATGCCTTATGAAGACCGTCTCAAAAAACTCCAGCTTTACTCCGTCACATATCGCCTACTCAGAGGCGATCTCTGCCTAACATACAAAGCTATGTCAAACCCAGAGCTGTTGGACATGCTCCACTTAAAGAAATCCCAATCCCTCCGAGCTACACGCTCTAGGGACCTAAACCTTGTCACCACAATAAACAGAGCATGCTGGAGGGATAGATTCCTGTCCCAGAGACTTTCCATACTCTGGAACAGACTACCTATCTATGTCAAACAGAGCTCCTCATTAACACTCTTCAAGAAAAATCTTGATGATTGGATGGGTAATAGGAAATTCACCCTGGGGATCACTTCTGTGGTTCTGCTTGACAGGGGCACAGGAAAATAATTTTCTTGGGTGGCGAAAGCCAGGGTACCTTTTTGGCTAGACTTGTATAGGCCCTAGGGCCAATAGCCTAGTACCTACCTATGAACTTATGAACCTATTCCTTTAGTGAGGAACCTCTGTGCAAGTTCCAAGTGTTGCATGTGCCTGTTTAGGTACATACCACAGGGGGCTTTGTACTCTATGATGGGTCTGATGAGTAACAAATACAGTGGAACAATGACCTAATTGTACCTAGATGCCATACTTTTCTTTATAAGTTGTACAACATGGAATGATAGCCTCACTACTGTTGACACATGACAGTCAAAGGCTAGATTACAGTTTGTGTGTCCTCATGTCCTTGACTACTAGGTCGACTCTTAGGAGTGTGTTGTTAATATGGTTGCCACGGGGGGATGATTCCCCAAAGGATATTATGCATTTGTTGGCATTTAGTTTTAGTGCATGGTTATGACACCAGTTATTTATCTCTGTCAGCCTTTCTTGGAGAACATTGTTAACAATGAGGGGAGGGGTATTCCATTACTGTTCCATATTGGTAGTAATCTGCAAACTTGATCAGCCAGAGGCCTCTGATATTATCCTTGACTTTAGAGAAGTAGATGCTAAAAAGCAGTAGTCCTAGAACAGATCCTTGATGGATTGCACTGGTGACTGGCCTGTTTGTAGAGGTGGACCCCCCCCCCTCAGTTCTAACTTCCTGGGTACTGTCTGTGAACCAGCTGGCTATCCAATGGATGACATAAGGGTTTATACCAAACCTCTTGAGTTTGTCAGCAGTGCCTGAGTTGGGGTACTGTGTCAAATGCCTTGGCCAAGTCAAGGTAGGCAGTGTGAACCATTGTGCCCTTGTCTGTCTTCATGGAGGTGCATCTCACGTAATTTACACCTACATGGACTATAAGTTACACTGGTACTTAAGGTTCAAAGACCTGAGTGTGTGCACGTTCTGGTGGATCCTAGCCCCTGATAGTCAACTGTGACTATCTTTTTACACAGTCTGATGAAACATAAGTCAGATATATCTGCTCACCCATGCCCCTCAACTTTATGAACTGCTTAAAGATGTCTGATTATCTTGGTCATACTCAGGGTTTTATCTCTCCACACCAAAAGCTAGGTTGAGACCGGTAAGGATTTAAAAGCTGTATAGAGATATATTTTTTAGTATTTACTTGAATTTGCTTTGAATATGTAAGTGTGCCTATGTCTTTCCACATCTTTTTTTTTTCATTATTTTAAACTTTTGTTCTTGTTTTTTTTTCAAACATCTTTATTAAATTTACACATATGACAAAGGCAATCTTACATTTATATAAATAAAAAATCATGCAAAATGATGCCACTTTAGTTACTAACAGTTTACATCACAGACACCATTGAAACAACTGCAGTTGTAAACATTCTACATCACTTATAAACCATCCAGTCATTGTCAGTTAAGCAATATATAGCTCATTCAAATCCTGCCTCTTAAACCTCGTTCCTGCTCTGCATATATTGTTCCCTCAATTCCCATTTTTTCCTATGTAGTTTGCTCCTTGTTTTTTTTTTTTTTTGTCTCCCCTCTGAGAAAAAAAACTTTCAGTAAGCATAATAACTTTGACTTTGTCTTGTACCGATGCACATTTAAGCAAATCATCAAAAAGATACTTAAGAATCTAATTAAGGTGTTATGTTGTACACTGGGGCTCAAGGATAAAATTGAAAGGTATGTATATGCAACTATCTATTTCTATTTCTGTTTGAAACCTGTGCCAACCCTAGGTAAAAGAACTCATATTGTTTTACCCCAAGATCACAAAGAGACATGAAGAGAGATATCTGTACAATACTGTCACTCTTCTACACTGGACACAATAGAAGAGTCTTCGTGGGTTCTGTTCAAGCAGCTTTATTTTATACAAACACACCATGATAGAAGTTTACTAACTTTAGCTTAAGTAACTTATATACAAACTAACTGCTGGAATCATACTTGCTCACTCTCTGGCTGCACTCTCAAAATGACATTAGGAATGGTACGTGGTCAACCTTTATACATGCATGTTGCATCTTTGACATGCTTCTTAAAGATACAGCACACAGCACATGCACTCTGATCTACATTCTCCCACTTGAAAAAATAAAACATGCAATGTTATGAATCTATTTGGCATTCAGATATCATACACAGTTCTCTATCATGCATTTACACAAGACAAGATATATATATATGTATATATATATATATATATATATATATATATATATATATATATATACGTAGTTAAGTCCATGTTGGGCCTGGATACTTGTTCATATCATGTGACATAAAACTGGGAACTGGACTTAGCAGCTGGAGCTGTCTCTGTAAAATGTTCAGTCTTAGAATTGTTTGAGACATTTTCAGGAATGGAATCAAAGATAGGAACACACTCTGATATTTAAAGTCTGTGTCATTAAAACAATGTTGTGATGATGATTCTGGTACAGGGAGTAAATGTCTGTGATTTCTCCTGTACTCCATACCCTCGGATTCTGCAAGGTAGGTTCTTGGCTCGGCACATATACCTGCAACATGACCAATCCAGTCGAAACCTTTTGCCATTTGTATTCCCACTGTTTCTCCTTCCCTCAATTGACAAAGAAATCTGCTTGATTTGTCATAACTGGACTTCTGGATTGAATGCTTCTTGAATAGTTGAGCCTTTATGGTTCTGTTGTTCTTAGCTTTAGGCCTTAATAAACTGGAACTAATAGGTAGTGTAGTTCTAGTTTGCCTGGAAAGAAGTCTTTGAGCAGGTGAGCCAAGAATATCATCACGGGGTACGTTTCTGAGATTAAGTAAATTCAAAAGATATCAGTATTGTCATGCTTTGACCTTTCAAGTACTTGCTTTGCACTCTGCACTGCACGTTCAGCTAGGCAATTTGACTGTGGATATTCAGGACTACTAGTAACATGCACAAAGTCCCATTCTCTTACAAATTTCTGAAACACCGACTAGTAAATTGAGTGCCATTATCAGAGATAACTTTGTGTGGACTATCACGGACTGAGAAATGATGTTTCAACTTAGTAATAACAGTAGTGAATGTAAGGTTAGGTAGTAAGTTAATCCCAGTTTGAATAAGAGTCTACCAATGTTAAGTAGTGTTGCTTGTTCCACTCAAAGATATCTGTGGCTACTGTCGACCAAGGTGGTTCAGGGACTGGACTTAGCTGAAGTGGTTCTTTTTGCAGATGTGATCTTTTGCATACTGAGCAAGAAGAAATTACTTTATCAAAGTCTCTCAGTAATGATGGCCAAAATACAAATTTTCTCACTCTTCTCTTAGTGGATGCAGAACCTGGGTGACCACGGTGCAAAATTTGGATATATTCTTGTTGTAATACAGGAACAACAATTTTAGGATCTTTGAAAATAATGCCATCTTCCATCACCATTTCATCTCTGTAAGGAAAATAGGTTTGCACTTCAGGTGGTACACTAGATTGCTTTGACAGCCATCCAACATTAATTTAGTGATTGAGCTTTTGCAAAATTGGATAAATCTTAGTGTGATCTCTTAACTCGTCAAGCCTAGTGGTAGAAAAATTACACACTGCCATCACATCAAAGTCAAAATTCTCTGTGTCAAGCTGTTCCATCATATTTCTGGGTGATCTGGATAAGGTATCAGCCGGATAGAGAAGTTTGCCTTTTGTATAGACCATTTTGAAGTTGTACTTTTGCAATTTGAGCATCATTCTTTGTAATCTTGCTGGAGCTGAATGCATAAGCTTTTTTAGAATAGTAACTAGAGGTTGGTCATCAGTTTTAATCTGAATAGCTCGGCCATAAATATAATCATGAAACATGGAACATGCAAATACTATTGCCAAAAGTTCTTTCTCAGTTTGAGCATACTGCATCTCAGTTTGGGTAAGTGTTCTAGATTCATAGGCTATTGGTCTACCCTCTTGATGTATGACTGCACCTAGACCAAATTTTGAAGCATCACAGGAAAGAGTGACTGGTTTGTTCACATCATAGTATCTTAATGTAGGTGGGGTGGCAATTTTCTGCTTGAGGTCTTCAAATGCCTTCTGGTGGTGTTCCAACCATGACCATGCAACATTTTTGCACATTAGCTCTCTTAAAGGTGCTGTCAACTCACTGAGGTCTGGTATGAACTTGCCTAAATAGTTAACCATGCCTAGAAAATGCTGTAGAGCTTGAACATTGTCTGATGCTGACATCTCAAGGATAACCGCTTGTTTGGTCAGATCTGGTCTCAAACCAGTACTGGTAAATAAATGACCAACATATGTAACTTCTGGAAGTCCGAATTTGCACATCAGAGGACTGACCTTCAAGTTTACTTCATGTGCTCTGTCTAGAACTCTCTTTAGGTTTCTGTCATCCTCAGCTTCACCACTGCCTCCAACCAGTAAATCATCTACTATTATGGCACAAGGATAACCCGCAAAAATGTGCACCATTGCACACTGAAAGAATTCACCTGCAGAATTTATTCCAAATGCATCCTCAGGAATATGTATCTGCCAAACAGGGTACCAAAAGTGGTTAGTAATCAGGATTTGTGATCAAGCATCACTTGCCAAAATGACCTTTTTGCATCCAAGACAGAAAAAAACATGGCATTTGGTATCAGAGCTGCAGCCTCTTCGACTATGCGTATTGGATGATATGGTCTCTTCAATGCTTTGTTCAAATCTCTTGGTTCAGTGCATATTCTGAGTTCATCTGAGCCTTTTTTGTGAGCTGCTACCATAGACAACACCCATTCAGTTGGTTCTGTAACCGGACAAATTACACCTTGCTGCCTCATTTTATTCAGCTGAGCCTTGACTTTATTCTGCATAGCTATCGGAACTTTTCTTGCCAGTCTGACCACTGGAGTGACCTCTGGGTTTAACTTCATAGAATACAACACTGGATGTTTTCCCAACATGTCATCGAAAACATCAGCATACTTTGAGAAAATGGCTTCAGAAAATTGGAACTCGAAGATGCACTTATGGGATGAACTTCTTTGTTAAAAGAAAGCAGATTCATTTTCAAAGTATCTTTGAGACGCAGTAAAGATGGTACTGGCATTTGGACTACATAGAATAACAAGTTGTAACAGTTTTTGGACAAATAACATGAAAGTATCACTGAGTGTTTGGTTTGAATTTCCTCACCTCCATAAGCAACATGCTTCACACTACTGGCTGCATTGAGTTGTTCATTAGTTCTCACTTTAGCAAATGTGTCTGCTGATATAACATTATACTTTGACCCAGTGTCTACTTTATGCTCTGTGGATTTACCATTGATCTGGACAGTACAAAATACTTTGTCCTTTGCCAATGAATTCACTGCATCAACTCTTTCAACAAGCACTAACACACCATCTACATAGAAAGATGACTGTTATGTTTCTACGTAATCAACCCACTTCATAGGTTCATGGGTTAGTACTAGGCTATTGGCCCTAGGGCCTATACAAGCCTAGCCATAACAATTCCCTGGCTATTTCTTCCCACAGTATTTACTTCCCTGGACCCCTGTCTAGCAGGGTGACTGACATGATCCCTATGGTGAATTTCCTATCTCCCATCCAATCATCAAGGTTCCTTTTGAAGAGATCCAGAGAGGCACTCTGCTTGACATGTGTAGGCAGTCTATTCCAGAGTCTGGGGAGTCTCTGGGTCAGGAACCCATCCCTCCAGCATGTTTTTTTCATTGTGATGATAAGGTTTAGATCAATGGAGCGTGTGGCTCTGATGGACTGGGATTTCTTTAAGTGTAGCATGTCCAACAGCTCTGGGTTTGACATGGCCTTGTATCTTAAGCAAATATCACATCTGAGTAGATGATATGCAACTTTTTGAGTGACCCTTCTTTACAACCTTGTAAGGTTTACTTGATTTGCAAAACTCATGTCCAAGGGTCAGCTTCCAGTTTTCTCTCCTGTCTATCTGATGAATCTGGGCATCTTGGGGCAATGTAGAAATTGCCTCATGTACACAGGCAAACCTCTCCTCCTACCACCCAACACTACAACCTGTGAGAGATTCACTTATCTAGCCAAACTGGAGGTAAAGCTCTCTCCAATTAACACTGAACTTGACAGTCAAGAGGAGAAGGTAAACACTTGCACCACACCACACTCATCACATAGTCTCACTAAATCTACACCACCAAAATCCCCACATAGAAATACAAAAACATTCACGGAGGCTCTCAATAATAATCTGCTCAAGCAACAGAGACCTCCAAAGCAGAAATGCAAGCAACCTCCACCCTCAACACAACCCAAATAACACATAGTCCACAGAATCAGTGTGCCACTCAACCACAGCCAATAAGGCAAAACAATGTACCCAACACACTAGTCATAGGTGACTCTATAGTCAGGCACACTGATGTCCCACTCACCAGGCTAAACAAGGAGAAGGTTACTGTCAGCTGTCTGTTGGGTGCCAGGATCCGCCACATAACCCACGCACTCAGGTCACTCCACAACAAGTACAAATATGACTGATGTCATTGTCCATGTTGGTGTGAACGACCTGAGACGTACCTCCCTGGACTATATGAAAAGAGACATGGAAGAGCTCTCCGATCTTGTAGCCCAGGCAGGTATGACCCTAGCCCTGAGTAGCATTCTGCCATCACCCAGAATGATGCCACAGTACAAGGACAAAATGATTGACTTCAACAATTGGCTAAGCTTCAGGTGCCATTCTAAAGGGATCCAGTATCTGTCTGCCTGGGATGAAATGGTCAACAGACCACGATGCTTTACCAGAGATGGCCTGCACCTGTCACCCCTGGGATTCCAGATACTGGCTAAGGTTCTTGCCGCCCCTATAGTGCCTTTTTTAGGCAAGGTTCAAATGACAAATTCACTACCATAACAGGAACAGGCAAGCAAAAACTGAGGGTGATGCTACTCAATGCCAGAAGTCTAAATCTCAAAATGTACTCACTCGAGGCACTCCTTAAAATGGAGAACATCGATATCTGTGCAGTGACTGAGACCTGGTTCAAGGCTCCAGAGAGCACCCCTGGACTACCAGGCTATAACTCATACCACACTTTTCGGCCATGTAACCTGGACCGTAACACCAAAGGCGGAGGTGTATCCATATTCATTTAGGATATCCACACCTCCAGGCTAGTTGCTCAGCATAATGCAGCCGAGGTTATCCAAGTGCAACTAACTCTGGGCAAAACTGCAATCCAAATTGTAGCTTGCTACAGATCACCCACCATGCCCCAGGATTCCCACTCCTCTTTTCTTGATGTACTGGAACATATTAGGGTTCAACCAAACACCCTAATAATGGGCGATTTCAACTACTCCATCATTAACTGAGAAAACTACTCCTTTACCAACTCCTTCACTCAACACTTTCTGGAATTCATAAACTCCAGTGCCGTGGATCAACTTATCCACACCCCCACCAGGCACAACAATATCCTAGTCTAGTCATTATCAATATGAGTGACCGGTGTTCCACACCTGAAGTCAATGCTTCATTGGTCCGATCCGACCATAAGCTAATTACCCTAGATATCCACATCCTGCCTCCACCCCCCATTAAGGAAACCATAATAAAAAATGTCTCCAAAGCCAACTTCATGCTTCTTAAAACAGAAGTGGTGAACTTCATGACACCCATGCAGATGGACAATACAGTTACGACTACTGAATCCTACACAATTGCACTTTATTAAGCACTTACATAAGTGCATGGATCGTGCTATCCCAAACAGAACCAAGACGCTATCTTCCAAAAAAGGAAGCCAATATGGTGGTCCCCTGCCATAAACAAACTGTTCAACAGAATGAAGAAACTCTTGCAAAAGAGAGTAAAATCCCACAAGTGGAGGAGCTCCCTGGTCAGCCTCAGTAAGAAGCTGTGATCCCTGATAAAATCACCCAAAGCTAGTTATGAAAACAAAATCGCCACTGATTCTAATGACAACCACAAAGCATTCTACAGCTATGTCAAGAATCTCAATGGCAACACTCAGATCTGCTCTGAGTTACAGCACAATGGCACTAAATATACAGACCCAACTGATATTGCCAACATCCTGGCAGATAGGTTCAGTGCTAACTTTACCCCCTCTCAGCCTCTAAAGAGCCCATCTCTATACCAGAAGAATGCAAAGTTCCTGTAATCATGGCTGCACAGGTAAAAACCACACTCTCCAAAGCCAAGAACACAGCATCCATGGGACCAGACAACATCCCAGGCTGTGTTCTACATGAACTACAGAACGAACTGGCACCCCACCTAAGTACCATGTTCAATCATAGCCTTACTTCAGGCTTTGTGCCTGCTGAATGGCGCACAGCAACGGTTACCCCACTCCACAAGGGGGGAGCCACCACGGACACCGGGAACTAGCCTGACGAGCCTTGTCTGCAAGGCCATGGAACGTATCATCATGGAACTTATAAACAAAGACATTGGTAATCTCCAAACTCTAGATCCCACCCAGTTTGGGTTTGTAAAAGGCAGATCATGTCTCCTAAACCTGATAGACTTCTTTGAAGCAGTCACCAAAGCCGTAGGCAAGGGTAAGGTGGTTCACACAGCCTATCTAGATCTTGCAAAGGCTTTTGACACCATCCCCCACTCTGGAATTATAGATAAACTCACTAAACTAGGTATAAATCCCTATGTCACAAGATGGATTGCCAACTGGCTCATGGACAGAACCCACACTGTGAAAGTAGCAGACTCCAAATCCGACTTCAGACCAGTGACAAGTGGAGTACCACAGGGTTCCGTCCTGGGTCCTCTCCTGTTTGTAACTACTTTTCTGAAGTACAGGCTAACACAGAAGGTCTTTGGCTAACGAAGTTCGCAGATGACTGCAAACTAGGAGCCATAATCGAAACTCCTAACGATGTGGACATCCTACAAAAGGGCCTCACTGAGACAGATGCCTGGTGTCAAAGGCATGGCCTCAAACTCAATGCCAAAAAGTGGATTGTCATTCCCTTTGGTAAAAACTCTGTACCCATGAATTACAACATAGGCGGTAGTATACTTAACACCGAAAGTGTGATAACAGACCTTGGGACACAGGTGGACAATAGTCTCTCCTTTGATAGTCACATCGCCACAGTAGTCAGAAAATCCTTCTGCGTGGCTCACCTCATCACAAAAGGTTTCCCATCCAGAAAAAAAGAGGTCATTGTTCCCCTCTACTCATCACTCATTAGGCCCATTATAGAGTACAATGCCCCTTTTGGTATGTACCTCACAAAACATCTACAACAACTGGAAAGGCCGCAGAAATACCTCACAAAGAGGATTACCAGCCTCAAACAGATGCCCTATGCAGACCATCTCAAAAAACTCCAGCTTTACTCCGTCGCATATCGCCTATTCAGAGGTGATCTCTGCCTAACATACAAAGCTATGTCAAACCCAGAGCTGTTGGACATGCTCCACTTAAAGAAATCACAATCCCTCCGAGCTACATGCTCTAGGGACCTAAACCTTGTCACCACAATAAACAGAACATACCGGAGGGATAGATTCCTGTCCCAGAGGTTTCCCATAATCTGGAATAAACTACCTATCTATATCAAACAAAGCTCCACATTAGCACTCTTCAAGAAAAATCCTGATGATTGGATGGGAAATAGGAAATTCACCCCGGGGATCACCTCTGTGGCTCTGCTTGACAGTGGCACAGGAAAATAATTTTCTTGGGTGGCAAAAGCCAGGGTACCTTTTTGGCTGGGCTTTTATAGGCCCCAGGGCCACCTATGAACCTATGGTTCTATTTTTTACACTTGTGACATTGCTGACTAAATGTTAAGCACTTCTCTCTGTTAGATTTATGATTTTCACCACAACTGTGACAGTTAAGAATAAAGCTGGACTTGGGTTTTGCTGATTCACATTTGTACTACACTGAGGATGCTCCTTTAACTGAGCTAGCCTTAAAACTTCCTAGAAAGCTATATGGTTTCCCTGGTGAGCTAGCAGAGGCTGTGGCTTCCATGCTCTTAGGCTTACTTCTGTTTGCCATGTGTTGCGTACCATCTACATTAGCTCTGGATCCTGCTGAAACCATGCTGTTGTCACTTGCAAGCATACGTGTGTGTTTTCTGTCACTTCATGGATCTGACAAATCTTAATGGCTTTGCTCAACATTAAATAACTGTCATGAAGCAAGATCCTTCTCACAGCAGCACTATTAATACCAGACATGAGCTTGTCCTTTATTAACTTATCTTTTAAGTCACCAAACTGACACATTTTAGCCTTGTTTCTCAGGTCAGTTATAAAAGCTGCAAAAGTCTCCCCTGGTTCTGATCTCTCGTGTAAAAGAAATGCCTCTCTAATGTAATATTTGACTGGGGGTTACATATCTGTCTGAACTTGAGCTTCAAATACTCAAGGTCTTCCCTTGATTCAGCCTATACAACAATATGACAATTTTCACCTTCTCCCTCATATACTGCTGGTGCATACACAAATGAACGGTCTCTTTCTATGGCCTCTGACCCTGCTAGGTTTAACAGAATGAATGCCTTGGTACATGCATCTTTATCAGAATAAGCTGCTTATATAAAAATATCATACTCTTGCTCAAATATTCTCCAATTATCTGCAATATTCTGATCAAATACAAGTGGTAAGGACATTCTAAATCTGTCTGCCATATTAATACATACCAGTGAAGGGTTTTGCAAATAAGCATGAACACATACACATACAAGTATGGCAGTATTTGTAACTTTGTGCTTCTGAAATTATGCTTTTGGGTTTTTCAAAATTATGCTATTGGGCTTATTCTGCAAAACAACTCTTTTGGGCATTGTAATATTCCTGAAATTATTGTATTGCAAGAAATCACCTCTTATCAGCACAAGAAACGTATCAAACAATTGCACAATGCAAGCCTCTATGCAACTAGACTTTGCGAAATAAGTCTCTAAGGCATTGTAACACTCTTGAAATTATTGTCTTGCTAAAGTAATTTATCAACATTTTAAGAAGCATTCTATATAATATCACAATGAGAATGAACTGGGCAAGAGAAGCTCAGAGTCGACAATATTTCGAGGTAACTGCACTTTGCGAATAAACTATCCACAGCATACTGAAACTTCACCAAAATGGCATGCTAGGCAACTCTTTGCAGTGCAAGAAAAACTCTGTAATTGCGGCACTTTGTGAATAGACACACCCAGCACAAGAACATTTTCGAAATGGCTATACTTTGACTGCACCTCACAAAGTAGTTGCACTTTGCAATAGTCTTAGTATAAGATATATGCATTAATGAGTATTGTGTTAGTAGGAGTATACAGCTTTAACAGCAGCACTTGTTTTCAGGGTGATATGACTTGTTTACTATTTAAGAAGCATTGCTTTAAGTGTGAATTGTATCTGAAGAAGTTTTAAAGTGATTAAAACAAAAGTGCTCATACTTTTATTAAAGTGGTTTAATTTTAGTGGTTTTGATTTGGTTTTCTGATAATCATTTTGTCAAATGTCTTTATGTTAAACATTTCTTTAGTTAAGAAACCTTTTGTGCCTCCTGCTTGTTTAATAATGCAGTCTGTGCCCTTGTAATGCTCTGTTTTACTGTTTTACAAAACAAGTAGTTAGTGCATAATCTCATTACCTTTGGTCCTTTTCTGTTGCTTTTTCCTGCTTGTTTCTCTTAGTTAACCTTTACTGTCATCTCTGCACCTCATGTCTCCAAATATTATTCTCTGCAATCCTGGTTCTGACACCATGTCGCTCTCCTACTTTGGACACAATAGAAGAGTCTTTGTGAGTTCTGTTCAAGCAGCTTTATTTTATACGAACACATCACTGGAGAATTTTATTGACTTTAACTTAAGTAACTTATATATACAAACTAACTGTTGGAATCATACATGCTGACTCTCTAGCTGAACTCTCAAAATGGCACTAGGAATGGCACATGTTCTACCTTTATATATGCATATTACATATTTGACATGCTCCTTAAAGGTACAGCACACAGCGAGTACACTCACCTACAAATACTACACTGGTTTGTGACAAACAGATTCTTAGAGCATACAGATGCTGACTGCAGTACAATGCGTAGAAGAAAATTCTTTCTGTTAATAAGCCTGGTAGGTATCAAGGCACTCTAATGTACTGAAAATGTAGTGTGTGTGGGGGTTGTGGGTGGGTGTGGTGGAGGGGAAATGTAGTGTCTTTGTCTAAAATTCAAAGATGCATCTGTGGTGTTCTGAGATAAATTTGCAGTTATAAAGCCCCTTTATATATCCATGTCTGTATCTCATTAAGTAAGGAGCTGAAGGATCATTTTACTTTATCTGTATTTGTATTTAACGAGGTTATATATTTTTAATCCTTGGGAAGCAATCACAATTTTTAGCACAATTCCACTGAAGCAATACTGACACACTGAAAAATAGAGGTTAAATAGTGTTTCCAATAAAAAAAGCCCTTTTTCTACATGAAATGTAGACAGAGTAACATACAGATAAAGTGACTATCAAAGGACTGTTAAAAGCAAACTGGGACAGCGGCAAAAATTAACATGCATAGTTTTATAAGACCCTTAAAACTAGGTTATATGGCAGCTAATTTGAACAACTCATCTGCAATGAGAAACAAAGAATTTAATGAAATATCTTACTAGGATTTAGTCATTCCATGAGTCAGCCTTTTTCACAGATAGACAATGAGAAAATGAGATTAATTACTGTCTGGGAGAGGTTACATGAAAGTTGTATGAAACTCTTGTCACCATGACAACATGCCCTTGCAACTCCCACTCTAATATCACCCACCCCATCCAACCACTACCTTTCTTTCCACCCCAATAACTACCTTGATTATAGCAAGCTCAGATGCTCATAAGCCCAGTACTTATTATACAGCAGGAACTTCTCATTGTTACATTTGTTAATGTCTGTTATGTACTTCACAGATAAAGATTTTAGTTGTCTACTGATGTACTATGTTCTTTATCTGTAAATATGTTGTAAGTAATTGCTATGTTAAATTGTTAATCGCTATGTAATCCAATGTAACTACTGTCTGTTTATTTTAACTGTGGAGCTTTTCTCCCCAGGCCACCACTGAAAATGGACCTACGTCCAGTCGGACACTCCCGGTCAATAAATGTAAATAAATAAATAAATAAATACATAAATGACTGAAGTAGAACTTCTCTGTGCTCTGCATAGTTAAGTTAAGGGGTGCTCTCTTTGGTAAAAATGAGGTACCCCCTTAGTAGTTTGCAATATTTGTACAAATAACCTTAACAGTATAATAATGAGGCTGTAGGTTGTACCATTTGCAGGGAATTGTAAGTGTCCTCATGTCTGTTCCTGCACATGTGCAGGTGACTATAACAGAATAACACATGAGTGCTCCCCCTAAATAGGTTGCATCACATTTACACATAATGGTATGCCTGTAAGAATGAGTTGTCTCCTGTTTAGGACTGAAGGACATGCACAGGTTACTGTTACAATATAATGATGTGCCCCCTGTGTAACAAGTAGCACATCTGCAGGTAACTTTCACATTTTATGAATGAAGTGTCCCCTGTGCAGGCTGTAGCACCTAGACAGGTAACCATATCAGTACAAGAATAAGCCATACCCTCTGCAACTGTATCACTGAAAGAATGAAGTGCCATCTGTGTAGGTTGTAGCACATGTGCAGGTAACTATATCAGTGTATGAATGAAATGTCCCCTGCGTAGGTTGTAGTACATGACACGTAACTGTTTCAGTGTAGGCATCAGATATCCCCTGTGTACGACAGGTAAAACTGTATCAATGTAAAAATGAGGTATCCCTGTGTATGACAGGCAATTCTATCAGTGTAAAAATTAGGTATCCCTGTGTATGACAGGTAACTGTATCAGTGTAAGAATGAGGTGTCCCCTGTGAATGACAGGTAACTGTATCAGTGTAAGAATGAGGTGTCCCTGTGTATGAGAGTTAACTGTATCAGTGTAAAAATGAGGTATCCCTGTGTATGACAGGTAACTGTATCACTGTAAGAATGAGGTGTCCCCTGTGTATGACAGGTAACTGTATCAGTGTAGGAATGAGGTGTCCCTGTGTATGACAGGTAACTGTATCAGTGCAAGTATGAGGTGTCCCTTGTGTATGACGGATAACTGTATCAGTGTAAGAATGAGGTGTCCCCTGTGTAGGTTGTAGCACATGTACAGGTAAATGCATCAGTGTAAAGAGGAGGTCTCCCTGTGTAGGTTGTACCACATGTACAGATAACTGTATCAGTGTATGAATGAGGTGTCCCCTGTGTAGGTTGCAGCACATGACACGTAAATGATTCAGTGTAGGAATCAGGTACCCCTGTGTATGACAGGTAGCTGTATCAGTGTAAGAATGTGGTGTCTCCTGTGTATGACAGGTAACTGTATCAGTGTACGAATGTGGTGTCCCCTGTGTAAGACAGGTAACTGTATCAGTGTAAGAAAGAGGTGTCCCTGTGTACGTTGTAGCACATGTATAGGTAACTGTATCAGTGTTGGAATGAGGTGCCCTCTTTGCAGGTTGTAGCACAGGACCAGTAATGGTATTAGTGTAAGAATGTGGTGTTCCCTGTGTATGACAGATAACTGTATCAGTGTAAGAATGAGGTGTCCCTGTGTATGACAGGCAATTCTATCAGTGTAAAAATGAGGTATCCCTGTGAATGACAGGTAACTGTATCAGTGTAAGAATGAGGTGTCCCCTGTGAATGACAGGTAACTGTATCAGTGTAAGAATGTGGTGTCTCCTGTGTATGACAGGTAACTGTATCAGTGTACGAATGTGGTGTCCCCTGTGTATGACAGGTAACTGTATCAGTGTAAGAATGAGGTGTCACCTGTGTATGACAGGTAACTGTATCAGTGTAAGAATGAGGTGTCCCTTGTGTATGACAGGTAACTGTATCAGTGTAAGAATGAGGTGTCACCTGTGTATGACAGGTAACTGTATCAGTGTAAGAATGAGGTGTCACCTGTGTATGACAGGTAACTGTATCAGTGTAAGAATGAGGTGTCACCTGTGTATGACAGGTAACTGTATCAGTGTAAGAATGAGGTGTCCCTGTGTACGTTGTAGCACATGTATAGGTAACTGTATCAGTGTAGGAATGAGGTGTCCTCTTTGCAGGTTGTAGCACATGACCGGTAATGGTATCAGTTTAAGTATTAGGTGTCCCCTGTGTAGGTTGCCTCATATGATAGACAGGGACAGATTGAAATTCTTTATACATGAGATGAAATTCAGGCAACATAACCATGATTATTAAATGTAATTTCCAGTCATTCTGGTGATTCTACTATATATTTTTTTCTGCATCACTATATATTAAAAATTAAAATAGATTCTAGGCACAGATCACTCAGTAGTACAAGATGACAATATTCTAAATAATAAATATAAAAAGAAATGCATCTTGTGGTGAATTAGTTCTCTGTACTAAAATAGTAAAGTCCATGAAAACCCTGTTTATTTTTTCAATTATCAGATAGTCTCATTTCAGGATTTGCTAATCCACCCCCCCCCCCCCAATATGAAAAGTCAGTATCCCTGATGATAAGATAATTGTATCAGGTTAAGAATGAGACAATCCCTACAGAGATTATAACACATCAAAGTGCTTTCAAATAGCACGTTCAACATAATAAACAATGAACTGTAGGAATGAGGTGCCTGTGTATGACAGGCAACTGGATCAGTGTAAGTGAGGCCTTTATACAGACTCCAATAATTACAAAACAATCAGCTTTACAAGCATATTGTATAAAGGTATTAGGATACAATAATCATGGAATTGTATTAGACAGTCTGGCAGCTACAGCAGAGGATTAAGGCTTATAATCTACTAATGAGATGTTTCTTATATTCTAGGGCTTGAGTCTTTCAGCCACTATTTGCCTACTGTCTGACTCTGTGCAAAGTAACTTTAACCAGACAGCACTCGGACAATTGAGAAACCAGGAAAGGTTCCAAAATAGTCTTATGGACTGCATGCCTTGTAACTACCTATGGAGAAACCTCCATTTTCACATAACCTAGTATGGTTTTGTCAAAGATAGATCTTTTAAGCTTACTGTCATTCAGTTTTTGAGAGTCTGACCACTTTCCTGGATGAAAGACCTCAATCTAGCTAAAGTATTCAGCACTATACCTATGAAAGGATCCTGCATTGTTTCCGGGATCTGAGAATAAATGAAGTATAATAATGTCAGTACACAAACAGATACATGGTCATATTCCACCAGATAAGAATAGCAGGGTCATACATACCAAAGTGAGGACGACTCCTGTCTACATTATCTGCCACTAAGGTGGAGTCACTAAAGCCTCTCTCCAGAGGGCACTCCTTTATAGCATCCTTTTCTCAGATGTCAGTACCAACTGCAGTTTGTCTCACCAAATGTGCAGGTAAGTGTCCTTGCTTAACTATGCCTCCTTTTAGAGGGCACTTATATTACACAGGAACAGTACAGTAGAAATAATCTTGCCTCCAGGCTAAAAAGAAATGCAGAATTCTAGCATTTGACAAATATAACTAACTTTATACAGTACTGGTGAAAAAGAGCTTGTGGACAAAATAGCAAGATCTTGAAATCCTTGCACAGGACAACCTATCATTTTATACAGATATAGGTGCTACTGTCCACAAAACATGAAAACTGAGCACTTGATACTCTGTGGGACTGAGAGCCATAAAAGATGGAGAGATAATTATTCCTTCTTCTTTTCATAGAGGTTATTAGATCAATAGTAGAATACTGTACCTGTTTTGTAAGAGTGTAGTTTGGGAATGTAGAATGATTACTCACACAGGGGGAAAAAACATCAAAGCCTTGTCCTACAGTCTGAGACTAAAGCAACTTGCCCACTTATTTTGTACTGTATCTCCTTCTTAGAGGAGATATATGCCTAACAAACAGAGCATTAGAATATCCTTTATTATTTAAAACCCACTGTTTAGAATAAAGCTACGTTGATATGAAGTAAAGGACTCAAGATCAATAGAAATTAATACCAGGTATACTTTAAAATGTGATAATATAATATCTCAGACTACCATGCCATTGGAATAAACTTCCCATCTCATTTAAATGCAACTCATATTGATTCATAATTTCAAAAAGGAACTGATTCACTATGTGAGCACCCACATTTTCCAACCTGAGACCCCTGGCATCAGGCACCTCAATGATCAGTATGAACTAAGATTACTTATCAAGCCTATACATGTTAAATTCATATTGGTTAGAATGGTCATTACAGGAGATTGATTTTTAAGGGGCAAAGAGTTTTTCTTGTTATTATGCACACAAGTCCTGAAACATTTAGTGCAGCAGTGTTTCTTCCATTTTTAGGAAATGCACTAGCACCTTAGGAGTTAAATTAAGAAACCAAAGTACTGAAGAATTAAACACGCCAATTGTTTAGTGAAGGTAGAGGGGGAAATTGTTTTATTTCTTCTGAGAAGGTGTATACTGCTAGCTTTTCTAATCATTATGCAAAGGTGTGTAATGAGTGACATTAATTAAATATGAGCCCTTATGCCCCCCATACAGATATATATCTCTAACAAATGCTGGAGAGGCAGGGTATAGCTATCCTATCCTGCAAGATATTAGAAATCCCCTGTTTAAGAACGCCACCAAAATGTCTCCTGGTAAGGAAACTGACAGAGCTTTTAACAGAAAAATATATCATAGCAGGAGCAGGGAAAATTAAGCAAAATTAGTAAAAAGAAAAAAGCGAGTGAAAAGGAAAAGTTCCAATGGGAGGAGGGACACAAACATCTCCAGTCTATATGTACTTCCTCAAGTAATACCCCTAATATGGCATTCAGTCCAACAACATTTATGCACATCATTCATGTCACATACCCCTGTACAGCACCTACATACTTTTCTCCAAGATAATTTACCTGGAAATACTACCAAGACACAATGTGTAATCTATAAGTTAAGTGTATGTAACTAGCAGGAGTGTGAGGGGCTTGCCCTTGAAAAAAAACTTATTGCACACTCTGAGGTTGTCTCTAAGCATGCATGATGCCTTTTTGATATTTTTATTTTTAGTGTTTTAATGTCGGTGATAACATTTACATGATTCATATATCAAGCTTATTTTTGAAAAGCTAGTCACTGACTTCTGATGGTGTAGCACATGCATGTATTAGTATCTCTTTAAGCTAGTTGATGCTAATTATAAGTGGATATGTATGCCCTGTGAGAACCATCATCTCTCCCACTGTAAACCTATAGCAGTGATTCTCAAAATGTGAAGCGCATATCCCTGATTTGGTACTGACAGGGAAAACATTAAACATTGTAAAAAGATCACACCTAATGCAGCCTGCAGAGCTGTTTCACTCATCCATGCATTTTCTGATTGACCATTTTATCTTGTGTAGGGTTTTTGGATTAGCTAAAGGTACTATGACCTTGATTAGAATAAAGTGTGTAATGAGAGAATAGATGAATAGGACTCCCCTACCCCATAATAGCAATAAATAGCTAGTTCACGTGCACTTACCATGTGATATAAGCACTGAGATCAGTTGCGGACTGCTTATTATCCAAGATATTAACTGAGGCAGATGATCCTCATCTTCAGGTGTGTTTTTTCTCTTGCAGGCATTTTTATAAATACTGGCAGGACACCAGAGGTACCTGTGAGGAGTTTTAACAGAGCACCCTGCCCACAGAGGTCACAGAAGTAGTGCATTCATATATATAAATATACATATACAGTGTGTGTGTGTGTGTGTGTGTGTGTGTGTGTGTGTGTGTGTGTGTGTGTGTATATATATATATATATATATATATTTTTTTTTTTATTATTATTTATATATTTTGCAGGTACACATACCCATGTCATGTCAGTATTTTTATATCTGTGGCTGTGGCAACAATGTACATGACCTCAGAAATCTGAACCAAACCAGACTCGTAGGCCCATCAGGCAGTCTTTGTAATCTGGCAATTCCCCAAAAAATACATTCTAGTGAATTTTGAGTGCATTGTGCATGAAATGGACCTTTACCCCACTGAACCTTGTAAGAGTTTGTGAAAGCATTATGCCCAGCTGGTGCCAAAGTTAGTGTGTCTCAACAAGAATAACAAATAACAATACTAATGATAATTCCAACGCAATGCTAGAGAGTCGGGGAGCAGGTGCAGTCAGTGTTGCTGCATATTTGTTTTTCAGAAAAGGGGTGATGGAATCTTGACTTCACTGTTCGTTTGTTTGTATATGAATGAACATGTGCATCCTTGTGCTTCATCCCTGCATAACTCAGCAGCTGGACAGAGTGCATACCTTTACAGTGTGTCGGATTTTCTAGAACATTACTGATTTTCTAGAACATTACTGATTTTTCTAGAACATTACTGATTTTCTAGAACATTACTGATTTTCTAGAGCATTGCTGATTTTCTAGAACATTGCTGATTTTCTAGAACATTACTGATTTTCTAGAACATTACTGATTCTTTCCTCATACTTCTATACTTTCTTTGTAACATTTTTGATTTTTCTGGTAAATCACTGAAGATTTATAGATAAATTAATAATGCCAGGCATTAAAGTTTCATATTTTCTGTTCAGAAAATGCATGCTGATGTAAAAAAAAAATGTTATGTTAACCATTTTTAAGCAAATTATTGTCCATGGTAGGCATTGTGGTTTACATTCTCTGTTAAATTATTTTCATCATCTGCCACACAATCTGTTCACCAGTGCCCCTTTACCTCACCTGCTGCACATTTATTTACATGTTCTTTTTCAATTATAACCTTGTTCTACTTTGATTACTTTTATTAACTAAATTAATTTAATAAAAAAGTGCAGTTTTGTCTGAACATAGTAATAAAACAGTTTACCCTATCATTGTTAGCAACACATGGCAAATGTTTCATTTTGCTGTCAGTTTCTTTTAAAGTCACCCACATCTCCCATGCCCTGCTCTATAACTTCTTTTCATCAAAACTTTTTTACAGTAAAAATTTCTCTGAATAAATCAGAAAAAATATTTAATAATGTCCTATTCAGAAACAGTCTGTTCTAAATTGAAGCAATATTTTTCTTTGAGCTTCTCTCTAGCGGGTGCAAATACATAAATATTTCAATGATAAATTTCCTTTTTTTCTCCCACCATAAACTTAAATCTCTTTTGCAGTTCAGATGACTCAAAGTTTAACTGACAAAAGACCTGATTCCTGGCTATACAAAGAGACATGCAAAAGCTTCTGCAAAATCCTTGCTTTTGCCACCCTGTCCAAAATGTCAACCTAGTAACCGTGCTGTCTTTATGATGAAATCCTCACAGTAGGAATTTTTAGCAATCTTTTTTCTGTCCTTCAATACAGAGGCATAACTTTGTTTCATTTCCAAAATGGCTGTAATGAACTGACCACTGACCTCCTGCAGCTTCTGCCTGGTTTTCATTATCCTCTGACGCTCCCTGGTGACCATTGTTGATATTGCAACTACTTGTATCCTCCAGTGTACATTTTTTGCCTCTATCCATAAAAGGATATTTGTCTCATTTCACTCCTTTTCTTCCATCCTTGCATTTTGGGTTTGTGTATTGTAGCCACCTACCAAGAACTCCCCCACTTAAGTCTGCATATTCTCCTAGGCAATGTCTCTGGACTGCATGCATTCATTCATTTGTATTCTGCTCTGCCATCTCGTCTCTCTACAGCACATGGCCATCCAACATGACTTATTCCATCTTCAATGTCTCACAAGAAGAAGGTCTGCATCCCCTCTACTGAAAGAGCACAGAAAGTTCTCTGGTGCCCTTGCTAAATTTCCCCTACACGGTGTGAATACCACCTTAAGTTTCCCCATGAAAAGAAGCCACTGGCGTAGTGGGACTAACCTAGTCAACAAAAAATAAATAAAAGGAAAACTGAACTTTGTATATGTGTGCTAACATGTCATCAGTTTCTGAAATGAGGATATCAGCCAGTGGCCGGAAAAGTTTATCAATATATCCAAAGCATATTCTTGAGTACTAAAAAGATCTACATCTTATATTGTGGCGAAATGTTGTACACTCTGCTGCATTATCTCATTTAAGTTCCTTACTTGTTCTGTGTCCTCAGAAGATGTTTCCAGCAGTCTGCCTTACATTCCTGTTTTGCCATCTCTCATGTCTATACTTTACAGTAACAATTTCTTTGCTTCCACAGTACCCACAGACAGATCATACTTTTCAACATGCACATTTTTGAACACACTTAAAATTGTTTTATTTATTTCCTGGCACATATTCTGCATGTCTGAAGAAGAGCTGGACAGTGTCTCTTCCTGGGATATTTACAGCCACAACTACGGAAACCTGGCCTTCAGAGCTGTAATCTTTTCTCTGTCCTCATTCAGTGTCTTTCTCAGTTGACCTACGTTGTTGTCTGGCTCTTTCATGCCCATTGATTTTTTACCTCACATGCTATTTTTCTCTATTTTACAGACCTCGTTATCATCAGCTAGTCCTTTTAACATGCAATAGTATTTTCATTTGCTGAGCACATATCCAGAGCTGTGGCTTAAGTCAGGTCAGATTCTATTAAATGCTTGCCCTTACGTCTTCATTTCTTATATGGCATATTATTAGTTTTGTAATTAAACATCATGACCCTCACCGAATGCACAGTCTCTGCCTGTATCCTTCAGGCCAATAAGATATGCAGCTATAGTCTTTATTGAATTGTGAGCTGTTTGTAAAGGATGAAAGTGTAATAAATGGCAAATTCTTTCTTGGCTGGTAATTAATGAGCTTATTTGTAAATACTGACGTGTTGCGTAACGAAAAATAAAAAGTCTGAATAATTGTTTTTTTTTTTCCTAGCAACTGTACAGGAATTCAGCACACTAATCCTTTCATATTTTTTTCAGAAAATCAATTTGCAATGAGGAATAAATCAAAATTTTGAATGAAAAATATCCCTCTTTATGCTAAGTTGATGTCAAGTGAAGGCCATTTTCCACTGTGAATTATATTTTATTAGTTCCAAAGACACAAACTCTTCATATAAAACATTATTCCCATCCGCACATTTATATCTTCAGTTTTGTAAGCTCAGAGAAACAAAATGCAGTCTGAACCATGAGGTCTATATTGCAAACAATTCTCTCAAAGTTTTTTGTGCCATGTGACATGCTAATTAGCATTTAAAAGTATACTTTTACTGTTTACAATTGTTCACCTGTCTGTTTATCAAAAATGAATGTCACACCCATGTTTGATAAATGGCATGGTGACTGGAGTTCCACAGGGAGCGGATGTGTATGAATAGATGATGCCGAGCCTCCCATGCTGGGAGAGAGACAGAGACAGCCTAGCCTTGCTGCAATACAGAGTGTGTGAGCCTGGCCAGCTCTGTGGTACATGATCTGCACAGCCAAGAGATCGTCCATGCATAGAAGTGCACAAGCACCTCCTGAGCGTAATGATCACGGAGCTGGCAAGCCTGCTATGAGGGGTTGTGAACTAGGGCCATGCTCCCTAGAAAGCTGTATGATGTTCCACCCAGATCCTCCATCACCTCAATTTGAGTCTGGGGGAAGCTAAAGCAACTCCAGTCGAACCAGTGAGCAAGTAGAGGAGCTGGTGTGAGCTGGTCAGCGGTAGCAGAATAAAAGAAAATGGTGCAAGCATGCACACTGAACTCTCTGTGTATCCATTTCACACAAAATGACACATTGTTTCTCTCTCAGTGGTGCTACACACAGATCTACTGCATCTCACTCACTGATGTAATCCCAAATCCTAACAGAGAATATTTATCTCACACTGATATTTTCTAAATGTGTCTTCCAGCTGTTATGAAAGAAATTGCATCTTGTTCTGTCCTACTATGCAGATGTGACTATTAAAGCACTGTATGAACCTTTAATAACTTATCTGCCCCAGCCAGTGGGTTCTTGTAGCCTGAAAGCCCGAATAACTGTATGGTAAAACATGTTGCACTGAGCCATCTTCCGAAGGCTAAAATGGGCAACTTGCTTCATAATGTCTGGATGTGAAGAATATAACAGAATAAAAGGATGTCATTCATTCAGAAAGGGCAATAATGTAGTGACTGACTAAACTGTATTTTGCTTCCTACATGCAAAACTCTAGGACAGAACATTTGATTTATTATCGTGCAGAACTAACCTCCTCTGAGCTACTGATATTTACACAAGATATAAATTGTCTCACTAGTCCACTTGCCTGTATTCAGTGCACAATGAAACAGAAGTTGTATAATGGGAAGATGCTCTGTGAACACTTTATGACCACAGTATTGAAAACTGGCCACAGAAGGACCAGTGTGACCCTACATGGCTGAGCACAGTGAAACTAATGTGTTATTATACTGTAGCAGGTATAACCCTACATGTCTGAACACGGGGAGATGAATGAGTTACCATACTGTATATGTCTAGTGGTTGTGGGCACTGGGGACACAGCTGCATGCAGTCAGGACTGTACTAACACTGGTGCTGCCTTTGGGCATACCACATGCATATGGAGACTGTGGATACCAGACCAGGTGCAGACTTCTGTGGCATATTCTATCTCACATGGGTTGGTCATGCACACCTCTGTGGCAGTCAGTCTTCCAAGCAGACTGAGTGAAAGGAGGAGTAACAACACAGCACCATGCAAGGGCAGTCTGTGTATAAATTTTAATAAAGTCTTCCTCAGATATGGTAGTTTACTCTGTTAGTAGCACCATATTTTTGCTTGATCAGGCTGGTTTGCATGTGGGGAATGCCTTTCACAAAATGTGAGTGGTGCTCATGATGTATGTGCATGTGTGACAACCTTATTTGTATACCTTTACTGGAAGACCCTGCCATTAGCAGTGCTAATGACTGTCTTTCATCCACCCTTGCTTTGTTGTCCTGTTCGTGTCATTCATTTGCTGTAGAAGCAGAGGCTGAATGGTTGCAGCTTGATACACAGTCCCTTATTAGCAGTGCATTGTGGGTATGTATGTAATTGTTGCATCACTTGTGCTGCACTGATAATGCTTTCCTAAGTTAAAAAAAGCATGCAAACCCTGCCCCATTCAATACACAATATGTACAGCTGTCTGAGGGTGTATTGCAGTTCTGGGATGCCTTTTACTTAATATCTGTACCTGACAACATTGCAATACAGCGAATCAAGAGTCTGTGGATCATATGATAGTGGCTCTGTATGCAGCCTTGAGCACTCATCTGCATACATACATTAAATGTGATAGTGATACAGAGTTACATATGACTTATGCTGTCCTAACACTTGCCTCTCCATTGACAGAATTTAGTAATTCCATAGCAAGGTTTGGAACAGCTCCCTTGTATATCCTGCCTCTTAACAAGAACAATTCTGTTACTTTAGTTCATAGGTTTATAGGTTCGTAGGTGTGTACTAGGCTAATGGCCCTGGAGTCTTTACAAGCCTAGCCCATAAGATTACTCTGGCATCATGCCACCCAACCTTAGTTCCCAGTGCTTCTGTCGAGTAGAGCCACTTGAGTGATCCCTGGGGTGAATCTTCTATTTCCCATCCACTCATCAAGATTTCTCTTGAAGAGGGCCAGTGAGGTGCTCTGTTTGACATGTATGGGAAGTCTCTTCCATAGCATGGGTAGTCTCTGGGTTATGAACCTGTCCCTGCAGCACATTCTGTTCATTGTGGTAACGAGGTTGAGGTCTCTGGAGCATGTGGTGCGCAGGGATTGGGATTTCTTTACATGTAGCATTTCTAACAGAGCTCGGTCAGACATGGCTTTGTAAGTCAAGCAGAGATCGCCTCTAAGTAGGTGACATGAGATGGAGATCTTTTCTGATCACTGTTTTAAATTCACCATCCTTAGTAAAACAGTAGTTGACATCAGGGGTGGTCAGTGGCAGGCCCATTTAGAAATGGATGAGCTGGCTTGGCAAGTTCGTACGTGTGCCTACATGTACCCTGGTTTAAACGACCATGTTTCAATTAGTTGTGTTTTAAAATTTCTTTCTATGAAAAGGTGATATAATGCCTACTTTCATTCAGGTTTTGAATCTCTTGGTATATAGTTACAAAATTTATATTTCTAGTATCATTCATTTTTCTATTATTATATGAGATGGAGAATAGTTGAGATTTTTGAGTCTGTCCATGTAGGGCAAGTGTTTAAGGCCTAGGATCCTCTTTGTGGGGTACTTTTGCAGACTCTCCAGTTGTTGCAGGTGTCTAGTGAGGTACATGCCAAATGGGGGCATTGTACTCAATGATTGGCCTAATGAGGGAAGAGTAGAGGGAGACAATGACCTCTTTCTTCCTGGATGCAAAACCCTTAGTAATGAGATGTGCCACATAGAAGGACTTTCTGACTACAGTGGCAATGTGGTGGTCAAAAGAGAGGTTGCTGTCAACCTGTGTTCTCAGATCTCTTAATACACCTTCTGTGTTCAGTGGACAGCCATCGATGTGGTAATGGAAACCAGGTTTTTCTCAAAGGGGATGACAACATTTTTTTTGGCATTGAGCTTAAGGTCATGGTTCTGACACCAGTCGTTGGTTTCAGTGAGGCCTTTCTGTAGGATGTCAACATCACTTGGGGAGTTAATAATAGCTCTCAACTTGCAATCATCTGCGAACGTTGTCAGCCATAGTCTTTTTGTGTTGGCCTGGACTTCAGAGAAATAGATACCAAACAGGAGAGGACCCAGGACCGAACCTTGTCAGACTCCACTTGTGACTGGTTGGCAGTCTGACTTGGAGTCAGCTACTTTCACACTGTGGGTTCTATCTGTGAGCCAGTTTGCAACCCAACTAGTGATATAAGGGTTGATGCCTAGCTTAGTGAGTTTTTCTATGATTCTTGAGTGGGGAATGGTATCAAAGGCCTTGGCCAGATCAAGGTAGGCTGTATGAACCACCTTGCCTATATCTGCAGCTCTGGTGACTGACTCAAAGAAGCTGACCAAGTTGAGTAGGCATGATCTACATTTAACAAAACCAAACTGTGTGGGATCCAGAGTTTGGAGATTCCCTGTATCCTTGTTTATTAGATCAATGATGATGCATTCCATAGCTTTGCATATCAGACTCATCAGGCTAATGGGGTTATAGTTCCCAGGGTCTGTAGTTGCTCCTCCTATGTGGAGAGGGATGACTGTAGCAGTGTACCATTTGGTAGGGAAAAAGCCTGAGGTGAGGGTGTGGTTGAACAGGGCACACATGTGAGATTCCAGTTCATGCTGTAGTTCATGTAGAACACAGCCAGGGATATTGTTAGGTCACATAGAAGCTGTATTCTTGGCCTTGGACAGTGCTGTTTTAACCTATGCAGCAGTAATACTCGGTGCCTGGCAATCTACTGGTATTGTGATTGGTCCTTTGGGGGGGAGGGGTAAATTTGGCACTGAATCTGTTGGTCAGAGCAAATGGGTATTGCCTTGGAGATTCTTTACATAACTATAAAAGGCCTTGTGGTTGTCTTTACTATCTGCTGCAATTCTGTTTTCATAGCTAGCTTTAGATGATTTGATGAGGGATCTCACCCTTTTGTTGAGGCTGATAAGGGAGTTTTATTAGTCTTGGGACTTCACCTTATTCTGCATCAGTTTCCTCCATCTGTTGTAGAGTTTGTTTATGGCTATTACAAATGATGGTTCACTTTCAACACTGCAAGTCTCAGTGATTCATGTTCTGATGCTTTAAAAAATGAAATTTAAATAAAAACAGCAAATTCTAACACTTGAAGCATTTTTGTATGAGGCTTCACCACCTCCACCTGATACAGGATGTTGCACCCTCCTGCACCCCAGCTACCTATCGGTGCTAACTTCAAGATGCTGCAGCTTCCGACTTGTATGTATTCTTGTCATTCTGCCTTGTAGTCCCACAGTTCCAAGGACGGCATTTATGGTGTTGGGAATTTCAGCAGACACCTGCTTGAAGTTACAACCTCTTCATGTAACATGTAGTTATGCAGCATTGCGCCTTATCAGCATCCACTTCATAATCTGGGTTTGTAAATGCAGACAGTCATTTGAATGATCACACATGCCCTGGGACTTAGAAAGGGCTACTGGTATTGGTAAGATGTAACCAAGCTGTTTTTTCTGTGTTAGTAGCCCTTTCTGATTCAAAGACTGCCCTACTATAGCGATTCTATGTCATCTGTAGAATCACCGGGTGGGTTTTCCGTACTGCTTACCAGAAAATTAATGAGGCATTCTGCAGCAGTGCATATGATGATGATGATCTGAGAACTGGATGCTCCAAATCACCTCTCTTTGAATGCCAACAAATCAAAGATCCTTCTATTCTCTCCCTCAAAATCTATCCACCTAGACAAAAACCCTTTCAAGATTACAAGCCTTGCCAACTCCACTATAGAAGTTGTTCCTTTTGCTAAACTTCTTGGAGTTACTATTGACGAACACCTAAAATTCGATACCCATATTCAGCTAAATATAAAGAAAACTCATCAGAAACTTGGCATCTGTACAGAAACTCCCACTTCCTCTTCCCATCAACAAGACAGACCCTCGCCACTACCTTCTTACTACCTTCACTAATGTATGGCACATTAACCAACCTATCTTCCTCCATCTCTTCTAAACTACAATCCTGTTACAATAAAATCTCAAAGTTCGCCACCACTTCCAAATACCCCACTCACCACTGTAAACCTGTCCACCAGCTGCAATGGCTAGAACTCCCAAACTACCTTGACTACCTCCAACTCATCACCACCCACAAGCTTATTTTCAAACCAACTATATGCCCTGCACTAACAAACATCTTAACATTATACACCCCAAACAGAACTGTAAGATCTACCCACCAAAATCTAATCTCTGTTTATAATCCAAACCGTCCCACTGGTCAGCTTCTCCTATCCTTCTACATCGCCAAAAAATGGAATTCTCTCCCTCCCTCCATCCCTAAGAACTTCTGAGAACTCTGAACACTTCAAAACCCAGCTGCATTCTTACCTCTCCCAAAAATGGAAATGCAGTTGCACTCCACCTACCTAACCTGCTCAATACATAAATACTTTATTACACACAAAGTTTGTTCTTCCTTACACACTATTGATTAACCCTATGTACTGCCTTCATGCAAATGTTATCTCTATACCAATTTCAGAGGATTTAAACCTCTGTATTAATTTAACTTATGATAGCATATTCATGCATAAAGAAATCATCCATGCTAATGTTACTTCTGTATTATTTTCAGATGATTTAAACCTCTGTATTAATTTAACCTTGTACTACTGTTCTCAACCACTAAACATGTAAATATGCTTTACATCCTTCTCCAAGCTGCTGTTTAACTTTTGCTTAGTTTTTGCTATTTTGTATGTAAAATTTGCTGAGCTTGTTTGTTTCCACTATGTATTGTACATCATATTTTGGAGCTTGTACTATGTATTATTGGAGCTTTTTTCCCCGGGCCTCCACTGAAAATGGGCTCTTTGAGCCCAGTGGACCTCCCCGGTCATCAAACTGGAAATAAATAAATAATAAATAAATAAATAAATGATGATGATTCATATGCACTCCCCTGGAAATGCCTATGGTAAGTGATTTACACAGCCATGTGACTCATAGAGCTGCTCAGCTGTGCAAGTTATCACTGCCAGCCATATTTATTAATATGGCCAAAAGTCTGCATTCACCCATTACTTTAAATGGGTGAGGCTATTTTACAGGCAAGTGGTGAGTTTAGCAGAGAGTTAGTGTTGGTCAGTGGTGTGTGTGTGTGTGTGTGTGTGTGTGTGTGTGTGTGTGTGTGTGTGTGTGTGTGCTAGTGAATTGGTGAACGTCTGTGAGTGTAGTTGGGTGAGTATCTGCTCTGTGATATATTTGTGCATGAATGTCTCAATGCACATGCTCACACACAGGGGGTTGTCATACCTCAAATATCCCTAGACTAATGAGGAAAAACCTAATATGGGGGAAGGGTACCAGAGACTGACTCTTAAGTCATGTAAAAAATTTAACAGAACAAATTTTTCTGTTTGAAACATATTCTAAACAATAAGAAAAAAGGAACACTAATATCTAATATTGACTAATTGTAATGGTCCATGAAGAAGAATAGGGCAGTTATAAGAGAGAAGCTCATAGACATTCTGTAACAGTCAGGGACAGCTGAGAGGTATGGGTGCATTTCTGTTTGAATGTGTGCGTGTATGTGTGGTAGTGAATGGGGGTAATACATGGGCCACCTGCGGTGATTACTGTGTCATAGTGTGTAGTGGCACTATTGGTACTCCCACAGAGTTATTTACAGACATGCAAATTAACTGCTAATGAGGTCACTAGTGGTACCCCCACTGAGTGATTCAGACACATGCAGGTTAACTGATAATGATGTCACTAGTGGTACCCCATTGAGTGATTCAGAGACATGCAAGTTAACTGCTAATGAGGTCACTAGTGGTACCCCCACTGAGTGATTCAGAGACATGCACGTTAACTGCTAATGAGGTCACTAGTGGTACCCCCATTGAGTGGTTCAGAAACATGCATTTTAACTGATAATGAGGTCACTAGTGGTACCCCCACTGAGTGATTCAGAGACATACAAGTTAACTGATAATGAGGTCACTTGTGGTACTCCATTGAATGATTCAGAGACATGCAAGTTAACTGATAATGAGGTCACTAGTGGTACCCCCTATTGAATGATTCAGAGACATGCAAGTTAACTGATAATGCGGTCACTAGTGGTACCCCACTGAGTGATTCAGAGACATGCAAGTTAACTGATAATGAGGTCACTAGTGGTACCCCCCATTGAGTGATTCAGAGACATGCAAGTTAACTGATAATGGGGACACTAGTGGCACCCCCACTGGGTGATTCAGAGACATGCAAGTTAACTGATAATGAGGTCACTAGTGGTACCCCCATTGAATGATTCAGAGACATGCAAGTTAACTGCTAATGAGGTCACTAGTGGTACCCCATTGAGTGATTCAGAGACATGCAAGTTAACTGCTAATGAGGTCTTTCCTCATTGCTGCAAATGTGTCTCTGACTTGCTGTTTTTTTCTTTTTTTTTAGTCAAGTTAAATGTCCCTTTTCAGAAGCATAGTAAGGGTAGGATGAAAGGCCAGTTGCTCTGGGCACAAAGTATTGTGGGAGTGATCAAGAAGAGCCCTTCCTGCATTCTTTCTGAACTGGCATTTCTTAATGTTTTTATAGAACACTTCATGCAGTAAAATCCTATTTTTTTTGCTCTTGAGTGGAAGACCTAACTTTGGTGCATGGATCTGCCTGTTGTAAGCTGATTACTACATTGCTGTTAAGAGCTGGGGGGGTCATGTCTGTAATAAGCCATTTAAGGCTCTGAATGTTTTGGCTGTAGCACTTCACTCTTCATTGTTTTTTTCTGAAGCCACCCTAGGCTGTGCCAAGGCTGAATGTTTAGGTTGTCTTGCAATATTTTAGATGTGTGGTTATTTCTGTAACGTAAAAACTAGAGTGTGTACAATTAAATCATTAAATAGAATGGTGACCCTGCCTCGGTCAGTGCAGCACTACCAAATGTCTAACAAATCCTGCTCTGGAACATGCTAGAAGTTTCACATTATCGCATATATTGAACCTTTGTCCACAGCACAATGGTCATCCTTCACTGCAGCAGAAAGTAACATAACTCTGTGAAGTCAAGTCAAACAATAAAAGTGAGTACTGGAGTATTGTTGTTGTTGTGTCTTTTGGCTTTTCCCGGTTAGGGGTCGCCACAGCTGAACTCCGGTCGGCTAATGATTGGAAGTAGATTTTTACATGCCGAGTTGCCGGCCCTGACACACAACCTTCAACGAAGGTACGCCCATTCATGCATGTCTCCACATAGAAGACGCTCTAGCTGAGAATCGAACAGGACAACGTCTTACTGTGAGGCGACAATGCTACCGCAGCACCACCAAAACATGTGTACTTGAGTATAATACATGAAATTACATAATTTTTTTAATGAATGCTAATCTAATTAGTGTAGCCCACAACACTGGCTGCTGACAAACTACTAGGGAATTCCTAAAAACTGCTGCCAATGCACTGGACTACCCTATAGCCATTCTAATTAAAAGATCCCTTTCAAAAGACATTGTCCCCAAAATTTGTAAAATATAAAGGAGGCAACTCCACGGAACTTACAAACTACCGACCAATAGCTATACTATCCCCTTTAGCAAAAATACTTGAAAAGTGTGTACATTTCCGTTCTTATCAAAGAACTATCTGAATTAGCACTTTCTCAATCCTGCATAGCCTGGTTCCACAACTACCTAACTGGCCATCAACAAATAGTTCTGTGGAAACTAGAACACTAACCCCTTCTTCCAGTCACTCTTGGTGTTCCCCAGGGTTCCATATTAGGTTCACTACTTTTCACTCCCTACACCAACAAGCTCTATTTCTCCACTCCAAATGCACCTGTCATACAGTATGCAGATTATCCTACATTAATTTGTGCAGCTTCCGCTCTACAGAAACTTCACACATTAACACAAGAATCTTTCCTCGCTGTTGAATCATGGCTATCCAATATCCAATTTATCCTAAACCCTGCTAAAACCAAATTACTACTATTTAAACCTACTAGGTCCACCTCATCAGCTAACACCTTTCATATAATATCCAGCAGCAAAACTACTGTCTCCCCCGCAGAACATACAAAACACCTTGGTGCAGAAATTGATAACAAGCTAAGATTTGATACTCACATCTCCAAGACCATCAAGAAAGTCCACAAAAAACTAGGTATCCTCTATAGAAATAAAGAATTCCTTACCCAATAAACAAAGGCAACCATAGCTCACACTCACCTTATTGCTACCCTCCTCTATGCCTCCCCTATTCTTACCAACCTCAGAAAAGCAGTCCTAGCTAAGCTCGACTCCTGCTACAACAAAATCGATATATTCACCTCAGACTCTCCTTTTAGATCTCACCACTGCTCATCCCTGAAACAGCTCAACTGGCTTGAACTTCCCCAACTGTTACACTACAAACAGCTCTCTCTAGCACATAAAATTCTGTATCAACCCAAAAAAAATCTTGCATTACAAAACCTACTTCTCTCCCACAGCAATAACAGGACTCTGTGATCCAGTAACAAATTTATGCTCACTGTTGCTAAATCTAATAATACAGCAGGGGACTCCGTCTTTTATTTTTTCATTTTTATTTTATTTAACATTTGTTTTTCTCTCTCTTCTCAAATTATGTAACTAAAATCTGGAACAAACTACCCAGTCATATACCTACTACCATGACCTTCACACAGTTTAAAAAAATCTTTAAAAAACCCCCTTCATTATGCCCCCCACGCCTAATCTTTCCTGACAATTCTTATACCTCACGATGCTTTAATAGGTCAATGTCCTATGACTGTATATATATATA
Source organism: Protopterus annectens (assembly GCF_019279795.1). NCBI lineage: Eukaryota > Metazoa > Chordata > Ceratodontiformes > Protopteridae > Protopterus > Protopterus annectens. The sequence goes on along the minus strand of NC_056732.1, from coordinate 1,850,585,896 downwards.
TATATATATATATATATATATATATATATATATATATATATATATACACACAAAATATAGTATAACTTGAGATCTTTGCTCTGGCTTACACTTTAACAAACCAATCCAGTTGCTCACTACAACAATTATATTACAGTTCCCATACACTTGAGCCTCTAGTAGTGCTGTATTATCTCTCTGTTTGGACTAATAGTGTTATGTCCATTTTAGCTACTTGAGTTATGTCTATCTGTTTCTGACTTTAATTTCCATGCAAAATTTGTAATACGATGTATACTGGAGGTTAGCCTAATGGTTAAGGTGTTTGCCTTACAAAGACAAAGTACAGGGTTCTAGCCTCACAAGGGATAATTAGTTAGGCTTAAAATGGCTCACAAAGGCAGTTAGCCTAGTACAAATCTATGAATCTATTGTATTTGACTGTAATTTTTGTCTGAAATGTTTACTTTGCTAAATGTGTCATAAGCTATATCCTGTTTTTGTTTTTTTCTTACTTATGAAGCTTTTCTCCTCGGACCTCCACTGAAAATTAATCTATGTCCAGTGGACTATCCTGGTTAACAAATATAAAATAAATAAAATAAATAAATAAAAATACATTAACCCATTCAGTCCAACACAATGAATGTATAGCCATAAGTGAAGCAGAGGGGGGCAAGTTCTCCTCCCACAGATGCAATTCAAGCTATGACTTCCTCTGATGTAACAGACCCTTGGAGTAGGTTAACATCTCTGTACATCTGGCTTGGCATTTACTGAATAATTATGACATCATGCAAATCCCATGAATGTCATTTATAGTAGCAGTCAGCTGAATCACGACTTAGTATGTGACCAGTTTAGATAAGTTTAGCTGACATCCTAGTAATGCTGCTAAGTAAAAACAATCATACTTTTGGGCTGATAGTGGGAGCAACCCTCTTCATTGTGCAACTCCAGGTTGGAGATGAGAAGTCTGATATTTGAAATGCAATTATCTTTAACACTTATACTTTGTCAGAGGCCAGCCATAGAAGCAAGAAAAGAGGATGCATGTGTTAACTGATTACTTTAGAGGAAAATATTATGTTTGACACTCGACACTAGCATTTATCCCTTGACCATTTGAGTAGTTATTTGTCTTTCAAACTCAAGTTAGCTGGTATAGTGGTGGTTCTGATCTCTGACTTTGAGATGATGTGTGATTTGAATGTTTTTTCTGTAAAAAAATGATGATACAAATAAGGTACGACCATTGACCTACTCATAAAAATACAGTGTAAATTAATAACCTTTTATGCATGTTTGTCTCTCAAGATTGTACTCTTTTCTAAGTATGGGCTGAGATATTCAAACATGTTGCTTTTAACTTTACGTTCTCTGCTTTATTAATTGTATTTTTCTGGGATGAGTTTGACAGTGATTTGTAATCCATATCCTACTCCTGGTAAGAGATAAGTAAATATACTTCCTGTTCATCACTTGGTTTGGCTAACAGGTGCACATTGTTAATATATATTTAAATATTAACTGTCTGCCACTTCTGCCCTTAATCTTCATGGTCCATAAACCATATATTTTTGACCTGTGCCTTGTTAACAACAGGGGAGTAGTATATTTAGTTAAGGATCACATCCACAGGCAAGTCTGTAAAGAAATTATTTGCATTCCATGATGAATTTTTAATACTGTATTATATATATTGTTTCTGAAATTAACAGACTTTTTTCATTTTTTGTCTTGACAAAGTATGCGGTTGTTTTCACAGGCTTGTTTCATTTGACCCTGGACCCTAACACAACAAGTCCTTTTCTCATTCTGTCTGCTGACCTGACAACTGCAAGGCTCAGGTACATTAAACAACAACCCTGAGAGATTCAATATATATCGCTGTGTGCTGAGATCAGAGATTCATAACAGGAAGATATTACTGGGAAGTGAAAGTAAGGAACAAGATTGCCCTGGGATATAGGGTTCACCAGAGATCATTCGAGCAACAGGAAGGGGACATTTACCTGGAACCCAGAGGATGGATACTGGGCATTAAACCTGAGAAATTGGAATAAATACATAGTTCAGGATTCAAAACCCTAGTATACCAGCCTGACTGTAAAACCCCAGAAGATCAGAGTGTACCTAGACTAGGACAAAGGACAAGTGTAATTTTATAATGCTGATAATGGGTCCCATCACTACACCTTTACTGGCACCTTTACTGAGAGACTGTACCCTCTGGGTTGGAAGTAATTATCGTTGTGATAGTGCAGGCTCCCTACAACTGTTTCACCTGAAAATGTAAGGTGGAGTCGTATGCATTACATGGAACTTGCTGGTGTAGTGAAATGTTTATAAATTTTCAAACCCTATATACAAAGTAAAATGCATACAGTGTTATAAAATTGACATGATGATGTGTGTACAGGTACTCTTAGTAACAACATATATTTATGGGTAATTAATGAGATAAAGTTTATTCTTACTGGTGCAGTCTTGCTAAATAAATACTGTTTCTGTTACATATCTAGGGATTAGGCAACAGTTGTACATGGCCTTTAAAAATAATGTAATAACATCTTATGTTGAAACTCTGAATATTAGAAACCCTGAATCTGGATAAGAATGTTAATACTGGCTGTGATACATCTGACCCAAAGTGAATTTACCTGGATTTTTTAAGTATTACAATGTGTTTGTCAAATCTTGAGTGTGGCAAAAAATGTAGGTTGTTTAAAATTTGAATATCAGAGTATTTATATGTTGTTCATAGTAAGGAAGCTGAAAGTGCATTAATACGACATAGACGTAAACAAATCGCCAGTCAGCATTGTCCATAGCTTTGGGAAGACTACATACTCCCATTTTCCCTAGACATCAGTGAGAAGAAATACATTTGGGTTCCGAAAGGAAGAGTCTGGATTTTTACGTCAATGCCATTTTTGATTCTTTTCACGTCCTACAGAACTTGACCCTGGATTCCTGTATTTGGGAAAAGAGATTGTAGAATGTGGACATCCAGAGTTAATCTAAATGTCACCAGCTAACAAGTACTCTATGGCCCAGAGGATACTTTTTCACACAGTGAAAACCGAGGGTCAGTCTGTCAGATCCAGAAAGCACTCTAGTCATAGTGCAGGCCATCTGAAGCTTGTCCAGGAAGTTATTGGATACCTTAGTGTTCCTACAGAACCAAGATCCTGCCACTGGTGGAGTCGGTCATTAAAAGTTGTCTTCATGACCAATTCTGTTTCCCCCTTTCAAAGTCACAACAACATGTGTGGTCCTTGATTTTGAGGAAAAGTTCAAATCTGCAAGTCAAGGACATGATTTTCTTTCCTTTGCATGGAAATTCCTCCCCCAGAAAGATTGGGCTCTGGTGTGTTTTAGCTTTCACACAGTCATTTTCAAACCTTCTTGTATTGTGTTGTCTTGGGAGATATGACAATATTCTGCATAACTGAATGCCTTTTGCTATATTAGCCCCAGATAAAAATTTTCTTTTCTCATTCCATCCTGCTAGCTGTAATTTAAATATTGTTATGTAAGAAGATGTACGGATTCTATCCAGGCCTTCTGAAGTTTTGAACAGCAAGATATTCTTGTATGCATAAGTTAAAATGAAAAGGGTACATTTGGTTAGAGAAATTCAGCATTTACTTTGATATTTCTATATAACAAAGCATGGGGGAATATTAAATAACTAAATAAATGCTGTGAAGCAGAAGGAAAAAGAATGTAATTTAACAATAAGCCAAGGCTGGGTGTGGGTAATGCTGGATTACCCACAGTTGGCTTTGTTTTGCCTTTGTGATCAAATCACACCAACTGTGGGTAAATGCAGCATTACCCACACCCAGCCATGGGTTATTGCTATTATACAATGGCATTATTTAAGAAAAAAGTTACTTACTTTTCTTAAATAATACACTTCTTTAATGGCGCTGTGCTGATCTTCTGCATTTTTCCCCAATATCCTGGGGCTTTCTTGATGTACTCCACACGCGTATGGAACTTTCATTCCTACACTTATGCAATACATTAATCCTAGTACATTTCTCTAGTTTTGCATAACATACTTGATTGTCCTTGTATTTTTCTCTGTCCCATCTGTCTCGTTCTTTTGATATCTCCAGTTTTTGACAGTATATTTAAAAAATAAATAACTAAAAAGTAGAGTGTCTGTAACATATATTCACAGAAGAAAGTCTGGGCAACCAGAATTTTTTCCATTGGTATATGCTCAATTTACAACAGGCATGCTGGTTGGGCTGACCAATCACAGTGCTTATTTTTGAATGTTAAGGGCCATTCATTGTATAAAATTGCGTAAACAATTTATAGGTTATGCAAATGTATGTGAAAATATATTCCAACTGGGCGTGTGTAGGCTACTTTTTCAGATACAGACTAACAAGCAGATGAAAATAAATTACATTTGGCACTGGACAGAACAACCAAGAAAGCCTTTTTCCAGAACAAGGTAAAGGGTCTGAATGGCACCTCTATAAGACGTCTAACAGTGTTAGGACTAGCTGATATGTGCCTGAAAGTGTTAGGGGCAGTGGTGTCATGTTTATAAAGTTCAGCTTCAGTTCTCTTCTCTTGATAAGAGATTCGCATAAATGTTTCAGGTGTGGTAAACATGCAAAAATTCAGTTGTTAATATCAATGTTGTCTTACAAGGGTGATAAGCTATGAAAAAGTAAAGATGTGTACAACAATTTTATGTAATATTTATCCATACTTTGTATGAGATGTTTTAAACAAAATGATAACATCAGAGCTTTATATAGTTTTTATAAACTGTAATCCATGAAAAAATTAAACTACATGATGGTAATATTCCAGTTGTGCAGTGGTTGCTTTTCTTTTTACGTAAGCTTACTTTTTTCTTGTTTTAATAATTTGCTAAACCAATCTGTTTTAGTAAAACCCATCGTTGTATTTCTAAATAAAAAAAAAAAAAAAACAGATATTTTTTCTTAGATGAGTCTTTGTCTAACATTGAGTTTCCATGTCAGATTCAGGACGGAATGATGGCAAGTTAACAACAGTTTATTTAATTTCTGACAGGAAGTATATGTCTAACTTATCTTATTTGAATTTTTTTGACTAAGTACTAATATTGTGAACTGTCTCAGAGGATAACATCAACAAATTTATTTATATACAACAATTTTCCTGTCAAAAACCTGCTCTGAAGATTTCTCATTAAGAAACAGTATGAGTCACTCAAAATCGAATTCACAGGAAACATCTCTGAAGAAGGACTTTCAGACTGTTCTAACTAATATTCAAGAACTTTCATTGAAAACGGATAAAATAGATAACAAGATAGATAAATTCAAAGAACAATGCCCCAGACAAATAAAGCAAACACAGGACTCTCTTAAACAACAAAAAATGCAAATATCAGGACTAGAACAGTCCTTAAATGATATGGGCGATTAACAGAGGAAGAAACAATACCGAGCTTCTTTTGAGACAAATACATTGCTGTTTAGAAAAAAACAGATGACCTGGAAAACAGATCCAGCAGAAACAATATCCATATTTTTGGTTTCCCTAAGAAGATAGAAATGGAAATATGACATTGCTAACAACTTGGCGTCCTAAAGCTCTTGATTTGCCAGAAGTAATGTCCTGTGGAATTGAAATATCACATAGATCCTTGTCAACTTCATTTCTAAGCACAAGTAATTCACCACCAAGATCAACAATAGTAAGATTTTTTTCTTTACAGGACAAGGAACTAATTTTAAAAACTGCATGGATTAAATGGGTCTATATCACTTCGTCGAAATGGCAGAAGTTCGAACCTTGAAGTGCAAAACCATCGAAGGCTTAGAACAGCGAGTTTTTTCCCAGGGAAAAAAATTGCTGTTCCAAGAAACACACACACAACACAAGCACACCAAAAAAACAGCAATCCATACACATACACTTAAAATCCTACATCTAACCCTACACTAAACTGTACATACACTACTATCAATCCACTTACCTTAACCCAAACCCTAACCCTAAGGTCTGTCACTATCGCACACTCACCTGACCCGTACCCTAACCCTAACTCACCTATCTTGCCATAACCCTAAAGTCTGTCACTATCGCACACCTACCTCACCCACGCCCTAACCCTAACTCACCTAACCCACACCCTAACTCTAACGTCCACACAATCGCACACTTACCTAAACCCGACCCGTAACTTTCCACCACAGTGCTGAAAATTGCAAAGCCACAGAAACGGCCCAGAATTCTTTCCCTGAGAAAGAATTCGGTGTTCCACAGCTTCACGATAATCAGTTTTCGAACTTCACAGTTCAAACATATGGTGTTCGAACTGTTGAAGTTTCGTGAACTGATAGGAACCTGATTAAATCACCAATCAAACTAGGAAGCAAAACTATAAGATTTGACAATGAATATTTGAGTTCTGTCATGGCTAAAAAGGAAAACTTTCTTCCACTGATTAAAGAACTAAAAAAAAATCAAAGTGCAAAAGTACGTCTCCTTTTCCTTACTGATGACACCAACATTTTTGATGACTTAGACAGGCTAGAATTTTTTTGAAGACAAAAACATAATTGATCAAGTGGAAGATATGGAATGGAACATTAGCAACACTCTGAAAAGATATGCAGAAGGAAACACCTGGAAAACTTCTTCTTCTTCTGGCTTTTCCCAGTTAGGGGTCACCACAGCAGATCACCTGTCCTCTCATGATTGGCAGTGGAGTTTTACAGAGTTGTGTTGCCAGCCCACGCCCAATCTTCCACAGAAGGCACACACATGCATGCTCTCATGCCTAGGGCCAGTTTAGAGTATCCAATCCCCCTACAACATGTCTTTAGAATGAGAAAGGAAACCGGAGCACCTGGGGGAAACCCACATGACCACAGGGAGGACATGCAGACTCTGCACAGAAGGCACTCTAGCCAAAGATCAAATCGGAAAATCTCTTGCTGTGAGGCAGCAATGCTAACCGCTACATCACCGTGGCTGCCCAAACACCTGGAAAACTACTGCATGCAAAAAGAAATTAAAAGAAAAAATTACTTTCTTTTTTTTCCTGCAAAATCATAACGTAAAATCTGAACTACTGTCAGGTAAATATTTTATTGATAATCAACAAAGATTTATACTAATAGAACTGTAGTATAAACAGGGTTCTTGATGTTTCTTACAGCAAGGTAAAAATGTTTAAGTTCTTTTCTTTTATTCTTTATCTTAAAATATAAAAACAAAATTAATTTGTACAGTATATTTAATTACAAGGATACATTTGCTGCTGTCAATAACATGCTAATAGATGTAACTAACAATGAATAGTCTGATTTTAATTCATAATAGTAAAATATGCCATATTTTCTTGTGAAAAAAAAAATCTTCCTTTTGATATATATATATATATATATATATATATATATATATATATATATATATATATATGTACATGTAACTTTCATTCTAGCCCCTTGCAACTCTCATGCACAGTTCCCTTAATTTGCGTCATGAATGTATAGTAATGAGTAATAGTTTTTGCATACTTTATTTAATCAGTCTCCACTTTTTTCCTTATTCCTTTCCTTTATTTATGTGTTGGATAGTGGTGGGGCATGTGGGAGCGACTGTTTCCTTGTCTGCACATCACTGCAAATATATCGCCTTTTGTGTGATTGATAAGAATAGGGAGTGTGAGTAAGTCTGATTTGTAGTTGCTGGTTCTGTTGTTGTCTAGTTGTCGGACATCATTTGGATACTTATCGGCATGCTAATATGTGTCAGAGTTACTCAGACTTTTTTTTGATACTTTTCTGTAACTATAATTTCCTGGGATAGTGTGATGGCTCTGGTTTATGTCCTGCAAAAGTGATGTGTGAGTCTACAGACATTTGGTGGCTTTTTTCATTCACCCCGAGTTGAGTGGCTGTACTGCATAGTTATTCTTGCAGGATGTATCTTGGGATGGAGATTAAGAGAAGATGGGTTATGGTTGTTTGGTTGAACTGGGGGATGAGAAGCTGGAAGTGTGACCAATGTAGAGCTGAGATTGCAGTTCCTGATCAGTGTGTGTTATAAGGTTAACTTCTGACTCTCTTAAGCATGTATAGTTCTATCACTGGGGAACAGTTATTATTATACTTTCTCTGTATATCTTTGCGGGGCAGTTAAACTGATGCGTGTGCACTTCTTCTTGTGGAAACTTTTATTCCCGCTTCTGTCTTGAAGCATAATCCATGGTTCCAACTTGGCAATCATCTGAGAAGTGTGTTCTGATATATGTGATGCTGCTGTTAGGAGTCAAGTTCTGTAAGGAGCAAGTGTCATTCTGCGGAGTGTCACAGATTAATGAGAAGATGGTCATAGTTTTGTTTGGCCTAGATGGAGTTCCTGGACTTATGTCAAGTAATTTATGTGATGACTGGGGCACTTGAAAACATGTATATATTCCTGAATGGAGTTGTATGGAGTGTCAGATGTACAATCATTTTTACAGGGGCTAGTGTGTTGTGCTCCTGATGCCTGGTGATATGTGATCCATAGACATAGCATTTTGTTTAAGAAGCATAAATGATTTTTTTTTTTACATAAGACTGCAGTGATTATGAGACCTGTGATCTTGTTGTATTTTTGAAAAAAGAAGATTAGCCTAGTCTGAGTTATTCTTTTCAGCTGCAATGTTTTTAAGCACAGAATAAATAAAACTTGTCTGATGTCTTTGATCAATAAAAGGGGTAGTATTTTATGGTTATAATAAATAAGAAAACATAATTTTTGAAAACATAGATAGCAAATATTTTGTGTTTTGACATCTGTTTCATGAAGCTTGATGCATTGTATTTTATTAACCAAACACTTTTCTTTGTGGACTGCTGCACTGATAGCAGTAATAACTTCTTGGACATCCCTATCCAGATAGTGTTTTATGTTTTCTAGGATAGTGTTGAAACACAATGCAAGATTTGCATACATTGTTGTCCTGGAAGCTTATAAGTTAAGCTCAAATAAATATATTATCTATCTATATTATTTATGTTATGTGATTATGAGGTGATTTACACCCCTTTTTGAAATAACCCTTCATATTATAAGAGTAAGAATGCTGCTAGCATTAGAAATATATGTATGTGTATTGAAAGTGAGTTTCCATGTCAGTTTGTACAATAATAGGTTAATAAAACTGTTCTCATGTGAGGCTGCCACAAGAAATATCAAATGTTAACTGCATTTTTAAGTGACAACATTAAAAGCTCCACAACACAGGGTTTCTGTCCTACTCATTGCACGCTGAGTATCCAACAGTGAGGTGCATCTACAGATAGACAAGACTAGATTCATCAAGCATCGTGTCCAAATCACAAGACATAGAGGAACGTGATACTGATGATCTGCAGCATTAATTCACTAAGAATCAGATTTGCTTCCAATTTTGTACTCCCTAAAAACTCTAATAACAGCTGTCTTTGTGATCAGTGACTCACTTTTTAAGCAAACAGATTGTCCACTCATAAGGCTGTGGACAAGGACAGAGTTAGTCAGTTGCCATTCAGGTGCCAGGATCACAGACATTACAAGTGTCCTAAAGACATTTTCCCAGGACAGATATGACATGGTAGCAGTCCTTGTGGGTGAAATAATTTGGGATGCAAAACCTTGAGGGATGTTTTGGAACTTTCCTTGTGTGTGACAGTTGCAGGTAAGACAATGGTTCTGAATGGAATCCTTCTTTTACCATGAATGACAACAACATACAAACAAAAGATAGCTGGTTCAACAACTGGCTAAAGAGTTGGTGTCATTCTTGGGGGGGGCATGGTGTCTAGTTTGTGTCAGCGGGGGATGAGCTGAGTAATAGTCCAACTTTCTTCACATGGGATGGCATGCAGCTCTTGTTTAAGGTTTATGCATACTGACTAAAAATCTGCTGTCCCTGTAGTGCCTTATTAGAGTCTAGTTAATAGACAGTTGAAGGTAGCAAATTCATCAAACCCCAGTTTGGACCACATTATGGTGACTTTTGGAGCCAGAAGACTTAACAACAAATTGACTGACCTTCAGGCTTGCTTGCATCTCAAACATCTTCATGTATGTATAATTCCTGAGGCTTGGTTTACATGTAAGGAATGCCCTCCATCCCTACGTGGGTTATGTAGTACCATGCCTGCAGGTATCCATGTTTGTGCAATTGCTGAGGCTTGGTTTACAGGTAAGGAATGCAGTCCATCCCTACCTGGGTTATGTACCTACCACGCCTGGAGGTATCCATGTTTGTGCAATCACAGAGGTTCGGTTTATAAGTAAGTACTGCACTCTAACCCTACCTGGGTTATGTACCTACAAGTCTTCAAGCCTAATGTTAATTGTGGTGATGCTTATATTTTTGTCCAAGATCATACTTCCTCTTAACAGATTCCCAGAAACCCACAAACAGAACCCGTAGAACTCCAGATCATCATAAATTAAATGGATGACAAATTTATGTTCTGCTGTATGACACTCAGCATTTCCCTGTTGATCTTGTCACACTCATGAAAATGTGCAAACATTTTTATTTATTTATTTTATTTTACATTTGTTTACTGGGGAAGTCCGACTGGGCAGAGTTGTCCATTTTCAGCGGAGGCCCGGGGAGAAAAGCTCCAGAACAGTTACATAGTATACATAAAATATTTACACTAGCATTGTAGTTTACACATACAGTTATAAGATATAAGATATAGCAGATAATAACACGATTGTAAGATTGTACATAAGATATTTACGTAAGAATAATGGTTTAGGCATGCAAATAAAAAGTATAGCGGGTAGTAACATATGATTGTTTGTACATACAGTATGTTTAGTAGAGATAATCTTGAAGATGTAATGGAGATGAGAGAAGAAAGGAAAAACTAAAAATACTAGCCAGTTTGTCAAAGGAGGAGAATATAGACAAGTTCATATGAGGTTCACTGACATTTTAAGGGAAAGCTTTTCAACTTAGTCTAAAGGAGAGTTAATGGGTATAGATGGGAAAGTGGGGAGTATGCGGCAGTGAGTTGGTAAGTAATGTGTGATAATACATAGTGCATCTGTGGGAGTTTTAAAAAGGTTGGATAGTGGATAGGTGAAAGGAGTCAGAATATGTCAGCCAGGTGCTAGGCAGTTACAAGTAACTTGTGATAATATATAGTGCATCTGTGGGAGTTTTAAAGAGGTTGGATAGTGGGTAGGGGAAAGGAGTTAGAATATGTCAGCCAGGTGCTAGGCAGTTACAAGTAACACGTGATAATATATAGTGCATCTGTGGGAGTTTTAAAGTGGAGGTTGGATAGTGGGTTGGGGAAAGGAGTTAGAATATGTCAGCCAGGTGCTAGGCAGTTACAAGTTGTTGTTTGTCTTTTTGGCTTTTCCCGGTTAGGGGCCGCCACAGTGGAACTCCGGTCCTCTAATGATTGGCAGTCAATTTTTATGGTACTGAGTTGCCAGCCTGACTCCCAACCTTCTGCGAAGGCACACCCATTCACACATGTCTTTCAGAGGCCACCCGACCACCGGGAGGACATGCAGACTCCACACAGAAGGCACTCCAGCCGAGAATTGAAAAGGAGAACCTCTTGCTATGAGGCAACAACGCTACCACTGTACCACCGTGGCTTGCTAGGCAGTTACATGTAATGTGTGATAATACATAGTGCATCTGTGGGAGTTTTAAAGAGGTTGGATAGTGGGTAGTTTAAAGGAGTTAGAATATGTCAGCCAGATGCTAGGCAGCTACAAGTAATGTGTGGTAATACATAGTGCATCTGTGGGAGTTTTAAAGAAGTTGGATAGTGGGTAGGGGAAAGGAGTTAGAATAGGTCAGCCAGGTGCTGGGCATTTACAAGTGACGTGTGATATATATAGTGCATCTGTGGGAGTTTTAAAGAGGTTGGATAGTGGGTAGGGGAAAGGCGTTAGAATATGTCAGCCAGGTGCAAGGCAGTTACAAGTAACATGTGATAATATATAGTGCATCTGTGGGAGTTTTAAAGAGGATGGATAGTGGGTAGGGGAAAGGAGTTAGAATGTGTCAGCCAGGTGCAGGCAGTTACAAGTGATGTGTGATAATATATAGTGCATCTGTGGGAGTTTTAAAGAGGTTGGATAGTGGGTAGGGGAAAGGAGTTAGAATATGACAGCCAGGTGCTAGGCAGTTACAAGAAACATGTGATGATATATAGTGCATCTGTGGGAGTTTTAAAGAGGTTGGATAGTGGGTAGGGGAAAGGAGTTAGAATATGTCAGCCAGGTGCTAGGCAGTTACAAGTAACAAGTGATAATATATAGTGCATCTCTGGGAGTTTTAAAGAGGTTGGATAGTGGGTAGGGGAAAGGAGTTAGAATATGTCAGTCAGGTGCAAGGCAGTCACAAGTAACATGTGATAATATATAGTGCATCTGTGGGAGTTTTAAAGAGGATGGATACTGGATAGGTGAAAGGAGTCAGAATATGTCAGCCAGGTGCTAGGCAGTTACAAGTAACATGTGATAATATATAGTGCATCTGTGGGAGTTTTAAAGAGGAGGTTGGGTAGTGAGTAGGGGAAAGGAGTTAGAATAGGTCAGCCAGGTGCTAGGCAGTTACAAGTAACGAGTGATAATGTACAGTGCATCTCTTAAAGAGGTTGGATAGTGGGTAGGGGAAAGGAGTTAGAATATGTCAGCCAGGTGCTAGGCAGTTACATTTAACATGTGATAATATATAGTGCATCTGTGGGAGTTTTAAAGAGGAGGTTGGATAGTGAGTAGGGGAAAGGAGTTAGAATATGTCAGCCAGGTGCTAGGCAGTTACAAGTAATGAGTGATAATATATAGTGCATCTCTTAAAGAAGTTGGATAGTGGGTAGGGGAAAGGAGTTAGAATATGTCAGCTAGGTGCAAGGCAGTTACAAGTAATGTGATAATATATAGTGCATATGTGGGAGTTTTAAAGAGGATGGATAGTGGATAGGTGAAAGGAGTCAGAATATGTCAACCAGGTGCTAGGCAGTTACAAGTAATGTGTGATAATATATAGTGCATCTGTGGGAGTCTTAAAGAGGAGGTTGGATAGTGGGTAGGGGAAAGGAGTTAGAATATGTCAGCCACGCGCTAGGCAGTTACAAGTAATGTGTGGTAATATATAGTGCATCTGTGGGAGTTTTAAAGAGGAGGTTGGATAGTGGGTAGGGGAAAGGAGTTAGAATATGTCAGCCAGGTGCTAGGCAGTTACAAGTAACGTGTGATAATATATAGTGTATCTGTGGGAGTTTTAAAGAGGTTGGATAGTGGGTAGGGAAAGGAGTTAGAATATGTCAGCCAGGTGCCAGGCAGTTACAAGTAACGTGGTAATATATAGTGCATCTGTGGGATTTTTAAAGAGGCGGTTGGATAGTGGGTAGGGGAAAGGAGTTAGAATAGGCCAGCCAGGTGCTAGGCAGTTAAAAGTAACGTGTGATAATATATGGTGCATCTGTGGGAGTTTTAAAGAGGTTGGATAGTGGGTAGGGGAAAGGAGTTAGAATGTGTCAGCCAGGTGCTAGGCAGTTACAAGTAACGTGTGATAATATATAGTGCATCTGTGGGAGTTTTAAAGAGGTTGGATAGTGGGTAGGGGAAAGGAGTTAGAATATGTCAGCCAGGTGCTAGGCAGTTACAAGTAACGTGTGATAATATATAGTGCATCTGTGGGAGTTTTAAAGAGGAGGCTGGATAGTGAGTCGGGGAAAAGGAGTTAGAATATGTCAGCCAGGTGCTAGGCAGTTACAAGTAACGAGTGATAATATATAGTGCATCTCTGGGAGTTTTAAAGAGGATGGATAGTGGATAGGTGAAAGGAGTCAGAATATGTCAGCCAGGTGCTAGGCAGTTACAAGTAATGTGTGATAATATATAGTGCATCTGTGGGAGTCTTAAAGAGGAGGTTGGATAGTGGGTAGGGGAAAGGAGTTAGAATATGTCAGCCAGGTGCTAGGCAGTTACAAGTAACATGTGATAATATATAGTGTATCTGTGGGAGTTTTAAAGAGGTTGGATAGTGGGTAGGGAAAGGAGTTAGAATATGTCAGCCAGGTACTAGGCAGTTACAAGTAATGTGTGATAATATATAGTGCATCTGTGGGAGTTTTAAAGAGGTTGGATAGTGGGTAGGGGAAAGGAGTTAGAATATGTCAGCCAGGTGCTAGGCTGTTACAAGTAACGTGTGATAATATATAGTGCATCTGTGGGAGTTTTAAAGAGGAGGTTGGATAGTGGGTAGGGAAAAGGAGTTAGAATATGTCATCCAGGTGCTAGGCAGGTGCCTGTCCAGGAGTTGTTTAGGTGGGAAGTAAGCTGTTTTTTGAAGGTGGTTTTGTTAGATTGTACTCTTATTTTTAGTGGTAGGGAGTTCCAATTCTTGGCAATGTTACCAGAGTACAAGGAGTCACCAGAGCTGTAATGGCTTTTGGAGATTGCGATTAGTGCCTTGTCAGTGGATCTAAGTTCTCGGTTATTGGAGTAGAGGGTGATCAGGTCTTGTATGGCTAGAGTTTTGTCAGGTTGGTACAGTATTTGGTGAGATAGAATAAGTTAGTTTAGGGCTAAGGTGTTTTGGAGTTCCAGCCAGGAAAGTTGTTTTAGGACCTGACAGTGGTTTGTGCGGTAGGAGGAGTTTGTGGCGAATTTTGCTATTTTGTTGTAGCATACTGATAGCTTGCTTAAATCACTCTTGTTTAGATTAAATAGGACAGCAGAAGCATACAGTAAGGTAGAGAGAAGATGGGTATGAGCTAGAGTATCTTTAATGTTGCTGGATAGGAAGTTTTTACATCTGTAAAGAGTGTCTACTTTTTTTGTTGACTTTGCTTATTGTATGAGCTTTATGTTTGTCAAATTTCATATTATTGTCAATAATGACCCCCTAGTAATTTGGTTTATGTGATGGAGGAGTATTATCTGAAGCAGAAATACAGAATGGGGGAATAGGTACTATTCTAGGTGGTATATATTAGGATCTGGGCATGGATATATTTTTCCAGTATTTTAGCCAGTGAGGAAAGTATAGCTATAGGGCGATAGTTAGGTCAGCGGAGGTGATCCCTTTATGTCTTATTATAATGTTGGAGATTTTCCATAGAAGTGGCACCTTTTGTTCTGAGATTGATCTGTTAATCATTATTGAGATTGGGTAGGAAATGATAGTTTGTCTACTGCTGCGGTGGTAGGTTTAAGTTTGGTTAGGTGTCTATAAATGGTGTAAGTTGGTACAGGTTGAAGGGTGAAGGAGTTGGCATTATTTGATGGGTTGTGTGGTATAGTAGGGGTTGATGAGGGTGGGTCTGTTGACAACTTTAGTACCAAGTTGGTAAAAAACTCATTGAATTGGGTGGCTGTGTTTATAGAGGTGGTGTCTATGTTTGGATGAGGAGTCTGTAATTTATCTGGTTGGAGAATATTGTTTATAGCAGCCCTGAACTTTTGTGGGTTGATATTGTGCTTAGATTGAATTTTGTTATAGTATTTATGTTTGTCAAGTCTGATTTGTTTTTTTTTTACTGTGTTTCTCAGTTCTAAGAATGTTTGCTTATTAGGAGTAGTTTTGTTTTTGTACCAGGTGTCCCATGCTTTGTCCCTTTGTTTCATAAATTGCCTAGTGCTCTTGGTAAGCCATGGGGCATAGATGGTTTTAGTACAGATCTGTCTTGGTGGGACAAGTTGGTTGAGAATGCCTAAGAAGATAATTTGAAATACTCAGCTGCTTCATCTACAGGAAGTGTTAAGGGGGGACCAGTTAGAGTGTTTAATGCATTATTCTGAGAGGCTTGAACCACCCACCAGTTAACTGGAACACATATACCTCTAAAGAATGATATCCCAGGAGTTCCTGAACTTGACAAAAAGTCCTTGGAACAGATAGGTATAATAAACACAAACCAGAGGGCATAACCTAGATCTGGTACTCGTGAATGTAACTTGTACATTTACTATTCTCCTGATTTCTTCTTACACAGTTATGTCAAACCATAAACTTGCTACATTTGCCTTCAGAAATATCCAAAGCCCTATAAACCAACATCTGAGTGTAAGGGGTTCAAACAGGCAGGCCTCCAATTATATAACAAAATTGCAAAATTCACCTGTGACAGCTCCAGCTTGTATGCTGACACAGCAGTCACCTTCATGAAGGAGTTCTAAGTCCACTTAGATATGTAGAATTATGGTTCCCAACCAGAGCAAAATACAATGTGAAATTACAAAACAAACCACCCTTGTGGTCCACCCACAAATAAACTTTATAAAAATAGAAACAAATCCTTAAATTTTACAACAGAGTCAACTCTTCATAATACAAATAGTATAACAAATATCATCAAAAAATGAAAACACCATTAGAACTAGTAAAGCAACCCGTGAATTGAAGCTAGATTTCAAAGTTAAAGACCACTATAAGTCCTTCTGTAGCTAAGGAAACAATGCCCAACAATACTTAGAACCTATTCTAAATAGGCCGACCCACTCTGACTCAACAGATATTACTAATATACTAGCAAACATAGCAAACAAGTTTAGTGGAAACTTCATTCTTGAAGCATTTATCCCAGCTCCACATATCCTAGAATCACTTACATCCCCTGCTATCACCAAGGAACAGGTTCTGAAGATGCTGTCAAAGATCAAAAATACTTTTTTCGTGAAACCTGACAACATACCTGAATGTTTAATAAACACCAAACATGCCCTCACCAAACCTCTACTCAAATTTACCCTAAAGTTACACACAGGATATGTTCCCAAATTATACAGAGCCACACTCATAATGACCTTTCACAATTGTGGCCTTGCCATTTACCCCAGTAATTATAGATCCACCATCCTTATGATCTTGATCTGTTAAGTCATGCAATGTGTCATAACTGATCTAATCAGTTATGATATCAAAAATATCATTCAACTAAATTTTGGTTAGCAAACTATGGCTGCCCTGGCCATAATGGTGCTTTCAGATTTGCCATTTTTCCTACGGCCTTTAGAAGCAAATTTGGTATCAGAAATAAAGACAAGATATACAGAAGACACTGCCTGCAAAGCATAGAAAAGTGTTTATTATCAGTTCTTGGGGCTTGGAGTAGGGATCCTGGAACAAAACAGTATAAGTTGATTATACAGATGTGAAACAAACAGGTCTATATCTTGACAGCCCTACTTCATTATGATGTCGAAGAACAAAATCGCATAGGTTCATAGGTAGGTACTAGGCTATTGGCCCTAGGGCCTATATAAGCCTAGCCAAAAAGGTACCCTGGCTTTTGCCACCCAATAAAATTATTTTCCTGTGCCCCTTTCAAGCAGAGCCACAGAAGTGAACATCAGGGTGAATTTCCTATCTCCCATCCAATCATCAAGATTTTTCTTAAAGAGTGTTAATGAGGAGCTTTGTTTGATATAGATAGGTAGTTTGTTCCAGAGTATGGGAAGTCTCTGGGACAGGAATCTATCCCTCCAGCATGTTCTGTTTATTGTGGTGAAAAGGTTAGGTCCCTAGAGCATGTAGCTCGGAGGGATTGGGATTTCTTTAAGTGGAGCATGTCCAACAGCTCTGGGTTTGACATAGCTTTGTATGTTAGGCAGAGATCGCCTCTGAGTAGGCAATATACAACAGAGTAAAGCTGGAGTTTTTTGAGATGGTCTGCATAGGGCATCTGTTTGAGGCCAGTAATCCTATTTGGGAGGTATTTCTGCGGCCTTTCCAGTTGTTGGAGATGTCTTGTGAGGTACATACCAAAAGGGGTGTTGTACTCTATAATGGGTCTAATGAGTGATGAGTAGAGGGGAACAATGACCTCTTTTTTTCTGGATGAGAAACCTTTTGTGATGAGGTGTGCCACGTAGAAGGATTTGCTGACTACTGTGGCGATGTGGTTATCAAAGGAGAGACTACTGTCCACCTCTGTCCCATGGTCTCTTATCACACTTTCGGTGTTAAGTAGACTACCACCTATGTGGTAGTTCATGGGTACAGAGTTTTTACCAAAAGGGATGACAATGCACTTTTTGGCATTGAGCTTGAGGCCATGGCTTTGACACCAGGCATCTGTCTCAGTGAGGCTGTTTTGTAGGATGTCCACATCGTTAGGAGTTTTGATTATGGCTCCTAGTTTACACTCATCTGTGAACTTTGTTAGCCAAAGACCTTCTGTGTTAGCCTGTACTTCACAGAAGTAGATACCAAACAGGAGAGGACCTAGGACTGAACACTGTGGTACTCCACTTGTCACTGGTCTGAAATTGGATTTAGAGTCTGCGCCATTCAGTGGGCACAAAGCCTGAGGTGAGGCTATGACTGAACATGGTACTTAGATGGGGTGCCAGTCCGTTCTGTAGTTCATGTAGAATGCAGCCTGGGATGTAGTCAGGTCCATGGATGCTCTGTTATTGGCTTTGGAGAATGCGTTTTTTACCTGTGCAGCCGTGATTACAGGAACTTTGCATTCTTCCAGTATAGAGGTGGGTCCTTTATGGGGTGAGAGAGGGGTAAAGTTAGTACTGAACCTATCTGCCAGGATGTTGGCAATATCAGTTGGTTCTGTATATTTAGTGCCATTGTGCTGTAACTCAGAGCAGAGCTGAGTGTTGCCATTAAGATTCTTGACATAGCTATAGAATGCTTTGTGGTTGTCTTTAGAATCAGTGGTGATTTTTTTTTTGTAACTAGCTTTGGGGGATTTTATGAGGGATCTTAGCTTCTTACTGAGGCTGACCACAGAGTTCCTCCAATCATGGGATTTTACTCTTTTTTTGCAACAGTTTCTTTCTTCTGTTGTAGAATTTGTTTATGGCAGGGGACCACCAGATTGGCTTCCTTTTTTTGGAGGATAGCATCTTGGTTCTGTTAGGGAGTGCACGATCCATGCACTCGTGTAAGTGCTTATAAAGTGCATTTGTATAGGATTTAGCAGTCATACCTCTATTGTCCATCAGCATGGGTGTTGTGAAGTTTGCCACTTGTGTCTTAAGAAGCGTGAAGTTGGCTTTGGAGACATTTTTTACGGTGGTTTCCTTAATGGGGGATGGGGGTGGGATGTGGATGTCTAGGGTGATTAGCTTGTGGTCGGATCTGACCAAGGAGGAATTGACCTCTGGTGTGGAACACCGGTTGCTCATGTTGGTAATGACAGGTATAGGATATTGCTGCCCCTGGTGGGGATGTGGATAAGTTGATCCAAGGCACTGGAATTTATGAATTCCAGAAAATACTGAGCACAAGAGTTGGTACATGAGTAGTTTTCCCAGTTAATGGTGGGGTAGTTGAAATCGCCCATTATTAGCATGTTAGGTTTTACCCTAATATTTTCCAGTGTATCAAGAAATGAGGAGTGGGAATCCTGAGGCATGATTGGGGATCTGTAGCAAGCTACAATTTGCATTGCGGTCTTGCCCAGAGTTAGTTGCACTTGTATAATCTCAGATGCATTATGCTGAGCAACTAGCCTGGAGGTGTGGATATCCTTAATGAATATGGACAAGCCTCAGCCTTTAGTGTTTCAATCCAGGTTAGGTGGCCAAACAGTGTGGTATGAATTATAGCCTGGTAATGCAGGGGTGCTCTCTGGAGCCTTGAAACAGGTCTTTGTCACTGCACAGATGTCAATGTTTTCCATTTTAAGGAGTGCCTTGAGTGAGTGCATTTTGAGGTTTAGACTTCTAGCATTAAGTAGCATTACCCCCAGATTTTTCTTGCTTGTACCTGTTACGGTGGTGAATTTGTCATTTGAACCTTGCCTAAAAAGGCACTATAGGGATGGCAAGAGCCTTAGCCAGTATCCGGAATCCCATGGGTGACAGGTGCAGGCCATCTCTGGCAAAGCATCGTGGTTTGTCGATCATGTCATCCCAGGCAGACAGATACTGGATCCCCTTAGAATGACACCAGAAGCTTAGCCAATTGTTGAAGTCAATAATTTTGTCCTTGTACTGTGGTATAATTCTGGGTGATGGCAGGATGCTACTCAGAGCTAGGGTCATACCTACCTGGGCTACAAGACTGGACAGCTCCTGAGGTATATCTCAGGTCATTCACACCAACATGGACAATGACAGAGTCATATTTGTACTTGTTGTGAAGTGACCTGAGTGCGTGCATTATGTGGTGGATCCTGGCACCTGACAGGCAGCTGACAGTAACTTTCTCCTTGTTTAGCCTGGTGAGTGGAACATCAGTGTGCCTGACTATAGAGTCACCTATGACTAGAGTATTGGGTATGTTGCTATGACTTTATGGGCTGTGGTTGAGTGGCACACTGAGTTTGTGGACTATGTGTCATTTGGGTTGTGTTGGGGGGGGGTGGAGGATGTTTGCGTTTCTGCTTTGGAGGTCCCTGTTGCTTGGATAGATTTTTATTGAGAGCCTCTGTGAATGTAGGTGCGTGTTTTGTGTTTGTATGTGTGTGTTTTGGTGGTGTAGGTTTTGAGGGACTATGTGATGAGTGTGGTGTAGTGCAAGTGTTTACCTTCTCCTCTTGACTGTCTAGTCCAGTCTTGGGTGAAGAGAGCTTTGCTTCCAGTTTGTCCAGAGATCACTTTTGAGACAATTTTATCATTAATAAATTGTCTCCTGTTTACTGACTTGAAATGGTTTACATGAAGTATGTTCAAGTGAACTGCTTTCACCTATATTATGATTGCTAACCTGCCCAACATGTAAGAATGAGTCCCCCATTTGTATATGTAGTGCTATATGTAATGTTCTTTGCTTGTATTTTTGGTGATAGAAGATTAGATATTTGCCTCTTCAAACAATAAAATACATATTTTGATAAGCATGTTTTTATTGCATTTTAAAACTTGTTAACTCTGACAATCTTCAAAATTCACTTCTTTATAATTTAACAATAATAATGTGTTGGGGCATCTGAAAATAATGAATATCACAGTTTTTTCTTCTTTTCAGTGTTGTTATATTCTTCAGCGTTTAGCTAAACATTGCCTTGTCACCAGCTTTCCTTTTGACTTGAATTAGTGGTACATGCCTTGCCTGGTGTTTGTTTAGTGGTAGAAATGCAGATATCTCATGGCTAAGGGAGGCTTCCATCAGGTATGCCCAGTGGAGTATGAGTTACCAGCTGCAGGACCTTCATTATTTCATGGATGGCTGCCCATTGTTCTTGGCCCCTGATATCAGGTTGTAAGGCATAGTGTACCTCGTACTATGAGAGGTAAATCTGTTAGTGTTCTTTCAATCTTCTTTATCAGCAGACTCATTGATAAATTGTGTGTCTTCACAAAACTTTAATTGAACTATAGAAATACTTTGTAACCTTATCTTGCCCCTGCATAAAAACATGCACAGCCCTGAAAAAATGCAATACATTTCAGCAAGAAATATGCACCATCATATGCTTAAGTCTGATGTTTGATTTTCTTGAGGTGCATTTGCAAGGCATGTTTAATTGTCAGTTTTAGATTTCAAATAACATAACACTAATTATGTACAAAATTACCATTTGCCATTCTCCATTCTCCATGCTGTATTGAAAGGGCTGTTCAGTTTCATATTTGGTACCATTTGCCATTCTCCATGCTGTATTGAAAGGGCTGTTCAGTTTCATATTTGGTACCATTTGCCATTCTCCGCGCTGTATTGAATGGGCTGTTCAGTTTCATATTTGGTACCATTTACCATTCTCCGTGCTGTATTGAATGGGCTGTTCGGTTATATATTTGGTACCATTTGCCATTCTCTGTGCTGTATTAAATGGGCTGTTCAGTTTCATATTTGGTACCATTTGCGATTCTCCATGCTGTATTGAATGGGCTGTTCAGTTTCATATTTGGTACCATTTGCCATTCTCCGTGCTGTATTGAATGGGCTGTTCAGTTTCATATTTGGTACCATTTGCCATTCTCCGCGCTGTATTGAATGGGCTGTTCGGTTATATATTTGGTACCATTTGCCATTCTCTGTGCTGTATTAAATGGGCTGTTCAGTTTCATATTTGGTACCATTTACCATTCTCCATGCTGTATTGAATGGGCTGTTCAGTTTCATATTTGGTACCATTTGCCATTCTCCATACTGTATTGAATGGGCTGCTCAGTTTCATATTTGGTACCATTTGCCATTCTCCATGCTGTATTGAATGGGCTGTTCATTTTCATGTTTGGTACCATTTGCCATTCTCCATGCTGTATTGAATGGGCTGCTCAGTTTCATATTTGGTACCATTTGCCATTCTCCATGCTGTATTGAATGGGCTGTTCATTTTCATGTTTGGTACCATTTGCCATTCTCCATGCTGTACTGAATGGGCTGTTAAGTTTCATGTTTCTTTCTGTATTAACTACTTTGCCTCATTAGTTTCTAGCCAGTGACTCTGACCCAGTGCCAAAAAGATTGAATGAATGAATGAAGATCAAACTTCTGAATGTGAACACAAAACAAGATTGCATGAAGCCAAAGATAGGTGAACAGTTAGAAAGAGAGGTATTTCAACAAGCAATGGAAAACAATGAACATTTTCTGAAGACTGTTACTGAAATCCACAGATTAAATACTGAAAGGGGAGATTTGATAAATAACGTTATTGAACTGGAGTGGTAAATGGCATTATCTGCTGAAGAAAAAGAGAAAAGAGATGCCATACTTAAGCATGCTCAGAAAATGGCCACTAAAATGGATGCTCAGGAAAAAATTGTCAATAACACTTTTAAAGTTGGGTGCATCCAGGATTGCCAGACGTCCCTATTTGGGCGGGACTGTCCCGAGATCAGCAGCCTGATCCCGAGTCCCGCCCTGCCGGTTTAAATCCCTGCCAGCCTCTGCTTTGTTTTGATTGGCCCGTATACCTGGCATACGGGCCAATCAAAAATCGCTAAACACGGAGCTTCTTGTGTTCCGCATTAAACAGAAGTAGCTATGTGTTTAACGATTTTTATTTGGCCCGTATGCTGGTATACGGGCCAATCAAAAATCGCTAAACATGGAGCTACTTGTGTTGAATGCGGAACTGCAATGTATTAAACACGAGAAGCTCCATGCTTAGTGCAGAGCTACTGTTCTTTAATGTGGAACTCTGTTCCGCATTAAAGACCTTTTTTTTTGGTCTTCACTTGCCGTGAGAGACCTTTTTATTTTTTGTCCCTACCTGGCTGGTTGGAAATCTGGCAACCCTGGGTGCATCTCAAAGAAATAATGAAATTAATTTCTGAATGCAGCTGCTAATGAAAAACAAAACTTGCCTGCTGAAAGATGTGAATCACAGAAAGAAGACAATGAACTGCATTTAGCCCTGAAAAAAAAAAAAAAAACTAAAACTGAAAATGAATAAAATAGCATAAAGCTGGTATCTCTTATAAAAGAAAATAAAGACAATAGTTTATATTTGCAGGCTACTGTTGATGAAAAACAGGATTCCATTGTTGAAAGGGATAACCTAAAAAAACTAGCAGTGAACTATTCCTGACAGTTGAAATGTGTGAATGAGATAAGTAGAGATAGAGAAATAGTATATAAATGGTAAACAAACACTGATCATGGAAAAAAAAAACAATTTGCAATGCAAACACAATGGAAAAAGAAGAGGACATGCAAAAAAACCCTGCTAACAGGTAACAATGAAAACAAGAATTTAATCATTAAGAATGAACGGATAAGTAATTGTTATGACCTTCTCCAAGCACTGGGAACACTGAGAAAAAAAAACAAAGAAATTAACATACACAAACAAAACATGATCAGTGAAACTGACAACCTGAAATATACCACTAGCGACCAACAGTTAACAGTGAAATCATTCAAAACTGTGCAAGAGAAGATAGGAAAAACTTCCAGAAAATTGTCAGTGAAAGGGATAAGCTGCAACACACTAACAGTGAGCTACTGCTGTGAGTGGAAACATTTAAAAGAGAAAATAGTTGTAGCTAGTTATGAGTGAGGAGCAAACACTCAGTGTGGAAAAGAACGCCTTGCAATACAAAGACACTGAGCTGCTAACACTGTGATCACTTACAGAAGACACAACTACAGACCAGCTAACCAGTGATGTGCACAGCTTGATTAATGTCACACACGAGATGCAAACCAACAATAATGACATGCTTCTGCCATTAGAAGCAGCGGCAAAAGAAATTGCAGATATTAAGAAAGATTTACAGTCTGATGATGAAAAAAAGAAGTTATGTACTTATCATAACATTCCATGTGCGTTGTCCATCTCAACCTTTATTCTCATTGATGGGTCGGATCCGATCTATCAGATCTGTCTTAGCCATTACAAAAGCTTGAGGCCATCAGCAAAGCTATAGGACACTTGTCCTTACCCATAATGCAACCCTATAAATTTCTCAGATCTTATTTTCCATTCATAGTTCATATAGTGGTGACTATTTTCATTGTTAACCAAAATCTTAATTTCTGAGGCTATAGAGTCCTGTAATACCCAATGTGTACTACTCAGTCTCCCAGGTGTATAAACAAGGGGTATGGAGGGGTCGGTTGTGAGACTAAAGGTCGAGATGGACAACACACATGGAATGTTATGGTAAGTACATAACTTTTTTATGTGATGTTGTCACTCTCGCCTTTATTCTCACTGATGGGACCACTTCCCAAGCAACTTCTTCTTGGATGGCTCATGGGAAAACATTCCTCAGAACCATAGAACCAAAAGATGCTCTACTCCTAGAGGCCAAATCCCCTTTGTAATGAGTAATAAAGGTATGAGGTTTTGTCCATGTTGCTGCAGCACAAATATTATCCAAAGGCAGTCTAGCTTGAAAGGCTGCAGAAATAGCTACCAACCTGGTAGAATGAGCTTTAACAGGGGTACTGAGAGTTTTATTCTTAGAGCTATAAATGAAGGTTATACACTGTGAAAGCCATTTGGACAAGGTAACTTTGGACACTGGCAGGCCTTTTCTAACAACAGAGTAAGAAATAAATAGCTGGTCTGATCATCTGAATTCCGAAGTTCTGTGTAACTAAAAATGTAATTGTCTATGAATGTCCAGAAGATGCAGTCAATATTCCCCTTTATTTTGGAAATTTAGAAAGAAAACCGGTAGCTTTACAGATTGATTGAAGTTAGTTTCCAACACAACTTTGGGTAGGAATGAGAGGGTGGTGTGTAAAGAAACTCTGTCCTTATGAAAAACTAGATAAGGTGGCTTGGCAGATAAAGCTTGTAACTCCGAAACTCTCCTTGCTGAAGTAAAACCCACTAAGAAGAGCGTTTTCCAGGAAAAGTCCTTCAATTCACAGGCAGCAGATGGTTCGAAAGGAGGATAAATAATGTTACACAATGCAAAATTCAGATCCCAAGGTGGTGACAGCTTTTTGTATGGGGGTCTTATCACTGTTGTTTCTTTTAAGAATGCTTTACAAAGTCTGTTTGACATGATTCCAGATCCATTTTTTTCTATATGAAAATTTTAAACAGCTGCCAACTGAACTCTAATAGTGGCTATGACAGCACTCTCATTAAAGAGTTTCACCAAATATTCTGATCTATCTGATTACTGCTGGCCCATGAAGCAAATCTTTTCCATTTCCCTCTGTACAACTTACGTGTAGATGACTTATGGGAAGATAACAAAATATGTTTAACCAGAGATGAAAGGAGAGGAAACCCAGCAATTAGGGGAACTGGAGCAGCCAAGTTGTCAATTTGAGATTGTCCAGATTGGGATGAACTATGCCTGAGAGATGAGTCAGAAGATCTGGAGCAGGGTCCAGAATCCATGGTTCTTCCCATACATAAGGCTGAAGAAAGGGAAACCAGATTTGTTGAGGCCAATGGGGGCAACTAGGCTTATCAGCATGTCCAACAAGCTTGCTTTCTGCAACAATTTGGAAATTAGAGGAATTGGCGGAAAGGCATAAAAAAGTCCTGGGGGCAAATCATGAACAAGTGCATCCCTGGGTGGCTCCCCTGCAGGAGGGAATAGGGGAAAGTAGTTGTTGCATTTGGAATCGGTGGGCTATGCAAAGAGATTGCAGCAAGGCTGGCCCCATTTTCGAAACATCTCTTCTGCGACATTTTAATTGAGGGACCACTTGTGAGGCCATAATATGGCTATGCTCAATTTGTCTGCAATTACATTGGATTTCCCTGGAATGTGTGTTGCTGTGAGAAAGTGGTTAGAAGCTATTGCTCATTGCCAGACCCTCAACAAAGCAGGTAAGACCTGGATCCTCCATGTTTGTTTATGTACCATACCACCAACATGTTGTCTGATTGGATTGCTGTCATTCCCAGAGGGAGAGAGTCTTGAAATGCTTGCAATGCCAAAAGTACCTCCCTCATCTCCAGGAAGTTTATATGCAAATGAGCCTTGTGTTGATATGAGATGCCTTGAACTGTCTTCCCCAGATAATGCCCATCCACCCTATCTGAGAAGTGGTCACCGTGGCTTGAAGTTGGGAAGGAACAAAGGGATGGCCCTGAGCTAGCATGGGAGAATGAAGCCACCAATGAAGATCCTTTTTGCAAGAATCTGTTATCAATATCTTGCTTTCCATTGGTAGTTTTAGAATTGACCAGTGTGCATTAGAATTCTCATGTAGAGATGAGCCAAGGGAATGAGTACAACTGAGGCGTCCACCTTGCCTAGTACTTGGAGAAATAGTTTGGCCGTGGCTCGTTTCTTTCTTCTCAATAATCAGACACAACGTTGAAGGTTGTTCACTCTGTCTTGTGGAAGTTTTACTATCATTTTTGTTGTGTCTAATTCTGCTCCTATGAAGACTAAGTTCTGACATGGTTCTAGAGCAGTTTTCTTGTAATTTATGGTAATTCCTAAGGAGGAGCAAAGTTTTAGGATGTAATCCCTGAGTCTGTAGTAGAAGATGCCTGGTCAGGGCTGTTATGAGCCAGTAGTCCAAGTATGGAAACACCCTGAATCCTTGGCATCTCAGGTGAGCCGTTACTACTGCCATGCATTTGGTGAACACTCTGGAGGCTGTAGTGAGACCAAAGGCCAGAACTCGAAACTGGAAGTGGCTGGCTCTGAGCAAGAAGTGCAAATGCCTTCTGGATTGACCTTCCTTTCATATCATGAAGGTCTATAGAC
The DNA here is from genome assembly GCF_019279795.1 of Protopterus annectens. Taxonomy (NCBI): domain Eukaryota; kingdom Metazoa; phylum Chordata; order Ceratodontiformes; family Protopteridae; genus Protopterus; species Protopterus annectens. The sequence continues at coordinate 1,850,558,866 of NC_056732.1, read as the reverse complement.
CACATCCAGTTGTCTTTTTCCAGGAATGGAAGTATAGACTGCAGTGTCACCATCCAGAACTTGGTATTTTTCACAGATTTGTTCAGATTGCTGAAGTCTAATATTGGTCTCCAGTCCCCAGTTTTCTTTGGAAATAAAAAGAATCTTGAGTAAGTTCCAGATCCTCTCTGGTCTTCGGGGACTTCTTGGATGATTCTTTTTATTAGCACCTTTTGAATTTCTAAGGTTGCTTGCTTCTACTGACTGGGTGAAATGTCTGGAAGTATTTTGTTTGCAGGGGTGGGGAAAGAGAAGGGAATAATATATCCTTTGGATATTATATCCTGCACCCATTTGTCTTTTGTTATCTTTTGCCATGTTTTTCAGTGCAGAGACTATCGCCAGGAGCAGCCTTAGGTCAACTGGTGCCCTAGGCAAAAGGGTTCTATGGTGTCCCCCCACACCACTCGGTGCCCCCATCCTGATCTACCTACACCAAATAAATACTGGAAAAGTGACCCTGCTAGAGTGGTGCCCTAGGCAGCCGCCTAATTGGCCTATGTCTAAGGCCGGCTATGACAATCGCCCTCCAAATGCCTCCAGAGGTGAGCAATCAGGCACTCCTTCAGGAGCACTAAAAGGGCCTACCAAAGAAAGATTCTCTAGAGCCCTGATTCTGCAGGCCTCCCCTACCATGAGGGTGGCATCTTCCATTATTGTTCCCCCCTCTGCCTCTATGGGAACTTTCACCCTGTGTCCTGGAAAGGCATTTGTGATTTTCTGAACCACATCTTCACACTACCTCTCTGACCTGTGGGAAAGGGTCTGGTAGGTATGGAAAAACATACTCCAATGGCAATCAAGGTCTTGCCTTCCTGTTCACACCTGGTTAGTGTTTCTTTAACTTTAGGCCCAAAGAGAGAATAGTCATCAAAAGGGGCATTAATAAAGGAAGACTTGAAGGGGTCTGTAAAATCACAAAGGTGCATCCAGGCCTGCCTCCTGAGAGAGATACCTGAACTCGCAGCCCTACTCATTCCATCTGCTGCATATGATATGAGTCTCATGGAATAGTTTACAACTGAATTTAGGGTGGCGAGCTGACTGGTTATTTTATTTGCCACTATATCAGCTACATCTCCTTGGAGGGAGTCTAAAGTTCCTTCAACAGACCCCTCTGCAATCTGGCAAAATGGGTCAAGTAATTTAGCAAATGTAAGACAAAGGTTGCTGACAAAAAGACAAGCTTTCCATATCTATCCATGGTCCTGGAATCCTTATTTAGAGGATGGATAGGGGAACTAGTCTCAGATAGTTCCTTCTTAGTGGCCGCCCCCATGACCATGACATCAACTGCTACTCCTTTAGCTAAACATGCCTTGCCATTGGGGGCAGTAATGTACTTATTTGGCCTCCTAGGAGTTGGTTCTATGGAATCTGGGGTCTCTCAAGCCTTCTGAGAGATTAACTCAATAAGCTCATTGGAAGGATGGGTCACCCAAGAGGTTAAAGGGTGAGAACCAAAAGCCTTCAGGTATACTGACTCCTCAACTGAAGGGGATGTGGACTGCCAGTAACCTCTCTGCTTTAAAATTTCCAGTATGTCTCCAAAGGAGGCAGCTTCAGGAGGTGACTGTGGGGACCCTTCTGCCTGATCAAGGTCAGTATCAGATGTGATAGACTCCTCCAGGGAGTCAAGATGCTTCCTCTTGCAGCTCCTCTTCCAAGGGAACACCTCAGTGGGATTGTCTGTAGAGGTTTCAGAAGAGGGAAGTGTCCCCTATTGGGACATCCTGAGACCTGGGGTCTCTGCAGTCTTGTGGAGAAGGTATGTGAAAAGACAAAGATACCTGCTCAGAATTGGAAGGAAAATCTGAGAAAGGCTATGTCTTAGACTGGGATGGAGTCAAAACCCTCTTCATAATTAAGCCAGTCTGCCCCTGCACCAACAAACTCACTAGATCTGACAAAATTTATTTATTTATTTATTTATTTATTTATTTATTTAGTTTATTTTACATTTCTTGACTGGGATAGTCCGACTGGATCATCATCATCTTTCGGCTTTTCCCGTTAGGGGTCGCCACAGCGGATCAACTCTTTCCATTTCTTCCTATCCTCTGCATCTTGCTCTGTCACACCAACTGCCTGCATGTCCTCTCTCACCACATCCATAAACCTTATCTTAGGCCTTCTTCTTTTTCTCTTACCTGGCAGCTCCATTCTTAGCATCTTTTTCCCAATATACCCATCATCCCTCCTCAGCACATGTTCAAACCAACGCAATCTCATCTCTCTTGCTTTGTCTCCAAACTGTCCAACATGAGCTGACCCTCTAATATACTGATTCCTAATCCTATCCATCCTAGTCACACTGAGTGCAAATCTTAACATCTTTAACTCTGCCACATCCAGCTCTGACTCCTGCCTTTTTGTCAATGCCACTGTCTCCAACCCATATAACATAGCTAGTCTCACTACCCTCTTGTAGACCTTCCCTTTCACTCTTACTGGTACCCGTCTGTCACAAATCACTCCTGACACTCTTCTCCACCCATTCCACCCTGCCTGTACTCTCTTCTTCACCTCTCTTCCACATTCACCATTACTCTGAACTGTTGATCCCAAGTACTTAAACTCGTCCACCTTTACCAACTCTACTCCCTGCATCCTCACCATTCCTCTACCCTCCCTCTCATTTGCACACATATATTCTGTCTTAGCCCTGCTGACCTTCATTCCTCTGCTCTCTAGAGCATATCTCCACCTCTCCAGAGTCTCCTCAACCTGATTCCTACTCTCACTACAGATCACAATGTCATCTGCAAACATCATAGTCCATGGGACCTCCTGTCTGATCTCATCTGTCAACCTGTCCATCACCACTGCAAATAAGAAAGGACTCAGAGCTGATCCTTGATGTAATCCCACCTCCACCTTAAACGGATCTGTCACTCCCACTGCAGTCCTCACCACTGTCACACTACCCTCGTACATATCCTGTACCACTCTTACATACTTCTCTGCCACTCCCGACTTCCTCATACAATACCACAAGTCTTCTCTAGGCACCCTGTCATATGCTTTCTCCAAGTCTACAAAGACACAATGCAACTCCTTCTGACCTTCTCTGTATTTCTCCAATAACACTCTCAGAGCAAACATTGCATCTGTAGTGCTCTTTCCTGGCATGAAACCATACTGCTGATCACTAATCATCACCTCCCTTCTTAACCTAGCTTCTACTACTCTTTCCCATAACTTCAAGCTGTGACTGATCAGTTATATCCCTCTGTAGTTACTGCAGCTCTGCACATCACCCTTATTCTTAAAGATAGGTACCAAAACACTTTTTCTCCACTCCTCAGGCATCTTCTGACTTTCTAAAATTTCATTAAACAATCTAGTTAAAAATTCCACTGCCATTTCTCCTAAGCACCTCCATGCTTCCATTGGTAGGTCATCTGGGCCAACAGCCTTTCCATTCTTCATCCTCTTCATAGCTGTCCTTACTTCCTCCTTGCTAATCTGTTTCACTTCCTGATTCACTATCCCCACATCATCCAACCTTCTCTCTCTCTCATTCTCTTCTGACTGGATACATGTCCATTTTCAGCGGAGGCCCGGGAAGAAAAGCTCCAAATAAAGCAAAACATGACAATACAAAACTAATGGCATAGAACATGTTACAACATCAGATGCATAGACCATATTATTCCATAAGATACACACATTTTCAGCATTATTAATACATAGCTGTTAAAATATAATACATCATACTTGGATAGGTAGGTTTTAATAGAGTTACAAGTTGTCTTTAGTCCAGGGTAGAGCAGGGACAAATCCAATGTGATTTCAGATGTTTTTTGAGGTTATTTTTGAAAAGGGGAAGTGAGGTTTCTTGGGTGATGTATGATGGAAGGTGGTTCCATATTTTGCCAACAGAGTTGGCAAACAGAGCATCACCTGCAGAGTTGTTGGGTTTGAAGGTCAGTACAAGTAGTTGCTTAGATGAGCGTAATTGCTTATGTGAAGTATGATATTTGATAATTATTGATATATGATAATATTTTTGAGTGCAGGTATGTTGTCCGGCTGGTATAGGATTTTATGAGCTACTATGAGCTGGTTGAGCTGCAGTAGAGAAGGCAGCTCAAGCCAGCCAATCTTCTTAAGATTATGGCAAGGGTGTGTCCTGAATGCTGTGCCAGTAGCAAACATGGCAATGTGATTGTAGCAGGAGGATAGTTTGTTGAGGTGAGATTTGTTTAGACTGGTGAAGAGAGGAGATGCATAGAAAAGGATAGAGAGTAGATGGGAACGGGCAATAGCAGTTTGAGCATGCAGTGTAAAATAAGTTTTGATCTTGTAAAGGGATCCAAGTTTTTGGAATCTCTGGTGTAGGAGACAGAAGCTCCAAAGCCGAGGTAGGTGTCGAACCCACCTGTACCAAGAACCCCAAAAGGCAGGGTCATATCTGGAGAGATCTGAACAAGCTCTGTGGCCCCATTGGAGAGTGTCAGCTCCTAGAGTTCTGCTGCTCTGACTCAGAGGAAATGCTTGGGGCAGACTAGTAATGTTATGTGCCATGGCTGAATAGTAATGTTATCTACCAGGGCTGAATAGTAATGTTATGTACCAGTGTTGAGTAGTAATGTTATGTGCCAGGGCTGAATAGTAATGTTATGCACCAGGGCTGAATAGTAATGTTGTGTACCAGGGCTGAATAGTAATGTTATGTGCCAGGGCTGAATAGTAATGTTATGTACCAGGGTTGAATAGTAATGTTATGTACCAGGGCTGAATAGTAATGTTATGTACCAGGTCTGAATAGTAATGTTATGTGCCAGGGTTGAATAGTAATGTTATGTGCCAGGGCTGAATAGTAATGTTATGTACCAGGGCTGAATTGTAGTTTTATATGCCAAGGCTGAATAGTAATGTTATATGCCAGGATTGAATAGGAATGTTATGTGCCAGGTTTGAATAGTAAGGGTATTTGCCAGGGCTGAGCAGTAATGTTATGTGCCAGGGTTTAATAGTAATGTTATGTACCAGGTCTGAATAGTAATGTTATGTACCAGGGTTGAATAGTAACGTTATGTACCAGGGCTGAATAGTAATGTTATATACCAGGGCTGAATAGTAATGTTATGTACCAGGGTTGAATAGTAATATTTTGTACCAGGTCTGAATAGTAATGTTATGTGCCAGGTCTAAACAGTAATGTTATGTACCAGGGCTGAATAGTAATGTTATGTGCCTGGGTTGAATAGTAATGTTATGTACCAGGGCTGAATAGTAATGTTGTGTACCAGGACTGAATAGTAATGTTATGTGCCAGGTCTAAACAGTATGTTATGTACCAGGGCTGAATAGTAATGTTATGTGCCAGGGCTGAATAGTAATATTATGTGCCAGGGCTGAACAGTAATGTTATGTACCAGGTCTAAACAGTAATGTTATGTACCAGGGCTGAATAGTAATGTTATGTGCCAGGGCTGAATAGTAATGTTATGTACCAGGGTTGAATAGTAATATTTTGTACCAGGTCTGAATAGTAATGTTATATAACAGAGATGAATAGTAATGTTATGTGCCAGGGCTGAATAGTAATGTTATGTGCCAAGTCTAAACAGTAATGTTATGTACCAGGGCTGAATAGTAATGTTATGTGCCAGGGCTGAATAGTAATGTTATGTACCAGGGCTGAATTGTAGTTTTATATGCCAGGGCTGAATAGTAATGTTATATGCCAGGATTGAATAGGAATGTTATCTGCCAGGTTTGAATAGTAAGGGTATTTACCAGGGCTGAGTAGTAATGTTATGTGCCAGGGTTTAATAGTAATGTTATGTACCAGGTCTGAATAGTAATGTTATGTACCAGGGTTGAATAGTAACGTTAAGTGCCAGGGCTGAATAGTAATGTTACTTACCAGGGTTGAATAGTATCATTATGTGCCAGGGCTGAATAGTAATGTTATGTGCCAGTGCTGAAAAGTAATGTTATGTGACAGAGCTTAATAGTAATGTTATGTGCCAGGGTTGAATAGTAATGTTATATACCAGGATTCAATAGTAATGTTATGTACCAGGGTTTAATAGTAATGTTATGTGCCAGGGATGAAGAGTAATGTTATGTACCTGGGTTGAATAGTAACGTTATGGGCCAGGGCTGAAAAATAATGTTATGTGTCAGGGCTGAATAATAATGTTATGTGCCGGGGCTGAATAATAATGTTATGTATCAGGTCTGAATAGTAATGTTATGTACCATGGCTAAAAAGTAATGTTATGTATCAGGGTTAAATAGTAACATTATGTTCCAGGGCTGAATAGTAATGTTATTTTCCAGGGTTGAATAGTTATGTTATATACCAGGGTTTAATAGTAATGTTATGTACCAGGGCTGAATAGTAATGTTAAGTTCCAGGGTTGAATAGTAATGTTATGTACCAGGTCTGAATAGAAATGCTATGTACCAGGGTTGAATAGTGATGTTATGTACCAAGTCTGAATAGTAACGTTATGTGCCAGGGCTGAATAGTAACGTTATGTACCAGGTCTGAATAGTAATGTTGTGTGCCAGGGCTGAATAGTAATTTTATGTACCAGGGCTGAATAGTAATGTTATGTGCCAGGGTTGAATAGTAATGTTATGTACCAGGGCTGAATAGTAATGTTATGTGCCAGGGCTGAATAGTAATGTTATGTGCCAGGGTTGAATAGTAATGTTATGTACCAGGGCTGAATAGTAATGTTATGTGCCAGGGCTGAATAGTAATATTATGTGCCAGGGTTGAATAGTAATGTTATATACCAGGGCTGAATAGTAATGTTATGTGCCAGGGCTGAATAGTAATGTTATGTACCAGAGCTGAATAGTAATGTTATGTGCCAGGGTTGAATAGTAATGTTATGTACCAGGGCTGAATAGTAATGTTATGTGCCAGGGCTGAATAGTAATGTTATGTGCCAGGGTTGAATAGTAATGTTATGTACCAGGGCTGAATAGTAATGTTATGTACCAGGGCTGAATAGTAATGTTATGTGCCAGGGCTGAATAGTAATGTTGTGTACAAGGGTTGAATAGTAATGTTATGTACCAGGTTTGAATAGTAATGTTATGTGCCAGGGTTGAATAGTAACGTTATGTGCCAGGCTTGACTAGTAATGTTATGTGCCAGGGCTGAATAGTAATGTTATGTGCCAGGGTTGAATAGTAATGTTATGTACCAGGGCTGAATAGTAATGTTATGTGCCTGGGTTGAATAGTAATGTTATGTACCAGGGCTGAATAGTAATGGTATGTGCCAGGGTTGAATAGTAATGTTATGTACCAGGTCTGAATAGTAATGTTATGTGCCAGGGCTGAATAGTAATGTTATGTGCCAAAGCTGAATTATAATGTTATGTGCCAGGGCTGAATAATAATGTTATGTGCCAAGGCTGAAAAAGTAACGTGATGTACTAGGTTGAAATAGTAATGTTATTTGCCAGGGCTGAATAGTAATGTTATGCACCAGAGCTGAATAGTAACGTTATGTACCAGGGTGAAATAGTAATGTTATTTGCTAGAGCTGAATAGCAATGTTATGTGCCAGCGCTGAATAGTTATGTTGTGTTCCAGGGTAGAATAGTAATGTTATGTGCCAGGGCTGAATAGTAATGTTGTGTACCAGGGTTGAACAGTAATGTTATGTACCAGGGCTGAATAGTAATATTATGTGCCAGGGTTGAATAGTAATGTTATGTACCAGATTTGAATAGTAATGTTATGTGCCCGGGTTGAATAGTAATGTTATGCGCCAGGGCTGAATAGTAATGTTATGTGCCAGGGTTGTATAGTAATGTTATGTGACAGGGCTGAAAAGTAATATTATGTACCAGGGCTGAATAATAATGTTATGTGCCAGGTCTGAATAATAATTATGTGCCAGGGCTGAATAGTAACCTATGTACCAGGTCTGAATAGTAATGTTATGTAGCAGGGTTGAATAGTAATATTATGCACCAGGGCTGAATAGTAATGTTATGTACTAGGGTTGAATAGTAATGTTATGTGCCAGGGTTGAATAGTAATGTTATGTGCCAGTGTTGAATAGTAATGTTATGTGCCAGGGTTGAATAGTAATGTTATGTACCAGAGTTGAATAGTAATGTTATTTGCCACATCTGAATAGTAATGTTATGTGCCAGGGCTGAATAGTAATGTTATGAACCATTGCTGAATAGTAATATTATGTGCCAGGGCTGAATAGTAATGTTATGTACCAGGGTTGAATCGTAACATTAGATGCCAAGGCTAAACAGTAACGGTATGTGCCAGGGCTGAATAGTAATGTAATGTGCCAGGGATGAATAGTAATATTATGTGCCAGGGTTGAATAGTAATTTTATGTACCAGGGCAGAATTGTAGTTTTATGTGCCAGGGCTGAATACTAATGTTATGTGCCAGGATTTAATATGAATGTTATGTGCCAGGATTGAATAGTAAGGGTATTTGTGAGGGCTGAGTAGTAATGTTATGTGTCAGTGTTGAATAGTAATGTTATGTACCAGGGCAGAATTGTAGTTTTACGTGCCAGGGATGAATATGAATGTTATATGCCAGGATTGAATAGTAAGGTTATTTGCCAGGGCTGAGTAGTAATGTTATCTGCTGGGGTTGAACAGTAATGTTATGTACCAGGGCTGAATAGTAATGTTATGCACCAGGGCTGAATAGTAATGTTATGTACCAGGGCTGAATAATAATGTTATGTGCCAGGGCTGAATAGTAATGTTATGTACCAGGGCTGAACAGTAATGTTATGTGCCAGGGCTGAAAAATAATGTTATGTGTCAGGGCTGAATAATAATGTTATGTGCCGGGGCTGAATAATAATGTTATGTATCAGGTCTGAATAGTAATGTTATGTACCATGGCTAAAAAGTAATGTTATGTATCAGGGTTAAATAGTAACATTATGTTCCAGGGCTGAATAGTAATGTTATGTGCCAGGGTTGAATAGTAATGTTATGTACCAGGGTTGAATAGTAATGTTATGTACCAGGGCTGAATAGTAATGTTATGTGCCAGGGTTGAATAGTAATGTTATGTACCAGAGCTGAATAGTAATGTTATGTGCCAGGGTTGAATAGTAATGTTATGTATCAGGGCTGAATAGTAATGGTATGTGCCAGGATTGAATAGCAATGTTATGTATTAGGTCTGAATAGTAATGTTGTGTGCCAGGGCTGAATAGTAATTTTATGTACCAGGTCTGAATAGTAATGTTATGTGCCAGGGTTGAATAGTAATGTTATGTGCCAGGGCTGAACAGTAATGTTATGTACCAGGGCTGAATAGTAATGTTATGTGCCAGGGCTGAATAGTAATGTTTGTGCCAGGGTTGAATAGCAATGTTATGTACAAAGGCTGAATAGTAATGTTATGTACCAGGGCTGAATAGCAATGTTATGTGCCAGGGCTGAATAGTAATGTTGTGTACAAGGGTTGAATAGTAATGTTATGTACCAGGTTTGAATAGTAATGTTATGTGCCAGGGTTGAATAGTAATGTTATGTGCCAGGGCTGAATAGTAATGTTATGTGCAAAGCTGAATTGTAATGTTATGTACCAGGGCTAAATAGTTATGTTATGTGCCAGGGTTGAATAGTAATGTTATGTACCAGGGTTGAATAGTAATGTTATGTGCCAGGGTTGAATAGTAATGTTATGTACCAGGGTTGAATAGTAATGTTATGTACCAGGTCAGAATAGTAATGTTATTTGCCAGGGTTGAATAGTAGTGTTAAGTGCCAGGGCTAAATAGTAATGTTATGTGCCAGGGCTGAATAATAATGTTATGTACCAGGGCTGAAAAGTAATGTTACTTGCCAGGGCTGAATAGTAATGTTATGCACCAGAGCTGAATAGTAACGTTATGTACCAGGATGAAATAGTAATGTTATTTCCCAGAGCTGAATAGTAATGTTATGTGCCAGGGCTGAATAGTATGTTATGTACCAGGGTTGAATAGTAATGTTATGTGCCCGGGTTGAATAGTAATGTTATGTGCCAGGGCTGAATAGTAATGTTATGTGCCAGGGTTGTATAGTAATGTTATGTGCCAGGGCTGAATAGTAATGTTATGTACCAGGGCTGAATAGTAATGTTATGTACCAGGTCTGAATAATAATGTTATGTGCCAGGGCTGAATAGTAACGTTATGTACCAGGTCTGAATAGTAATGTTATGTACCAGGGTTGAATAGTAATGTAATGCACCAGGGCTAAATAGTAATGTTGTGTACCAGGGTTGAATAGTAATGTTATGGACCAGGGTTGAATAGTAATGTTATGTGCCAGTGCTGAATAGTAATGTTATGTGCCAGGGTTGAATAGTAATGTTATGTACCAGAGTTGAATAGTAATGTTATGTGCCAGGGCTGAATAGTAATGTTATGTGCCAGGGCTGAATAGTAATGTTATGTGCCAGGGCTGAATAGTAATGTTATGTACCAGGGCTGAATAGTAATGTTATGTACCAGGGCTGAATAGTAATGTTATGTGCCAGGGTTGAATAGTAATGTTATGTACCAGGGCGGAATAGTAATGTTATGTGCCAGGGCTGAATAGTAATGTTATGAACCATGACTGAATAGTAATGTTAAGTTCCAGGGCTGAATAGTAATGTTATGTACCAGGGCTGAATAGTAATGTTATGTACCAGGGTTGAATAGTAATGTTATGTGCCAGGGTTGAATAGTAATGTTATGTGCCAGGGCTGAATAGTAATGTTATGTGCCAGGGTTGAATAGTAATGTTATGTACCAGAGTTGAATAGTAATGTTATTTGCCACATCTGAATAGTAATGTTATGTGCCAGGGTTGAATAGTAATGTTATGTACCAGGGCTGAATAGTAATGTTATGAACCATGACTGAATAGTAATATTATGTGCCAGGGCTGAATAGTAATGTTATGTACCTGGGTTGAATCGTAACGTTAGGTGCCATGGCTAAACAGTAATGGTATGTGCCAGGGCTGAATAGTAATGTAATGTGCCAGGGATGAATAGTAATGTTATGTGTCAGTGTTGAAAGGTAATGTTATGTACCAGGGCAGAATTGTAGTTTTATGTGCCAGGGCTGAATACTAATGTTATGTGCCAGGATTTAATATGAATGTTATGTGCCAGGATTGAATAGTAAGGGTATTTGTGAGGGCTGAGTAGTAATGTTATGTGTCAGGGTTGAATAGTAATGTTATGTACCAGGGCAGAATTGTAGTTTTATGTGCCAGGGATGAATACTAATGTTATGTGCCAGGATTGAATAAGAATGTTATTTGCCAGGGCTGAGTAGTAATGTTATCTGCCGGGGTTGAACAGTAATGTTATGTACCAGGGCTAAATAGTAATGTTATGTACCAGGTCTGAATAGTAATGTTATGTGCCAGGGCTGAATAGTAATGTTATGTACCAAGATTGAATAGTAATGTTATGTACCAGGGCTGAATAGTAATGTTATGTGCCAGGGCTTAAAAGTAATGTTATGTGCCATGGCTGAATAGTAATGTTATGTGCCAGGGCTGAATAGAAATGTTATGTGCCAGAGTTGAATAGTAATGTTATGTGTCAGGGCTGAATAGTAATGTTATGTATCAGGGTTGAATAGTATCATTATGTACCAGGGCTGAATAGTAATGTTCTTTACCAGGGTTGAATAGTAATGTTATATACCAGGGCTGAATAGCAATGTTATGTACCAGGGCTGAATAGTAATGTTATGTGACAGGGTTGAATAGTAATGTTATGTACCAGGTCTGAATAGAAATGCTATGTACCAGGGTTGAATAGTGATGTTATGTACCAAGTCTGAATAGTAACGTTATGTGCCAGGGCTGAATAGTAACGTTATGTACCAGGTCTGAATAGTAATGTTGTGTGCCAGGGCTGAATAGTAATTTTATGTACCAGGGCTGAATAGTAATGTTATGTGCCAGGGTTGAATAGTAATGTTATGTGCCAGGGCTGAACAGTAATGTTATGTACCAGGGCTGAATAGTAATGTTATGTGCCAGGGCTGAATAGTAATGTTTGTGCCAGGGTTGAATAGCAATGTTATGTACAAAGGCTGAATAGTAATGTTATGTACCAGGGCTGAATAGCAATGTTATGTGCCAGGGCTGAATAGTAATGTTGTGTACAAGGGTTGAATAGTAATGTTATGTACCAGGTTTGAATAGTAATGTTATGTGCCAGGGTTGAATAGTAACATTATGTGCCAGGCTTGACTAGTAATGTTATGTGCCAGGGCTGAATAGTAATGTTATGTGCCAAAGCTGAATTATAATGTTATGTACCAGGGCTAAATAGTAATGTTATGTGCCAGGGTTGAATAGTAATGTTATGTACCAGGTCTGAATAGTAATGTTATGTGCCAGGGTTGAATAGTAATGTTATGTGCCAGGGCTGAATAGTAATGTTATGTACCAGGGCTGAATAGTAATGTTATGTGCCAGGGCTGAATAGTAATGTTACGTACCAGAGCTGAATAGTAATGTTATGTACCAGGTCTGAATAGTAATGTTATGTGCCATGGTTGAATAGTAATGTTATGTGCCAGGGCTGAATAGTAATGTTATCTACCAGGGTTGAACAGTAATGTTATGTTCCAGGGTTGAATAGTAATGTTATGTGACAGGGTTGAATAGTAATGATATGTGACAGGGCTGAATAGTAATGTTATGTGCCAGGGTTGAATAGTAATGTTATGTACCAGGGCTGAATAGTAATGTTATGTACCAGGGCTGAATAGTAATGTTATGTGCCAGGTCTGAATAGTAATGTTATTGGCCAGGGCTGAATAGTAATATTATCTACCAGGTCTGAATAGTAATGTTATGTACCAGGGTTGAATAGTAATGTTATGTACCAGGGCTGAATAGTAATGTTATGTACCAGGGCTGAATAGTAATGTTATGTGCCAGGGTTGAATAGTAATGTTATGTACCAGGGCTGAATAGTAATGTTATGTGCCAGGGTTGAATAGTAATGTTATGTGCCAGGGTTGAATAGTAATGTTATGTGCCCGGGTTGAATAGTAATGTTATGTGCCAGGGCTGAATAGTAATGTTATGTGCCAGGGTTGTATAGTAATGTTATGTGACAGGGCTGAAAAGTAATGTTATGTACCAGGGCTGAATAGTAATGTTATGTGCCAGGTCTGAATAATAATGTTATGTGCCTGGGCTGAATAGTAACCTATATACCAGGTCTGAATAGTAATGTTATGTACCAGGGTTGAATAGTAATATTATGCACCAGGGCTGAATAGTAATGTTATGTACCAGGGTTGAATAGTAATGTTATGTGCCAGGGTTGAATAGTAATGTTATGTGCCAGGGCTGAATAGTAATGTTATGTGCCAGGGTTGAATAGTAATGTTATGTACCAGGGCTGAATAGTAATGTTATGTACCAGGTCTGAATAGTAATGTTATGTGCCAGGGCTGAATAGTAATGTTATGTACCAGGTCTGAATAGTAATGTTATGTGCCAGGGTTGAATAGTAATGTTATGTACCAGGGTTGAATAGTAATGTTATGTGCCAGGGTTGAATAGTAATGTTATGTACCAGGGCTGAATAGTAATGTTATGTGCCAGGGTTGAATAGTAATGTTATGTGTCAGGGCTGAATAGTAATGCTATGTACCAGGGTTGAATAGTAACATTATGTACCAGGGTTGAATAGTAATGTTATGTGCCAGGGCTGAATAGTAATGTTATGTGCCAGGGCTGAATAGTAATGTTATGTACCAGGGTTGAATAGTAATGTTATGTGCCAGGGTTGAATAGTAATGTTATGTACCAGGTCTGAATAGTAATGTTATGTGCCAGGGTTGAATAGTAATGTTATGTGACAGGGCTGAAAAGTAATGTTATGTACCAGGGTTGAATAGTAATGTTATGTTCCAGGGCTGAATAATAATGTTATGTACCAGGGTTTAATAGCAATGTTATGTACCAGGTCTGAATAGAAATGTTATGTACCAGGGCTGAATAGTAATGTTATGTGCCAGGGCTGAATAGTAATGTTATCTACCAGGGTTGAACAGTAATGTTATGTGCCAGGGTTGAATAGTAATGTTATGTGCCAGTGCTGAATAGTAATGTTATGTGCCAGGGTTGAATAGTAATATTATGCACCAGGGCTGAATAGTAATGTTATGTGCCAGGTCTGAATAATAATGTTATGTGCCTGGGCTGAATAATAATGTTATGTACCAGGGATTAATAGCAATGTTATGTACCAGGGTTGAATAGTAATATTATGCACCAGGGCTGAATAGTAATGTTATGTACCAGGGTTGAATAGTAATGTTATGTACCAGGGTTGAATAGTAATGTTATGTGCCAGGGTTGAATAGTAATGTTATGTACCAGAGCTGAATAGTAATGTTATGTGCCAGGGTTGAATAGTAATATTATGCACCAGGGCTGTATAGTAATGTTATGTACCAGAGCTGAATAGTAATGTTATGTGCCAGGGTTGAATAGTAATATTATGCACCAGGGCTGAATAGTAATATTATGTACCAGGTCTGAATAGTAATGTTATGTAGCAGGGTTGAATAGTAATATTATGCACCAGGGCTGAATAGTAATGTTATGTACTATGGTTGAATAGTAATGTTATGTGCCAGTGTTGTATAGTAATGTTATGTGCCAGGGTTGAATAGTAATGTTATGTACCAGAGTTGAATAGTAATGTTATTTGCCACATCTGAATAGTAATGTTATGTGCCAGGATTGAATAGTAATGTTATGTACCAGGGCTGAATAGTAATGTTGTGAACCATGGCTGAATAGTAATATTATGTGCCAGGGCTGAATAGTAATGTTATGTACCAGGGTTGAATCGTAAAATTAGGTGCCAGGGCTAAACAGTAATTGTATGTGCCAGGGCTGAATAGTAATGTAATGTGCCAGGGATGAATAGTAATGTTATGTGTCAGGGTTGAAAAGTAATGTTATGTACCAGAGCAGAATTGTAGTTTTATGTGCCAGGGCTGAATACTAATGTTATGTGCCAGGATTGAATATGAATGTTATGTGCCAGGATTGAATAGTAAGGGTATTTGTGAGGGCTGAGTAGTAATGTTATGTGTCAGGGTTGAATAGTAATGTTATGTACCAGGGCAGAATTGTAGTTTTATGTGCCAGGGATGAATACTAATGTTATATGACAGGATTGAATAGTAAGTTTATTTGCCAGGGCTGAGTAGTAATGTTATCTGCCGGGGTTGAACAGTAATGTTATGTACCAGGGCTAAATAGTAATGTTATGTACCAGGTCTGAATAGTAATGTTATGTGCCAGGGCTGAATAGTAATGTTATGTACCAAGATTGAATAGTAATGTTATGTACCAGGGCTGAATAGTAATGTTATGTGCCAGGCTTAAAAAGTATATGCCAGGGTTGAATAGAAATGTTAATTGCCAGCGCTGAATAGTTATGTTATGTGCCAAGGTTGAATAGTAATGTTATGTACCAGGGCTGAGTAGTAATGTTATGCGCCTGGATTGAATAATATTATGTGCCAAAGCTGAATAGTAATGTTATGTGCCAGGGCTGAATAGTAATGTTATGTGCCAGGGTTGAATAGTAAAATTATGTGCCAGGGCTGAATAGTAAAGTTATGTGCCAGCGTTCAATAGTAATGTTATATACCTGGGTGAATAGTAATGTTATGTTCCAGAGCTGAATAGTAATGTTATGTGCAATGGCTGAATAGTAATGTTATGTACCGGGGTTGAATAGTAACGTTATGTACCAGGGTTGAATAGTAATGTTATGTACCAGGTCTGAATAGTAATGTTATGTACCAGGGTTGAATAGTAATTTCATGTACCAAGTCTGAATTGTAATGTTATGTGCCAGGGCTGAATAGTAATGTTATGTGCCAGGGCTGAATAGTAATGTTATGTACCAGAGATGAATAGTAATGTTATGCACCAGGTTTGACTAGTAATTTTGTGTACCAGGATTGAATAGTAATGTTATGTTCCAGGGCTGAATAGAAATGTTATGTGCCAGGTCTGAATAGTAATGTTATGTACCAGGGCTGAATAGTAATAGTATGTACTAGGGCTGAATATTAATGTTATGTGCCAGGGTTGAATAGTAATGTTATTTACCAGGGCTGAATAGTAATGTTATGTGCCAGGTCTGGATAGTAATGTTATGTACCAGGTCTGAATAGTAATGTTATGTGCCAGGGATGAATAGTAATTTTATGTACCAGGGTTGAATAGTAATGTTATGTATCAGGGCTGAATAGTAATGTTATGTGCCAGGATTGAATAGTAATGTTATGTACCAGGTCTGAATAGTAATGTTATGTGCCAGGGTTGAATAGTAATATTATGCACCAGGGCTGAATAGTAATGTTATGTGCCAGGTCTGAATAATAATGTTATGTGCCTGGGCTGAATAGTAACCTATATACCAGGTCTGAATAGTAATGTTATGTACCAGGGTTGAATAGTAATATTATGCACCAGGGCTGAATAGTAATGTTATGTACCAGGGTTGAATAGTAATGTTATGTGCCAGGGTTGAATAGTAATGTTATGTACCAGAGCTGAATAGTAATGTTATGTGCCAGGGTTGAATAGTAATATTATGCACCAGGGCTGTATAGTAATGTTATGTACCAGAGCTGAATAGTAATGTTATGTGCCAGGGTTGAATAGTAATATTATGCACCAGGGCTGAATAGTAATGTTATGTGCCAGGGCTGAATAGTAATGTTATGTGCCAGGGTTGAATAGTAATATTATGCACCAGGGCTGAATAGTAATGTTATGAGCCATGACTGAATAGTAATATTATGTGCCTGGGCTGAATAGTAATGTTATGTGCCAGGGTTGAATAGTAATGTTATGTACCAGAGCTGAATAGTAATGTTATTTGCCACATCTAAATAGTAATGCTATGTGCCAGGGTTGAATAGTAATGTTATGTACCAGGGCTGAATAGTAATGTTATGTACCAGGGTTGAATAGTAATGTTATGTGCCAGGGCTGAATAGTAATGTTATGTACCAGGGTTGAATAGTAATGTTATGTACCAGGGCTGAATAGTAATGTTATGTGCCAGGGCTGAATAGTAATGTTATGTACCAGGGCTGAATAGTAATGTTATGTGCCAGGGCTGAATAGTAAAGTTATGTACCAGGGCTAAATTGTAGTTTTATATGCCAAGGCTGAATACTAATGTTATGTGCCAGGATTGAATAAGAATGTTATATGACAAGATTGAATAGTAAGTTTATTTGCCAGGGCTGAGTAGTAATGTTATCTGCCAGGGTTGAACAGTAATGTTATGTACCAGGGCTGAATAGTAATGTTGTGTGCCAGGGATGAATAGTAATGTTATGTGCCAGGTTTGAATAGTAAGGGTATTTGCCAGGGCTGAGTAGTAATGTTATGTGCCAGGGTTAAATAGTAATGTTATGTACCAGGTTTGAATAGTAATGTTATGTGCCAGGGCTGAATAGTAATGTTATGTACCAGGGTTGAATAGTAATGTTATGTACCAGGGCTGAATAGTAATGTTATGTACCAGGGCTGAATAGTAATGTTATGTGCCAGGCTTAAAAAGTATATGCCAGGGTTGAATAGAAATGTTAATTGCCAGCGCTGAATAGTTATGTTATGTGCCAAGGTTGAATAGTAATGTTATGTACCAGGGCTGAGTAGTAATGTTATGCGCCTGGATTGAATAATATTATGTGCCAAAGCTGAATAGTAATGTTATGTGCCAGGGCTGAATAGAAATGTTATGTGCCAGGGTTGAATAGTAACTTTATGTGCCAGGGCTGAATAGTAATGTTATGTGCCAGGGTTGAATAGTAAT
The DNA here is from genome assembly GCF_019279795.1 of Protopterus annectens. Classification (NCBI taxonomy): domain Eukaryota; kingdom Metazoa; phylum Chordata; order Ceratodontiformes; family Protopteridae; genus Protopterus; species Protopterus annectens. Next base: position 1,850,540,973 of record NC_056732.1, on the reverse strand, counting down.
GTTATATACCTGGGTGAATAGTAATGTTATGTTCCAGAGCTGAATAGTAATGTTATGTGCAATGGCTGAATAGTAATGTTATGTGCCTGGGTTGAATTGTAATGTTATGTACCAGGGCTGAATAGTAATGTTATGTACCAGGGTGAATAGTAATGGTATGTTCCAGGGTTGAATAGTAATGTTATGTATCAGGTCAGAATAGTAATGTTATGTGCCAGGGCTGAATAGTAATGTTATGTGCCAGGGCTAAATAGTAATGTTTTGTACCAGGGCTGAATAGTAATGTAATGTGCCAGGGTTGAATAGTAATGTTATGTACCAGGGTTGAATAGTAATGTTATGTACCAGGGCTGAATAGTAATGTTATGTGCCAGGGCTGAATAGTAATGTTATGTACCAGAGCTGAATAGTAATGTTATGTACCAGGTCTGAATCGTAATATTATGTGCCAGGGTTGAATAGTAATGTTATATACCAGGGCTGAATAGTAATGTTATGTGCCAGGGCTGAATAGTAATGTTACGTACCAGAGCTGAATAGTAATGTTATGTGCCAGGGCTGAATAGCAATGTTATGTACCAGGGTTGAATAGTAATGTTATGTACCAGGGCTGAATAGTAATGTTATGTGCCACGTTGAATAGTAATGTCATGTACCAGGGCTGAATAGTAATGTTATGTGCCAGGGTTGAATAGTAATGTTATGTTAGGTGAATAGTAATGTTATGTTCCGGGGCTGAATAATAATGTTATGTACCAGGGTTTAATAGCAATGTTATGTACCAGGTCTGAATAGAAATGTTATGTACCAGGGCTGAATAGTAATGTTATCTACCAGGGTTGAACAGTAATGTTATGTTCCAGGGTTGAATAGTAATGTTATGTACCAGGGTTGAATAGCAATGTTATTCAAGTTTAGTAATGTTATGTTCCAGGGTTGAATAGTAATGTTATGTGACAGGGTTGAATAGTAATGATATGTGACAGGGCTGAATAGAAACGTTATGTGCCAGTGCTGAGTAGAAACATTATGTACCAGCACTGAACAGTAATGTTATGTACCAGGGCTAAATAGAAATGTTATGTGCCAGGGTTGAATAGTAATGTCATGTACCACGGCTAAAACATAATGTTATGTATCTGGGTTGAATAGTAACATTATGTACCAGGGTTGAATAGTAATTTTATGTGCCAGGGCTGAATAGTAATGTTCTTTACCAGGGTTGAATAGTAATGTTATATACCAGGGTTTAATAGTAATGTAATGTACCAGGGCTGAATAGTAATGTTATGTGCCAGGGTTGAATAGTAATGCTATATACCAGGGTTGAATAGTAATGTTATGTACCAAGTCTGAATAGTAACGTTACATGCCATGGCTGAATAGTAACGTTATGTACCAGGTCTGAATAGCAATGTTGTGTGCCAGGGCTGAATAGTAATTTTATGTACCAGGGCTGAATAGTAATGTTATGTGCCAGGGTTGAATAGTAATGTTATGTACCAGGTCTGAATATTAATGTTATGTGCCAGGGCTGAATAGTAATGTTATGTACCAGTGCTGAATAGTAATGTTGTGTGCCAGGGCTAAATAGTAATGTCTGCACCAGGGTTGAATAGTAATGTTATGTACCAAGGCTGAATAGTAATGTTATGTACCAGGGCTGAATAGTAATGTTATGTGCCAGGGCTAAATAGTATTGTTGTGTACAAGGGGTTAACAGTAATGTTATCTACCAGGTCTCAATAGTAATGTTATGAGTCAGGGTTGAATAGTAACCTTATGTGCCAGGGCTTAATAGTAATGTTATGTACCAGAGCTGAATAGTAATGTTATGTGCCAGGGTTGAATAGTAATGTTATGTACCAGGGTTGAATAGTAATGTTATGTGCCAGGGCTGAATAGTAATGTTATGTACCAGGGCTGAATAGTAATGTTATGTGCCAGGGCTGAATTTTAATGTTATGTACCAGAGCTGAATAGTAATGTTATGTGCCAGGGTTGAATAGTAATGTTATGTGCCAGGATTGAATAGTAATGTTATGTGCCAGGGCTGAATAGTAATGTTATGTGCCAGGGTTGAATAGTAATGTTATGTGCCAGGGCTGAATAGTAATGTTATGTACCAGGGTTGAATAGTAATGTTATGTACCAGGGCTGAATAGTAATGTTATGTGACAGGGTTGAATAGTAATGTTATGTACCAGGTCTGAATAGTAATGTTATGTGCCAGGGTTGAATAGTAATGTTTTGTGCCAGGGCTCAATAGTAATGTTATGTGCCTGGGTTGAATAGTAATGTTATGTACCAGGGCTGAATAGTAATGGTATGTTCCAGGGTTGAATAGTAATGTTATGTATCAGGTCTGAATAGTAATGTTATGTGCCAGGGCTGAATAGTAATGTTATGTGCCAGGGCTGAATAGTAATGTTATGTGCCAGGGCTAAATAGTAATGTTTTGTACCAGGGCTGAATAGTAATGTAATGTACCAGGTCTGAATAATAATGTTATGTGCCAGGGCTGAATAGTAACGTTATGTACCAGGTCTGAATAGTAATGTTATGTACCAGGGTTGAATAGTAACATTATGTACCAGGTCTGAATAGTAATGTTATGTATCAGGGTTGAATAGTAATGTAATTCACCAGGGCTAAATAGTAATGTTATGTGCCAGGGCTGAATAGTAATGTTATGTGCCAGTGCTGAATAGTAATGTTATGTGCCAGTGCTGAATAGTAATGTTATGTACCAGAGTTGAATAGTAATGTTATTTGCCATGTCTGAATAGTAATGCTATGTGCCAGGGTTGAATAGTAATGTTATGTACCAGGGCTGAATAGTAATGTTATGTACCATGGCGGACTAGTAATATTATATGCCAGGGTTGAATAGTAATGTTATGTCCCAGGGTTGAATAGTAATGTTAGATGCCAGGGTTGAACAGTAATGGTATGTGCCAGGGTTGAATAGTAATGTTATGTGCCAGGGCTGAATAGTAATGTTATGTACCAGGGTTGAATAGTAATGTTAGGTGCCAAGGCTGAACAGTAATGGTATGTGCCTGGGCTAAATAGTAATGTTATGTACCAGGGCTGAATAGTAATGTTATGTACCTGGTCTGAATAGTAATGTTATGTACCAGGGCTGAATAGTAATGTTATGTACCAGGGCTGATAAGTAACGTTATGTACCAGGTCTGAATAGTAATGTTATGTGCCAGGGCTGAATAGTAATGTTATGTACCATGGTTGAATAGTAATGTTATGTACCAGGGCTGAATTGTAGTTTATTTTGTGCCAGGGCTGAATAGTAATGTTATGTGCCAGGATTGAATATGAATGTTATGTGCCAGGATTGAATAGTAAGGGTATCTTAAAGACATGCTTCTGGAGCGTTTCTCCCCCCGGCTTTGAAAAAAAACAGGATCTGGGAACCCTAGTGACTTTCAGTCTCAAAAAATTAAATAAATAAATAAATAAATAAATAAATAAATAAATAAATAAATAAATTTGTCAGGGCTGAGTAGTAATGTTATGTGCCGGGGTTTAATAGTATTGTTATGTACCAGGTCTGAATGGTAATGTTATGTACCAGGGTTGAATAGTACGGTTATGTGCCAGGGCTGAATAGTAATGTTATGTGCCAGGGCTGAATAGTAATGTTATGTACCAGGGTTGAATAGTAATGTTATGTGCCAGGGCTGAATAATAATGTTATGTACCAGGGTTAAATAGTAACATCATGTGCCAGGGCTTAGTAGTAATGTTATGTACCAGGATTGAATAGTAACGTTATGTGCCAGGGCTCAATAGTAATGTTATATGCCAAGATTGAATAGGAATGTTATGTGCCAGGATTTAATAAGAAGGGTATTTGCCAGGGCTGAGTACTAATGTTATGTGCCAGGGTTGAATAGTAATGTTATGTGTCAGGGCTGAATAGTAATGTTATGTGCCAGGGTTGAATAGTAACATTATGTACCAGGGGTAAATAGTAACGTTATGTCCCAGGTTTGAATAGTAATGTTATGTGCCCGGGCTGAATAATAATGTTATGTACCAGGGTTTAATAGTAATGTTATGTGCCAGGTCTGAATAATAATTTTATGTACCAGGGCTGAATAGTAATGTTATGTGCCAGGGCTAAATAGTAATGTTATGTGCCAGGGTTGAACAGTAACATTATGTACCAGTTCTGAATAGTAATGTTATGTGCCAGGGTTGAATAGTAATGTTATGTTCCAGGGCTGAATAGTAATGTTTTGTGCTAGGGCTGCATAGAAATGTTATATGCCAGGTTTGAATAGTAATGTTATGTATCAGGGTTGAATAATAACGTTATGTACCAGGCCTGAATAGTAACATTATCTGCCTGGTCTGAATAGTAATGTTTTGTGCCAGGGTTGAAGAGTAATGTATGTACCAGGGTTGAATAGTAATGTTTTGTGCCAGGGTTGAATAGTAATGTATGTACCAGGGTTGAATAGTAACGTTATGTGCCAGGGCTGAATAGTAATGTTATGTGCCAGTGCTGAATAGTAATGTTATGTGCCAGGGCTGAATAGTAATGTTATGTGCCAAAGCTGAATTATAATGTTATGTGCCAGGGCTGAATAATAATGTTATGTGCCAGGGTTGAATACTAATGTTATGTACCAGGGCTGAATAGTAATGTTATGTACCATGGCTGAATAGCAATATTATGTGCCAGAGTTGAATAGTAATGTTATGTACCAGGGCTGAATAGTAATGTTATGTACCAGGGCTGAATAGTAATGTTATGTACCAGGTCTGAATAGTAATGTTATGTGCCAGGGTTGACTAGTAATGTTATGTACCAGGGTTGAATAGTAATGTTATGTGCCATGTCTGAATAGTAATGGTATGTGCCTGGGCTAAATAGTAATGTTATGTACCAGGGCTGAATAGTAATGTTATGTACCATGGCTGAATAGTAATATTATGTGCCAGGGCTGAATAGTAATGTTATGTACCAGGGCTGAATAGTAATGTTATGTACCAGGGCTGAATAGTAATGTTATGTACCAGGTCTGAATAGTAATGTTATGTGCCAGGGCTGAATAGTAATGTTATGTACCAGGGCTGAATAGTAATGTTATGTACCAGGGCTGAATAGTAATGTTATGTGCCAGGGCTGAATAGTAATGTTATGTACCAGGGTTGAATAGTAATGTTATGTACCAGGGATGAATAGTAATGTTATGTACCAGGGCTGAATAGTAATGTTATGTGTCAGGGTTGAATAGTAATATTATGTACCAGGGCTGAATTGTAGTTTATTTTGTGCCAGGGCTGAATAGTAATGTTGTGTGCCAGGACTGAATAGTAATGTTATGTACAGGGCTGAATAGTAATGTTGTGTGCCAGGGATGAATAGTAATGTTATGTGCCAGGGCTGAATAGTAATTTTATGTACCAGGTCTGAATAGTAATGTTATGTACCAGGGTTGAATAGTAATGTTATGTGCCAGGGCTGAATAGTAATGTTATGTGCCAGGGTTGAATAGTAATGTTATGTACCAGGGTTGAATAGTAATGTTATGTGCCATGGCTGAATAGTAAGTTATGTACCAGGATTGAATCGTAACATTATGTGCCAGGGTTGAATAGTAATGTTATGTACCAGGGCAGAATTGTAGTTTTATGTGCCAGGGATGAATACTAATGTTATGTGCCAGGATTGAATAAGAATGTTATATGACAGGATTGAATAGTAAGTTTATTTGCCAGGGCTGAGTAGTAATGTTATCTGCCAGGGTTGAATAGTAACATTATGTACCAGGGTTGAATAGTAATGTTATGTGCCAGGGTTGAATAGTAATGTTATGTGCCAGGGCTGAATAGTAATGTTATGTACCAAGATTGAATAGTAATGTTATGTACCAGGGCTGAATAGTAACTTTATCTCCCAGGGTTGAATAGTAATGTTATGTGTCAGGTCTGAATAATAATTTTATGTACCAGGGCTGAATAGTAATGTTATGTGCCAGGGCTGAATAGTAATGTTATGTGCCAGGGTTGAACAGTAACATTATGTACCAGGGCTGAATAGTAACGTTATGTGCCAGGGCTGAATAGTAATGTTATGTACCAGGGCTGAATAGAAATGTTGTGTACCAGGGCTGAATAGTAGCGTTTTGTGCCAGGGCTTAATAGTAATGTTATGTGCCAGGGCTGAATACTAATGTTATGTGCCAGGGCTGAGTAGTAATGTTATGTTCCTGTGTTGAATAGTAATGTTGTGTGCCAGGGCTGAATAGTAATGTTATGTGCCAGGGTTGAATAGTAATGTTATGTGCCAGGGCTGAATAGTAATGTTATGTGCCAGGGTTGAATAGTAATGTTATGTACCAGGGCTGAATAGTAATGTTATGTGCCAGGGTTGAATAGTAATGTTATGTACCAGGGTTGAATAGTAATGTTATGTGCCAGGGCTGAATAGTAATGTTATGTGCCAGGGTTGAATAGTAATGTTATGTACCAGGGCTGAATAGTAATGTTATGTGCCAGGGCTGAATAGTAATGTTATGTACCAGGGTTAAATAGTATTGATAGGTGCCAGGGTTGAATAGCAATGTTATGTACCAGGGCTGAATAGTAATGTTTTATGCCAGGTTTGAATAGTAATGTAATGTACCAGGTCTAAATAGTAATGTTATGTGCCAGGGTTGAATAGTAATGTTATGTACCAGGGCTGAATAGTAATGTTATGTACCAGGTCTGAATAGTAATGTTATGTGCCAGGGTTGAATAGTAATGTTATGTACCAGGGTTGAATAGTAATGTTATGTGCCAGGGCTAAATAGTAATGTTATGTGCCAGGGCTGAATAGTAATGTTATGTGCCAGTGCTGAATAGTAATGTTATGTACCAGAGTTGAATAGTAATGTTATTTGCCATGTCTGAATAGTAATGCTATGTGCCAGGGTTGAATAGTAATGTTATGTGCCAGGGTTGAATAGTAATGTTATGTACCAGGGCTGAATAGTAATGTTATGTACCATGGCGGACTAGTAATATTATATGCCAGGGTTGAATAGTAATGTTATGTCCCAGGGTTGAATAGTAATGTTAGGTGCCAGGACTGAACAGTAATGGTATGTGCCTGGGCTGAATAGTAATCTTATGTGCCAGGGTTGAATAGTAATATTATGTGCCAGGGTTGAATAGTAATATTATGTGCCAGGGTTGAATAGTAATGTTATGTCCATGGTCTGAGTAGTAATGTTATGTACCAGGGCTGAATAGTAATGTTATGTACCAGGGCTGATAAGTAACGTTATGTACCAGGTCTGAATAGTAATGTTATTTGCCAGGGCTGAATACTAATGTTATGTACCAGAGTTGAATAGTAATGTTATGTACCAGGGCTGAATAGTAATGTTATGTGTCAGGGTTAAATAGTAATATTATGTACCAGGGCTGAATTGTAGTTTATTTTATGCCAGGGCTGAATACTAATGTTGTGTGCCAGGATTGAATATGAATGTTATGTGCCAGGATTGAATAGTAAGGGTATTTGTCAGGGCTGAGTAGTAATGTTATGTGCCGGGGTTTAATAGTATTTTTGTGTACCAGGTCTGAATGGTAAATTATGTACCAGGGTTGAATAGTACGGTTATGTGCTAGGGCTGAAAAGTATTGTTATGTGCCAGGGCTGAATAGTAATGTTATGTACCAGGGTTGAATAGTAATGTTATGTGCCAGGGCTGAATAATAATGTTATGTACCACGGTTAAATAGTAACATCATGTGCCAGGGCTTAGTAGTAATGTTATGTACCGGGATTGAATAGTAACGTTATGTGCCAGGGCTCAATAGTAATGTTATATGCCAAGATTGAATAGGAATGTTATGTGCCAGGATTTAATAAGAAGGGTATTTGCCAGGGCTGAGTACTAATGTTATGTGCCAGGGTTGAATAGTAATGTTATGTGTCAGGGCTGAATAGTAATGTTATGTGCCAGGGTTGAATAGTAACATTATGTACCAGGGGTAAATAGTAACGTTATGTCCCAGGTTTGAATAGTAATGTTATGTGCCCGGGCTGAATAATAATGTTATGTACCAGGGTTTAATAGTAATGTTATGTGCCAGGTCTGAATAATAATTTTATGTACCAGGGCTGAATAGTAATGTTATGTGCCAGGGCTAAATAGTAATGTTATGTGCCAGGGTTGAACAGTAACATTATGTACCAGTTCTGAATAGTAATGTTATGTGCCAGGGTTGAATAGTAATGTTATCCATCCAACTGAATAGTAACTACCTTGATGATAGCACAGATGCTCATAATAGTAATTATACCAGGAACTTTGAATAGTTAATGTTATGTACTTCACAGATAAAGATTGTAGTTGTCTACTGTAAATATGTTGTAAGTAATTTCTATGTTAAATTGTTAATCACTATGTAATAATGTAACTACTGTTTATTTTATGTGCCAGGTCTGAATAGAAATGTTATGTACCAGGGCTGAATAGTAATGTTATGTGCCAGGGCTGAATAGTAATGTTATGTGCCAGGGTTGAACAGTAATGTTATATACCAGGGCTGAATAGTAATGTTATGTGCCAGGGCTGAATAGTAATGTTATGTACCAGGGCTGAATAGAAATGTTGTGTACCAGGGCTGAATAGTAGTGTTTTGTGCCAGGGCTTAACAGTAATGTTATGTGCCAGGGCTGAATAGTAATGTTATGTGCCAGGGCTGAGTAGTAATGTTATGTTCCTGTGTTGAATAGTAATGTTGTGTGCCAGGGCTGAATAGTAATGTTATGGGCCAGGGTTGAATAGTAACATTATGTGCCAGGGATGAATAGCAATGTTATGTGCCAGGGTTGAATAGGAATGTTATGTACCAGGGCTGAATAGTAATGTTATGTGCCAGGGTTGAATAGTAATGTTATGTACCAGGGTTGAATAGTAATGTTATGTGCCAGGGTTGAATAGTAATGTTATGTACCAGGGCTGAATAGTAATGTTATGTGCCAGGGCTGAATAGTAATGTTTTATGCCAGGGTTGAATAGTAATGTAATGTACCAGGTCTGAATAGTAATGTTATGTGCCAGGGTTGAATAGTAATTTTATGTTCCAGGGTTGAATAGTAATGTTATGTGCCAGGTATGAATACTAATGTTATGTGCCAGGGTTGAATAGTAATGTTATGTGCCAAAGCTGAATAGTAATGGTATGTACCTGGGTTGAATATTAATGTTAGGTGCCAGGTCTGAATAGTAATGTTATGTGCCAGGGCTGAATAGTAATGTTATGTACCAGAGCTGAATAGTAATGTTATGTGCCAGGGCTGACTAGAAATGTTATATGCCAGGTTTGAATAGTAATGTTATGTACCAGGGTTGAATAATAATGTTATGTACCAGGGCTGAATAGTAACATTATCTGCCAGGTCTGAATAGTAATGTTATGTACCAGGGCTGAATAGTAATGTTATGTGTCAGGGCTGAATAGTAATGCTATATTCCAGGGCTGAATAGTAATGTTATGTGCCAGGTTTGAATAGTAATGTTATGTACCTGGGCTGAATAGTAACGTTAGGTACCACATTTCAATAGCAATGTTATGTGCCAGGGCTGAATAGTAATGTTATGTGCCAGGTTTGAATAGTAATTTTATGTGCCAGGGCTGAATAGTAACGTTATGTACCAGATTTCAATAGCAATGTTATGTGCCAGGGCTGAATAGAAATGTTATGTACCAGGGTTGAATAGTAACATTATATGCCAGGGTTGAATAGTAATGTTATGTGCCAGGGTTGAATAGTAATGTTATGTACCAGGGTTGAATAGCAACATTATATGCCAGGGTTGAAAGTAATGTTATGTACCAGGGCTGAGTAGTAATATTATGTGCTAGGGTTGAATAGTAATGTTACGTGCCAGGGCTGAATATTAATGTTATGTGTCAGGTCTGAATAGTAATGTTATGTGCCAGGGTTGAATAGTAATGTTATGTGTCAGGGTTGAATAGTAATGTTATGTGTCAGGGCTGAATGGTAACATTATATACCAGGTGTGAATAGTAATATTGTGTACCAGGGCTAAATAGTAATTTTATGTACCAGGGCTGAATAGTAATGTTATGTGCCAGGGCTGAATAATAATGTTATGTACCAGAGTTGAATAGTAATATTATGTGCCAGGGCTGAATAGTAATATTATGTACCAGGTCTGAATAGTAATGTTATGTACCAGGGTTGAACAGTAATGTTATGTACCAGGTCTGAATAGTAGCATTATGTACCAGGGCTGAATTGTAATGTTATGTACCAAGGTTGAATAGTAATGTTATGTGCCAGGGTTGAATAGTAACTTTATGTTCCAGGGTTGAATAGTAATGTTATGTGTCAGGGCTAAATAGTAATGTTGTTTTCCAGTGTTGAATAGTAATGTTATGCACCAGGGCTGAATAGTAATGTTATGTGCCAGGGTTGAATAGTAATGTTATGTGCCAGGGTTGAATAGTAATGTTATGTGCCAGGGTTGAATAGTAATGTTATGTACCAGGGCTGAATAGTAATGTTATGTGCCAGAGCTGAATAGTAATGCTATGTACCAGGTCTGAATAGTAATGTTATGTGTCAGGGTTGAATAGTAACGTTATGTACCAGGTCTGAATAGTAATGTTATGTGCCAGAGCTGAATAGTAATGCTATGTACCAGGTCTGAATAGTAATGTTATGTGCCAGGGTTGAATAGTAATGTTATGTACCAGGTCTGAATAGTAATATTATGTGCCAGGGTTGAATAGTAATGTTATGTACCAGGGCTGAATAGTAATGTTATGTGCCAGGGCTGAATAGTAATGTTATGTACCAGGGTTGAATAGTAATGTTATGTACCAGGGTTGAATAGTAACGTTATGTACCAGGGCTGAATAGTAATGTTATGTACCAGGTCTGAATAGTAATGTTATGTGCTAGGGATGAATAGAAATGTTATATTATAGGTTTGAATAGTAATGTTATGTACCAGGGTTGAATAATAACGTTATGTACCAGGGCTGAATAGTAACATTATCTGCCAGGTCTGAATAGTAATGTTTTGTGCCAGGGTTGAATAGTAATGTTATGTACCAGGGTTGAATAGTAATGTTATGTACCAGGGTTGAATAGTAATATTATGTGCCAGGGCTGAATAGTAATGTTATGCGCCAGGGTTGAATAGTAATGTTATGTGCCAGGGTTGAATAGTAATGTTATGTACCAGGCCTGAATAGTAATGTTATGTACCAGGGTTGAATAGTAATGTTATGTACCAGGCCTGAATAGTAATGTTATGTACCAGGCCTGAATAGTAATGTTATGTACCAGGGTTGAATAGTAATGTTATGTACCAGGGCTGATAAGTAACGTTATGTACCAGGTCTGAATAGTAATGTTATTTGCCAGGGTTGAATAGTAATGTTATTTGCCAGGGTTGAATAGTAACGTTATGTACCAGGGCTGAATAGTAATGTTATGCACCAGAGCTGAATAGTAATGTTATGTACTAGGGCTGAATAGTAATGTTATGTACCAGGGATGAATAGTAACATTATGTTCCAGGGCTGAATAGTAATGTAAATTATAAGTGGTTCTCTACCAAAAACAGAGTATTAACAAATGTTAACTGATTTATAATGTTTTTTTTTTACAACTAAGGTGTTTTATGTAAACTGATTTCTCTTTGAACAGTTTATTTTAAATAGTTTTTTATCTTTTTTTTTTGGACTGCATTTTAGATGTAGTTTACTTTAATTAGTTGTTTAATTGTCATGTGACTTAAGGTGTGTTTTTATGAAAGATACTTAAGTAATTACTTTTACAATATGTGATTGTTCTGAAGTAGACCTTAGAAGTCGAATGCAGTTAACATGAATGGTTTTTCAGTATACAGCATCCTTGTTTTTCCCCCAGTGTTTTTTTATGTTCAGGTTTTTATTATTATTATCATTGCAATTGAGAGTTTTCTTCAGTTTCTGCTATTAATTTTCTTCAACTCTGTCCATTTCCTCTTCTTCTTGTGGTACTAGATCCCTGCGTACTTTTTGGAGTTTTATGATTCTCTCCAGTCATATCCCAGGTCTTCAGCCTACTCTCTTTTGACCTGAGAGCCTTTTCTGACCACTGTTTGCAGCTGATTGTAGCAATCAGTGGTTTATGCTATGGGCCATCCATTTCACTAGGGATGACTTTGCAATGCCTGATTCCACTCCAATGCAGTTTCTTTACTAGGAGAAAGTCCACCTGAGTTATGGGTTGTCCACACTTATATGTGATCTTATGACTGTCTCTCTTCCTGAACTATGTGTTGGCCCCCATTAAGCCATTTAAAAATAGAAGTCTAGAATGGCCTATGTTTCTTTCTTTGTTGTCCCACCCATGTGAACCCAGGCAGTCCTTTTATCATGTTCTGTCTGTCCTGATATGTGCCTTTAGGTTCCCATTAGCCATCTCAATCATTTGGTAGTAATCAAACAAGTATCCTTTACTTTAGTATCTAGAGTGTGGCTCAGACCTCCTGAAATGTATCTAAAATGGGACATTATGCAGTTTATATAACCTACCAGGTGAGCACACTGGAGTAGAGTTTAGAGGTATACCAACATGACAAAATTCATTAAAAATAATGGTCCACAGCAATAATAATGAAACCCCAAATGTATAAAACTGTAGACTGATACAGTTTCTTTATTTACTTACTTTACTACATTATTCCAAAGTTATACGTGAAAAAATCGTTAAATTTTTAAAATGAAACCATGTCTTTCAATGAATCCAGTTATGGGTGTAATAGTTTCTACAGGCTTTGGTACATTTCCAGCATGGTACAGGCATACCTCTCAACTTAGAGCAGGAAATCTGGACTAATCCTAAAATAGTGGGGGAACAAAGGCAGAAAAACAGGGACAGATTTTATATATTGCTCTTTTAAGTGTAGAAAGTTGTTAGAATAGGTTTTGGGATAGCAGGCATTTTCACTCTGGTGGTCCCCTGCCATTAAGAAACTCTACAATAGAAGGAAGAAACTGTTGCAGAAAAAGGTGATGTTCCAAGAATGGAAAAACTCCCTTATTAGCCTCAAAAAAAAGTTGAGATTCCTCATAAAAACCTCTAAAGCCAGCTATGAAGGCAGAATTGCGGCAGACACTAAAAACAACCACAAAGCCTTCTATAGTTATATCAAGAATATCCACGGCAATACCCAGGTTTGCTCTGAGTTATTGCACAATGATACCTCCTATAATGAGCCAACAGATATTGCCAACATACTGGCCGGCAGATTCAGTGCCAAATGTACCCCCCCCAAAGGACCAATCACAATACCGGAGGAATACCAGGCACCCATCATTACTGCAGCACAGGTTAAAGCTGCATTGTCCAAGGCCAAGAATACTTCCCAACAATATCCCTGGATGTGTTCTACATGAACTACAAAGTGAACTGACACCACATCTGTGTGCCCTGTTCAATCACAGCCTCACCTCAGGCTTTGTCCCTACCAAAGGACGCACTGCTACAGTCATCCCTCTTCATAAAGGGGGAGTGAATACAGTCCCTGGGAATTATTGCCCCATTAGCCTGATGAGTCTGATATGTAAGGCTATGGAGCGCATCATCATGGACCTAATTAACAAGGATATAGGGAATCCTCAAATTCTAGATCCCACACAATTTGGTTTTGTGAAAGGTAGATCATGCCTGCTCAACCTGGTTGTCATCTTTGAGTCAGTCACCAGAACTGTGGATGAGGGCAAAGCAGTTCATACAGCCTACCTCGATCTGGCCAAGGCCTATGATATCATTCCTCAGTCAGGAATTATTGATAAACTCACCAAACTAGGCATCAACCCCCTATATCACTAGGTGGGTTGTAAATTGGCTCACAGATAGAACCCACAGTGTGAAAGTAGCGGACTCCAAGTCAGACTGCCGACCAGTCACGAGTGGAGTCCCACAGGGATCGGTCCTGGGTCCTCTCCTGTTTGGCATCTACTTCTCAGATGTCCAGGCTAACACAGAGGGACTCTGTCTGACCAAGTTCACAGATGATTGCATTATTAACTCCGCAAGTGATGTAGACATCCTACAGAAATGCCTCCCTGAGACCAATGACTGGTGTCGAAACTATGGCCTTAAGCTTAATGACAAAAAATGTGTCTTCATCCCCTTTGAGAAAAACTCAGTTCCCAATAATTACCACACCGATGGGGGCCCACTGAACAAAGAGATCTGGGGACACAGGTTGACAGCAACCTCTCCTTTGACCACCACATTACCACTGTGGTCATAAAGTTCTTCTATGTGACACACCTCATTACCAAGTGTTTTGCATCCAGGAAGAAAGAGCTCATCCCCTCTCTCTACCCTTCCCTCATTAGGCCAATCATTGCGTATAATGCCCCATTTGACATGTACCTCACTAGACACATGCAACAGCTGGAAAGGACACAAATGTACCTCATGAAGAGGATCCTAGGCCTTAAACACATGCCCTACATGGAAAGACTCAAAAAACTCCAGCTATTCTCTGTCTCATATCATCTACTAATGGGCAATCTCTGCTTGATGTACAAAGTCATGTCTGACCCAGCTCTGTCAGAAATGCTACATCTAAAGAAATCCCAATCCCTCCACACCACAGGCTCCAGAGACCTCAACCTCATTACCACAATCAACAGAACATGCTGGAAGGAAAGGTTCATATCCTAGAGACTGCCCATGCTGTGGAATAGACTTCCCATACATGTCAAGCAGAGCACCTCACTGGTCCTCTTCAAGAGAAATCTTGATGAGTGGATGGGAGATAGAAAGTTCATCCCGGGATCATTTCAGTGTCTCTACTTGATAGTGGCACTGGGAACTAATGTCGGGCGGCACAATGTCAGGGGACTTCTATGGGCTAGGCATGTAAAGGCTCCAGGGCCATTAGCCTAGTACACACCTATGAACCTATGAAACTATCAACTGACTGTAATTGAAATAGTGAATATTGTAACAGAGATAAAAGAACAGGAAGTGGAACATTTTGAAAAGGGTAGGAGTAAATTACATAGAAAAAAATGGAAATTGTGGAAGCAATACATGCAGAAAAATGTTTTGGAGGAGGAATGAGGTTTAAGAGTAGGCAGGAATTGAATAATTTATGTAATGTTGCTTAACTTATATGCTATATAACAACAGAGGTGAAGGATAATTTTTGTAAACGTAAATTTGTTAATATGGTTTATTATTACTTTTATATAAATGTAAGTTTGCCAATGTCATAAGTGATATTTCAATAAATGTGTTTAAAAAAAATACTGGACAAAGCCAAAACATAACAGAAATGCAAAGGAACAAAATCAGAGACCATTTTGAATATCATTCGAATTAATTTAAAAATGAATAGAGCAACCAGTTTTCCATAAATATGCATTTTCTGAACAATAAATATGAAACTCTCACAGACTGCACTTCTTAGTATTTTACTTGAAAAATCTAACATGTTATATCAGGCACAGGACAAACAATATGAAAATCAGGGACATTCTGCAAAATTCTAGGTAGTTGAGAGGTATGCTGAATTGAAATATTGAGAACAGCTTAACACTTATAACAAGCGTTAATTACCAAGAGATGATTTTCTTTTTTTTTTTTTAATTGTGGTTGCACCTAGTATGAAGGAATCAGGCTAAATAGGATAGTTATATGTCTCAAATGCATGTTTTTGCACTGAGGTGCAAAGGTATACAGATCCAGCCGCATTCCTGGACTATAAATAAACCAAAGCAAACGCTGGCTCCAGGTAATTTAGCACTTAACACAAGTTCCAACTTTTCTCTTGCTTCTCTCTTCAATGTGATTGGTTGTACTCAACAGTCAGTACAATTACACTGACAACGTTTTTAATAGTGAATGATTGCTTTCTTATTAAGTGCCTTGCTTGCTAGGTCTGATGAACTTTAACAAAGATGTTTGGAAGCAAAAAACTATTAGCACTGTAGGATAGTCCACATCCTCTTTCCTCAGGACTCAAGGACAAAACCAAAATTATTGAAGAACCAACATCCAAGATCAGGGAC
This sequence comes from Protopterus annectens, assembly GCF_019279795.1. NCBI lineage: Eukaryota > Metazoa > Chordata > Ceratodontiformes > Protopteridae > Protopterus > Protopterus annectens. Next base: position 1,850,524,887 of record NC_056732.1, on the reverse strand, counting down.
AATTATGAATATTAGTGCAATTTATTTATTTTATTTTATTTATTTTACATTTGTTAACCAGGTATGTCCAACTGAGCTGAGTAGTCCTTTTTCAGTGGAGGCCCGAAGAGCAAAGGTGCATCATATAGTCAGTTACACATTATACAAAACCATTAATAAAAGGGCAATATTTAGGTAAACAATTATACAATCCATTAGTAACAATATCATACAAGGTGGATATTAATAACAAGAATATAACACACTATGCAGAAATTGAAAACGAAACGAGAGAAACATTCACAGTTATGTATTCAAGGAGAAAAAGAAATGCAGTCTATGGATGTGAGATGTGTTAGGTAGACCAGACATCTAATATTATATGAGAGGATTTGTCAAATAAAAGTTAGGATTTAAGTTTTATTGAATGAAGCATAAAGGGATAAGAAGCTTCAGTTGAGAAGTACTATTTTTAAGTAGGCTAGGAAGATGGAGGGTGAAGTAGGATAGGGTGGATGGTATCGGAGGGATGAGTACAGTGGCAGGTACAGTGACTATTTAGATGCTCTTTGATGGCAGTTTTCAGTTTTAAATTGTTTAGGATGTAAGAGGGTTCTGATTTCATAAGGGAGTTTATTCCATGCCATAGAGGGGTAGTAGCTATATATGTTGGAGACGGACTTGGTTTCAGGTTTATAGATATGTAGTAGGTCTTGGGTGGAGCTCCTTAGAGATCTGGTTGGTGAATAGTGGGAGATGAGAGGTGATAGTACTGGGCAATAGGAGGGCTGGACTAGGATACAGTGGATGACCTGAAGCTGTGAGAGGAGGGGAAGGAGGGTAGTTCTAGCCAGTTAAGGTATTTTAGAGAGAGGCAGTGGTGGGATTTGTATGGTTGTTGGGCCACAAATCTGGCTGCCTTATTGTAGGCAGACTATATTTTTGTCAGAAGAGAGGAGTTAAGAGTAGTTTGAATTTGAGAGCTGTACATTAGGGTGGGTAGCAGATAGACATGAGAGAGAGAGATCTTGGCTTTGGTGGTCAGAAACTTCTTGTTATGGTACAGGAGTCCAAATTTGAGGTTGGTGTTCCTAATAATTATTTATGTGTAGGTCGAATTTAAGTTGGTAGTCGATGGTGACTCCAAGGAGTTTTGTGCTGGACTGTACTTGAATGGAGGTGTTATTGAATGATAATAAGGAGAAGAAGGATTTAATGTGGTTAACGTTCATAGTGATAGTAAGGAGAAGGAGGATTTAATCTGGTTAACATTCATAGTGATAGTAAGGAGAAGGAGGATTTAATGTGGTTAATGTTCATAGTGACAGTAAGGAGAAGGAGGATTTAATATGGTTAACGTTCATAGTGACAGTAAGGAGAAGGAGGATTTAATGTGGTTAACGTTCATAGTGATAGTAAGGAGAAGGAGGATTTAATGTGGTTAACGTTCATAGTGATAGTAAGGAGAAGGAGGATTTAATGTGGTTAACGTTCATAGTGACAGTAAGGAGAAGGAGGATTTAATGTGGTTAACGTTCATAGTGATAGTAAGGAGAAGGAGGATTTAATGTGGTTAACGTTCATAGTGACAGTAAGGAGAAGGAGGATTTAATGTGGTTAACGTTCATAGTGATAGTAAGGAGAAGGGGATTTAATGTGGTTAACGTTCATAGTGACAGTAAGGAGAAGGAGGATTTAATGTGGTTAATGTTCATAGTGACAGTAAGGAGAAGGAGGATTTAATGTGGTTAATGTTCATAGTGATAGTAAGGAGAAGGAGGATTTAATGTGGTTAACGTTCATAGTGACAGTAAGGAGAAGGAGGATTTAATGTGGTTAACGTTCATAGTGACAGTAAGGAGAAGGAGGATTTAATGTGGTTAACGTTCATAGTGACAGTAAGGAGAAGGAGGATTTAATGTGGTTAACGTTCATAGTGACAGTAAGGAGAAGGAGGATTTAATGTGGTTAACGTTCATAGTGACAGTAAGGAGAAGGGGGATTTAATGTGGTTAACGTTCATAGTGACAGTAAGGAGAAGGAGGATTTAATGTGGTTAACGTTCATAGTGATAGTAAGGAGAAGGGGGATTTAATGTGGTTAACGTTCATAGTGACAGTAAGGAGAAGGAGGATTTAATGTGGTTAAGGTTCATAGTGACAGTTTCATAGTTTCATAGTAGTGTACTAGGCTATCTGCCCGGGGGCATTTATAAGCCTAGCCAACAGTGATGTGGCTTTACGCCACCCCATACTATATAGTTGCGCCTCTCTAGTAGTGACACATGTGGAACCCTATTATTTAGTAAACTATACCTCTGTCTAGTAGTGACACTGAGGTCACTCCCGGGGTAAACTTGCGATCTCCCATCCATGCATCGAGATTTTTCTTGAACAGTGCCAATGAAGGGCTCTGTCTCACGTGAACTGGGATTTTGTTCCAGAGTATGGGTAACCTCTGTGTTATGAATCTATCCCTCCAGCATGTCCTATTCATATTTGTGCAGAGGTTGAAATCTTTAGCTCGTGTGGTTCTGGTGGATTTGGATTTTTGAGATGGAGCATGTCCATCAATTCCTGGTTGGACATGGCCCTGTATGTTAGGCACAAATCACCTCTGAGCAGGCGGTATGCTACTGAATAGAGCTGGAGTTTCTTTAATCTAGCTGGATACGGCACATGTTTTAGACCTATGATCCTCTTGGTGAGGTACTTCTGGGGTCTTTCCAGTTGTTGCATGTGCCGGGTGAGATACATCCCAAATGGAGCATTATATTCAATCATGGGCCTGACAAGGGAGGAATATAGAGGTACAATGACCTCCTTTGATCTGGATGAGAATCCCTTCATGATGAGATGGGCGAGGTAGAATGTCTTTCTGACCACTTTGGCAACATGGTTGTCAAAGGAGAGGTCACTATCGACTTGAGTCCCCAGGTCTCTGATTACATCTTCCGTATTCAGTGGGTTATTGTCTACGTGATAGTTTGTGGGTACTTTGTTTTACGCAAAGGGCATAACTATACATTTTTTGGCGTTATGTTTGAGGCCATGATTCCGGCACCAGTTGTCCGTTTCAGTGAGACCTTTCTGTAGGATGTGTGTGTCAGGTGAATCCACTATGGCACCCAGTTTGCAGTCATCTGCAAACTTTGTCAGCCATAATCCTTCCATATTTGCTTTCACATCTGAGAAATAAATGCCGAATAGGAGTGGACCCAAGACAGAGCCCTGTGGGACACCACTTGTGACGGGTTTTGAGTCTGACATGGCTCCAGCAATTTTAACCTTATGGGTTCTGTTTTCAGCCAATTTGCTACCCATCTTGTGACATATGGATTTACATTTAGGCTGCTGAGCTTGTCAATGATGCCAGAGTGTGGTATTGTGTCAAAGGCTTTAGCTAAGTCCAAATAGGCAGTGTGGACAGCCTTGCCCTCATCGATGGCACTAGTGACTGTCTCAAGGAAGTCAACCAGGTTTAAGAGGCAGGATCTGCCTTTTACAAAACCGAACTGTGTGGGATCAAGGGTCTGCAGATCCCCAATGTCGCCATTTATGAGTTCCATGATGATTCTTTCCATAGCCTTACAGATCAGGCTGGTCAAACTTATGGGGCGGTAGTTACCTGGGTCAGTAGAATTTCCCCTTTGTGGAGTGGGACCACTGTTGCTGTGCGCCAGTGTTCAGGTACATATCCTGTAGTGAGGCTAAGATTGAATAGAGTTCTTAGGGGCGGGTTTAGTTCATCTTGGAGTTCACGTAACACGCAACCGGGATACCATCGGGTCCCATAGATGCTGTGTTTTTTGCCTTGTTGAGTGCTGATTTCACCTGTGTGTCTGTGATGACTGGTAGGTTACATTCAGCAGGGATAGTTACTTCATCTTTAGGGGGTGAGGGAGGGAGAAATTTGCACTGAACCTATCTGCCAGAATGTTGGCAATGTCAGTAGGGTCAGTGAAGTTTTTGTCATTGTGTACTAGCTCAGAGCATATCTGAGAATTTCCTCCCAAGGTTCTGACATAATTGAAGAAGGCTTTGTGATTGTCTTTGGTATCCTTGGCAATCTTTTTCTCAAAGTTTGCTTTAGATGTTTTTATGAGAGAGCGTAGTTTTTTACTTGTGCTGATCAGGGAAGCCTTTCCCTTGAGGGATTTGGCTTTGTCCTGCAGTAGCTTCCTTCTTTTGTTGTACAGTTTGTTTATAGCCGGGGTCCACCAAACCGGGCGTTTTCCCTTGGTGGAGAGGGTCTTGGTTTTAGTTGGGATTGCTTGATCCATGCATTCTTGGAGATGTCCGTAGAAGGCTTTTGTGAAGGATTCAGCATTTTGGTATGTGGTTTCCATTAACCCAGTAGGCTTAAAGGATATCATTTCTGACTTAAAAGTCAGCTTTTGAAAAGTTTTTCACTGTAGTCTTTTGTTCTGGGGGTGGTGGGATATGTACATCCAACGTGATCAGTTTATGATCAGATCTTACTAGTGAGGGGTTTATATCCGGTGCAGAGCATTTGGACCCCATGTTTGTGATAATCAGGTCAAGTATATTATCTCTCCTCGTAGGAGAGGTGACCAGTTGCTCCATAGCATTTGAGTTTATGAATTCCAGGAATCTTTGGGCTAGGGTGTTAGGGCTAGAATAGTGGGCCCAGTCTATGTTGGGTAATTGAAGTCACCCAATATGATGGTGTTTGGTGTGACATTCATATCCTCCAGTGTTTTCAGGAATGCTTGATGGGATTCCTGGGATTGGGAGGGTGTTCTATAACATGCGACCAGTTGTATGGCAGTTTTGCCTATGGTGAGTAAAACTTGTATGGTTTCTGATGCTTCATGAGTAGCCACCAAACGAGAGGTGTAGGTGTCCTTTATGAAAATGGACACTCCCCCTCCCTTTGTGGTTCGGCCTGGAACTTGAGGCCGAAGCATGATATGAGGTATAGCCTGGTAGCTGGAGTGCTCTCAGGAGCCTTGAACCAGGTTTCAGTTACTGCACAGACATCGATGTTCTCCATACTGAGAAGTGCTTGAGTGCCTGCATCTTGAGATTTAGACTTCTGGCGTTGAGCAGCATTACCCTTAATTTTTTCCATTTTGTTTTTATGGAGGTTGATTTGTCCTTTGAGCATTGCCTAAAAAAGGCACTATGGGGGTGGCAAGAGCCTTGGCCAGTATCCGGAAGCCCAGTGGTGACAGGTGCAAGCCATCCCTTGGGCAACGTGGCTTGTCCAGCATATCATCCCAGGCTGACAGACATTGGATCCCCCTAGAATGACACCAGTGATTAAGCCAATTGTTAAAAGTGATCATTTTGTCTTTGTACTGAGGCATCATTCTTGGCGAAGGCAGGATGCTGCTCAGGGTCAGGGTCATACCAGTCTGGGCTACATAATCGGAGAGCTCCTCAATGTCTCTTTTCATGTAGTCCAGGGAGGTGCGTCTCAGGTCATTCACACCCGCATGGACAATGACTGAATCATACTTGTACTTGCTTTGGAGTGACCTGAGTGCATGTGTAATGTGGCGGATCCTAGCCCCCGATAGGCAGCTCACCGTTACCCTCTCCTTATTCAGCCTGGTAAGTGGAACATCGGTGTGTCTGACTATAGAGTCACCTATTACTAATGTCTCTGGCATAGTATTTTGCCTTAGGGGCTGTGTTTGTGTGACACACCTGTTGCTTGAGGTATGTGTTGTAGGTGTTGTGTTTTGTGGGGGTGTATTTCTGGGTGTCTGCTTTGGAGGCCTCTGTTGTTTTGGTAAGTTTTTTACAAGAGCCTCCGAGTATGTCTTTGTGTTTTTATGTGTTTGGTTTGCATTGGTGGTGGTTATATGTGTGACTGGTTTTGCTTTGGGTGTGGGTACCATCTCTTCCTGACTGGTCTTGCCAGTCCTGAGTTGAGAGAGTTCAGCCTCCAGTCTGGCTATATAGTTGCATACTAAAATATTATAAGGAGTGTTGTGCCTTTAAGGGAAGTGGGTATTCACAGGGGTAGTGGATGCCTGTGGTGCTTACTTTAGGGTAAGAGTGCTTGGTTTTATTATGAGTGCTTGCTAAGGATAGAAGTTCCGAAAACAAGTGCTAATATATACAGCTAGATAGACTGAGTAGAGCTTCTAAGGGAAAAATTGAAGAGCAGACTTGGCGGAGCCAGAAAAAGTTAAAACCTGTATAGAATAGTTTACACCTGTATAACGCTGTTGCTTAGGGCGCCCGACCCGAAAAGTCATAAAAGCCCTGAGGCGGATTTTTATACAGGGAACTTGAAAAGAGCTAGAAATGGTCCAAGGCAACCAATGAATTACAGCTCAAGTGCTGAGATCACTTCCCCAAGGGACAGATAGGCTGCTCAAGGCTCCCACTCCCACTGGTGAGCTCAGAAACTTCCTTCTATCCAAGTAAGGCAATGGCCAACACAGGAACTACACACAGCCCAGAATACAGCAAAGCCTGTATACTGGTCTTAACTAGTCGAGCAAAGGCGGAAAACAAGGAGTATTTTTTTGCTTTTTGTTTTTAGAAAAGAACACAGAAATGCAGTTAGGCAAACAGTAAAATCGATTAACACAGGCTAGCACACTTTAGTGAGCAGCCTCAGCAATTAAATTAGCAAAAACACAGTAATATTCGACCAGAGTCGACCAAAATGCTACTTTTAAGTGCAGATACTTTAGAATACAGCAGAAAAACACAAAAACAGTTGTATCTTATTAAATGAAAGCCAGAGAGGACAATGCAGATAAAAAGCCAAAAGTACTTAAATCAGGAAAGTGGTCGCTTCTTTCAGTTCTCTGTAGCCAGGACCCCTCTGCAGGACCACGTGGAGCTCTGCTTGGGTATATAGCCAAAAAACGCCCTGAGGCGGATTTTTATACAGGGAACTTGAAAAGAGCTAGAAATGGTCCAAGGCAACCAATGAATTACAGCTCAAGTGCTGAGATCACTTCCCCCAGGGACAGATAGGCTGCTCAAGGCTCCCCACTCCCACTGATGAGCTCAGAAACTTCCTTCTATCCAAGTAAGGCAATGGCCAACACAGGAACTACACACAGCCCAGAATACAGCAAAGCCTGTATACTGGTCTTAACTAGTCGAGCAAAGGCGGGAAAACAAGGAGTATTTTTTTTTTTGTTTTTTTAGAAAAGAACACAGAAATGCAGTTAGGCAAACAGTAAAATCGATTAACACAGGCTAGCACACTTTAGTGAGCAGCCTCAGCAATTAAATTAGCAAAAACAGTAATATTGACCAGAGTCGACCAAAATGCTACTTTTAAGTGCAGATACTTTAGAATACAGCAGAAAAACACAAAACAGTTGTATCTTATTAAATGAAAGCCAGAGAGGACAATGCAGATAAAAAAGCCAAAAGTACTTAAATCAGGAAAGTGGTCGCTTCTTTCAGTTCTCTGTAGCCAGGACCCCTCTGCAGGACCACGTGGAGCTCTGCTTGGGTATATAGCCAAAAACGCCCTGAGGCGGATTTTTATACAGGGAACTTGAAAAGAGCTAGAAATGGTCCAAGGCAACCAATGAATTACAGCTCAAGTGCTGAGATCACTTCCCCCAGGGACAGATAGGCTGCTCAAGGCTCCTCACTCCCACTGGTGAGCTCAGAAACTTCCTTCTATCCAAGTAAGGCAATGGCCAACACAGGAACTACACACAGCCCAGAATACAGCAAAGCCTGTATACTGGTCTTAACTAGTGGAGCAAAGGCGGGAAAACAAGGAGTATTTTTTTTGTTTTTTTAGAAAAGAACACAGAAATGCAGTTAGGCAAACAGTAAAATCGATTAACACAGGCTAGCACACTTTAGTGAGCAGCCTCAGCAATTAAATTAGCAAAAAAACAGTAATATTCGACCAGAGTCGACCATTAAGGAGAAGGGGGATTTAATGTGGTTAACGTTCATAGTGATAGTAAGGAGAAGGGGGATTTAATGTGGTTAACGTTCATAGTGACAGTAAGGAGAACGGGGATTTAATGTGGTTAACGTTCATAGTGACAGTAAGGAGAAGGGGGATTTAATGTGGTTAACGTTCATAGTGACAGTAAGGAGAAGGAGGATTTAATGTGGTTAACGTTCATAGTGACAGTAAGGAGAAGGAGGATTTAATGTGGTTAACGTTCATAGTGACAGTAAGGAGAAGGGGGATTTAATGTGGTTAACATTCATAGTGATAGTAAGGAGAAGGGTGATTTAATGTGGTTAACGTTCATAGTGACAGTAAGGAGAAGGAGGATTTAATGTGGTTAACGTTCATAGTGATAGTAAGGAGAAGGGGGATTTAATGTGGTTAACGTTCATAGTGATAGTAAGGAGAAGGGGGATTTAATGTGGTTAACGTTCATAGTGACAGTAAGGAGAAGGAGGATTTAATGTGGTTAACATTCATAGTGACAGTAAGGAGAAGGAGGATTTAATCTGATTAACGTACATAGTGACAGTAAGGAGAAAGAGGATTTAATGTGGTTAACGTTCATAGTGACAGTAAGGAGAAGGAGGATTTAATGTGGTTAACGTTCATAGTGATAGTAAGGAGAAGGAGGATATAATGTGGTTAACGTTCATAGTGATAGTAAGGAGAAGGAGGATTTAATGTGGTTAACGTTCATAGTGATAGCAAGGAGAAGGAGGATTTAATGTGGTTAACATTCATAATGATAGTAAGGAGAAGGGGGATTTAATGTGGTTAACGTTCATAGTGACAGTAAGGTGAAGGAGGATTTAATGTGGTTAACGTTCATAGTGACAGTAAGGAGAAGGAGGATTTAATGTGGTTAACGTTCATCGTGATAGTAAGGAGAAGGAGGATTAAATGTGGTTATCGTTCATAATGATAGTAAGGAGAAGGAGGATTTAATGTGGTTAAAGTTCATAGTGATAGTAAGGAGAAGGAGGATTTAATGTGGTTAACGTTCATAGTGACAGTAAGGAGAAGGAGGATTTAATGTGGTTAACGTTCATAGTGATAGTAAGGAGAAGGAGGATTTAATGTGGTTAACGTTCATAGTGATAGTAAGGAGAAGGAGGATTTAATGTGGTTAACGTTCATAGTGATAGTAAGGAGAAGGAGGATTTAATGTGGTTAACGTTCATAGTGATAGTAAGGAGAAGGAGGATTTAATGTGGTTAACGTGGTGCTGCGATAGCGTTGTCGCCTCACAGCAAAACGTTGCCCTATTCGAATCTCAGCTAGAGCGTCTTCTGTGTGGAGGCATACGTGAATGAAAAGGTTAGGGCTGGTAAGTGATAAGCCGAAAGACACAACAGCAACATTCATAGTGATAGTAAGGAGAAGGAGGATTTAATCTGGTTAACGTTCATAGTGATAGTAAGGAGAAGTAGGATTTAATGTGGTTAACATTCATAGTGATAGTAAGGAGAAGGAGGATTTAATCTGGTTAACATTCATAGTGATAGTAAGGAGAAGAAGGATTTAATGTGGTTAACGCCGTTTGAAAGGAAGAGTAATAGTTTAGCTTTTTTTGGGTTGAGAATGAGCTGGTTGTTGGTGAGCCAGGTTTCTATTGAATTAAATGATTGCTGTGTAGCAGATAAGAGCTGAGTGTGGGAGTTGACAATGGTAATTACTGTGGGGTCATCCGCGTATTGAACTAAGGAGGAGTGGGAGCAAGAGGCATGTAAAAGATTTGTAAAGATATTGAAGAGTAGTGGCCCAAGAATAGATCCTTGGTGAACCCCCATGTTAACTAGTAGTGGATGAGACAGTGCAAAGTGCCATCTCACTGACTGCAGCCTGCCAGTGAGGTAGCTGGAGAACCATGTCACAGTGTCAGTAGAGAAATTAAGGTTCTGTAGTTTATCCAACAGAAGAGGGTGAGAGTGTCAAATGCCTTAGATAGCTCCAAAAAGAGGCAAGAGTTAAGTTTGTGGTTGTCCCTGGCTAGTGAGATCGTGTGTAGGAAAGACAATAAGGCTATGGTGGTGCTATGCTTTCATCAGAAGCCATGTTGTGTGGATGTGAGAAGGTTTTCTTGTGTAAGATATTGCATAACTTGTTTGTGTACACATTTTTCTAGTATTTTGGATAGAGGGGAGAGGATGGCAATAGGTCTGAAATTAGTTATGTCAGTGGAGTTTCCTCCTTTATGTATGGGTAGTGTGTAAAATTGTTTCCAGATAGCGGGTACTTTAAATTCAGAGATTGATTAGTATAGAGACAGGGAGAGCAAGAGAGTCAGCTGCTATCTGAAGGAGATATGAAGGGATGAGATCAGCTGAAGCTCAGCATGGTTTATGCTTGGAGAGCAGGGAATTGATGTAGTAAGTGGAGAAAGGTTTGAGGGAGAAAGCTGGTATAGAGTTAGAATTTTGAGAGGATTCAGAGGAGATTTTACGGTGAGTTTGTGAGGTTAGGATTATGGTTCAGCAACTTAGACATAGATTTGATAAAGTAGGTATTAAAGGTGTTAGCTGTTTCTTCAGGTGTACCGTCTGGGCAAGGATTGGGGGTGCTAGGATAATCTGGATGTAGAATTTGGTTTTCACTTAAACAATTATTAAAACAACAGGTGCTGCACCTATATGCATTTTCTATACAATAAAAATGAAAGCGTAATGTCTGGCATTACAATCTGATTGCAGTTCTCAGTATTTTAATGGGAAAATTATGAAGGACAGGGCATAATATATTTTGCAAAATGAAGGACATTCTGTAAAATTCAGGATAGTTGAGAAGTATGACTGAATAAGTGCTGAGAAAAGCTTAACGCTTATAATAAGTGCTAATCACCTAGAGCCATTTTACACAGAATGCAGTTGTTTTGTACAGATCACGACTTGCTGGCACAGTAATCAGTGAGAAAACCAAAATAGTGAAGGACAGACATCCAAGTTCAAGGACAACTGTTAAATATAACCAAAAGAACCAAAAAAATAAATCAAATCAACAACAATGGCCAGGACACCACTTTATTAAATGAAAAACAGTCAAAACAATAGCGCCTCGGCTCTAAAAAGCCTTCATGGAGTAACAAACTTAAAATCCCAACATCTTAAATATTTGCAAACATCCAGCCATAATTACATAATTAACCACCTAAAATTAATAGCATTAAGTAAGAGACTTCCAATTGCATTCTACATTTAAACTAACATGTGTCAGGGTTGGAAACTTTAAAATAAATAAAGCTTCCTTATATAACAATTTCTTAATATCAAAACATCTTTCATCAACATTTACCTTTTCTAAAATTGTGTCCCTGAGACCTACTAGATCAGTACCATGATGAGACTTAAAATGCAAGGAGAGAGAGCTTTCAATCCTACCATTTTTAATGTCGCTTACATGTTCTTGTAACCTACATTTAAAAGCCCTCTTGCTCTCGCCTATATAAAACATTTTACAGGGACACTCTAATGCATAAATAGTGCCCTCAGTATAACAATCTTCTTCTTCTTTCGCCTTTTCCCAGTTAGGGGTCACCACAGTGGATCACCTGTCCACTCATGATTGGCAGTGGAGTTTTACAGTGTCGAGTTTCAGCCCGGTGCCCAACCTTCCACAGAAGGCACATACATGCACGCGTATAACAATAATATTTACAATTGTTAAATATTACTGCAATTCACTCAAAAATTAATTGTACAACAGCTGTTTTATCATCAAGCATTTTCTAAACAATAACAAAATATGGCTTTTTAATGAAAGGAATCACTGGACTGACAGCAAGCTTCAGTCATTTAACAGAAAATAAGAGATATTAGGAAGAACATGGAAAAAACGTGAGGCAAAGGTAGGGATTGGGAATCACAAGGGTCGGAATGGATCAAAGAATATTGCAGTAAATATTGTTCCTGCTATAATGAAGGAATACAGCAAATATGTACAAATTTTTAACAACTATAATGGATAATCACCAAAATATAAAGCTCTGACAGCAAAACCAGGTACAACAGTATTAAATGGAAAGCAGCGTTCCAAGATAACAATTAGTTGTGGGGGTCGTTATTTGTTACTGAACCTAAACAGTGGTACTTAATGATGAATTATAGGTGAACAATAAGCACACATAAAAGAAAAAGGTTCATAGATTCATAGGATGGTACTACGCTATCAGTCCTAGGGCCTATGCAAGCCTAGCCATAACAATTCCCTGGATATTTCTTCCCACAATATTTACTTCCCTGGACCCCTGTCTAGCAGGGCAAGTAATGTGATCCTGGTGTGAATTTCCTATCTCCCATCCAATCATCAAGGTTCCTTTTGAAGAGGGCCAATGAGGCACTCTGCTTGATATGTATGGGCAGTTTATCCCGGAGTATGGGGAGTCTCTGGGTCAGGAACCTATCCCTCCAGCATGTTTTGTTCATTGTGATGACAAGGTTTAGATCCCTGGAGCGTGTGGCTCTTAGGGATTGGGATTTCTTTAAGTGGAGCATGTCCAACAGCTCAGGGTTTGACATGGCCTTGTATGTTAAACAGAGATCGCCTCTGAGTAGATGATATGCCACAGAGTATAGCTGGAGGTTTTTTAGGCGGTCAGTATATGGCATCTGCTTTAGGCCTGTGATTCTTTTAGTGAGGTATTTCTGTGGCCTTTCCAGCTGTTGTAGATGTCTTGTGAGGGATATACCAAACGAGGCATTATACTCTATAATTGGTCTAATGAGGGATGAGTACAGTGAGACAATGACCTCCTTTTTTCCGGATGAAAAGCCCTTAGTGATGAGGTGTGCCACACAGAAGGATTTCCTGACTGTTGTGGCAATGTGGTTATCGAAAGTGAGACCACTGTCCACCTGTGTCCCTAAGTCTCTCATCACACTTTCGATGTTTAGTGTCCTGCCACCTATGTGGTAATTCAAGGGTACATGTTTTTTTCCAAAGGGGATAACTATATATTTCTTGGCATTACGCTTGAGCCCATGGCTCTGGCACCAGGCATCTGTTTCTGTAAGGCCCTTTTGTAGAATATCCACATCATTTGGGGATTCAGTAATGGCTCCCAGTTTGCAGTCATCTGTAAACTTTGTTAGCCAGAGTCCCTTAGTTTTGGCCTGTACCTCAGAGAAGTAGATGCCAAACAAGAGTGGTCCCAGGACTGAACCCTGAGGTACTCCACTTGTCACATGCCTGGAGATGGATTTGGAGTCGGCTACTTTTACTGTCTGGGTTCTGTCAGTAAGCCAGTTAGCAACCCATCGAGTGACGTAGGGATTTATGCCCAGCTTAGTAAGTTTATCTATGATTCCAGTGTGGGGGATGGTGTCAAAGGCCTTGGCGAGGTCCAGATAGGCTGTGTGGACTGCCTTACCCTCGTCCACAGCTCTGGAGACTGATTCGAAGAAGTCAATCAGACTCAGGAGACAAGATCGGCCCTTCACAAACACAAACTGGGTGGGGTCCAGTGTTTGAAGGTTGCCAATGTCTTTGTTTATAAGTTCCATGATAATGCATTCCATGCCCTTGCAAATCAGGCTTGTCAGACTGATGGGATGGTAGTTCCCGGGATCCAAGGTGGATCCTCCCTTGTGGAGCGGGATAACTGTAGCTGTGCGCCACTCAGTGTGCATGAAGCCTGAGGTGAGGCTATGATTAAACATGACACTTAGGTGAGGTGCCAGTTCATTTTGTAGTTCATGTAGTACACAGCCTGGGATGACATCTGGTCCCATGGATGCTGTATTCTTAGCTTTGGAGAGTGCGGTTTCTACCTGTGTGGCTGTGATTATCGGAATTTGGCAATCTTTTGGTATTGAGATGGGCCCTTTAGGGGGTGAGAGTGGGATGAAGTTGGCACTAAATCGATCTGCCAGGATATTGGCAATATCCTTGGGATCAGTATATTTAATGCCATTCTGTTGTAGCTCAGAGCAGATCTGAGCATTGCCATTTAGATTCTTGACATAACTATAGAATGCCCTGTGGTTGTCTTTGGAATCTTTGGCAATTTTATTTTCGTAACTAGCTTTTGAGGATTTTATGAGGGATCTCAGCTTCTTACTGAGGCTGATGAGGGAGTTTTTTGCATCCTGGGATTTTCCTCTTATGCAACAGTTTCTTCCTTCTGTTGTATAGTTTGTTTATAGCAGGGGACCACCAGATTGGCTTCCTTTTTTTGGAGAAGAGCATCTTGGTTCTATTTGGGATGGCACGATTCATGCACGAGTGGATGTGCTCGTACAGTGCCTTAGTGTAGGATTCTGCAGTCGAACTTCCAGATCCTGTCTGCGTGGGTGTTGTGAAGTTTGTCACTTCTGACTTCAGTAGCATGAAGTTGTCTTTGGATAAGTTTTTTATGGAGGTTTCCTTACTGGGGGGTGGGGGTGGGATGTGGATGTCAAGGGTGATTTGCTTATGGTCAGATCTGACCAATGAGGGGGTGACCACTGGTGTGGAGCATCTGTCTCCCATGTTGGTAATGACCAGGTCTAGGATATTGGAGCCCCTGGTGGGACAATGGATTAGTTGATCCAGGGTGTTGGAATTTATGAATTCCAAGAGCCGTTGGAAAAAGGAGTTGGTACCTGAGTAGTTTTCCAAATTAATGGCAGGTTAGTTGAAATCACCCAGTATTAGGGTGTTTGCTTGCATCTTAATATTTTCCAGTATGTTTAGAAAGGTGTAGTGAGAATCTTGGGGCATGGATGGGGATCTGTAGCAAGCTACAGTTTGGATTGAAGTCTTACCTAGTGTTAGTTGCACCTGGAGAATTTCAGATGCATTGTGTTGGGCAACTAGCCTGGAGGTGTGAATATCCTTCGTGAATATGGACACTCCTCCACCTTTAGTGTTTCGGTCCTGGTTTTGTGGCCGAAAAGTGTGTTAAGAATTGTAGCCTGGTATTGCAGGGGTACTCTCTGGAGCCTTGAACCAGGTCTCAGTTACTGCACAGATATCGATGTTCTCCATTTTTAGGAGTGCCTCGAGAGAGTGCATTTTGAGGTTTAGACCTTCTAGCATTGAGTAGCATTACCTTCAGATTTTGCCTGCTTCAATCTGTTACGGTGGTGGTTTAATCCTTTGAACCTTGCCTAAAAAAGGCACTATATGGGGTGGCAAGAGCTTTAGCCAGTAACCTGAATCCCAGGGGCGACAGGTGCAGACCATCTCTGGCAAAGCATCGTGGTTTGTCGATCATGTCTTCCCAGGCAGACAAATACTGGATCCCCTTTGAATGACACCAGAAGCTTAGCCAATTGTTGAAGTCAATCATTTTGTCCTTATACTGTGGTATCATTCTGGGTGAAGGCAGGATGCTACTCAGGGCTAGGGTCATATCTGTCTGGGTCACATGATCCAAGAGCTCTTCCATATCTCTTTTCATGTAGTCAAGGGAAGTACGTCTCAAGTCATTCACTCCAGCATGGACAGTGACAGAGTCGTATTTGTACTTATTGTGGAGTGACTTGAGTGCATGCATTATGTGGTGGATCCTGGCACCCGACAGGTAGCTGACTGTAATTTTCTCCTTATTCAACCTGGTGAGAGGGACATCAGTGTGACGGACTATAGAGTCACCTATGACTAAAGTGTTGGGTACATTGTCTTGCCTTAGGGGCTGTTGTTGGGTGGCACACTGGTGTTGTGAGCTATGTGTCACTTTGGTTGTGACTGGTGTTTGTTTGTGTTTCGGAGGTCCTTGTTGCTTGGGCAGGTTAATGTTAAGGGCCTCCGCATATGTGGGTTTAGTTTTGTTATTTGTGAGTGTTGATGGTGTGGGTTTTGAAGGGCTATGAGTTGCTTGAGGTGTGATGCAGGTGTTAACCTTCTCCTCTTGACTGTCTCGCACAATCTTGGCTGGAGAGAGCTTTGCTTCCAGTTTGGCTATGTAAGTGCATCTCTCGCAGGTTGTAGTGTTGGGTGGTAGGAGGAGAGGATTGTCTGTGTACATGAGGCAGTTGCCGCATTGCCCCAGTATGCCCAGATTCACCTAGCGGACAGGAGAAATCACCGGAAGCTGATCCTTGGACATGCCTGTTTAGGTGCTTTTATGTAAAGTTTAAGAGCTGTTTTCCCTTACCTTTGCAAGGTACTTTGCAATTATAGGCTGTTTAGTGCTTATGATTAATTTCTCCTTATTGACAAGGAGAGCTGAGGCTTGTATCTGTTTCAGGCTTCCTAGTACTTTCCAGCAGGTTCTAGAGCAAGTGCTAGTCACAGGGGTTCAGATTTTAGTGCTACTACTGAGAAACCAGCTAGTTTTAAGGGAAAATTTGAAGAGCAGACTTTCTGGCACCTGGAATAGTTTAACTGTAGACTTGCGGTGCTGCCCGATGTGAAAAACACACGCGTTTTTAAGCCAGAAAGTTGAAAGGGATAGAAATCAGCCCAAAAAGGCTAATAAAATTACAATTTCAGAGCTGGAAACCACTCCTCTTGCTTTAGATAGGCAGTGCAATGCTCACCAGTCCCACTGGTAGGCAGTAGGACTTCTCTCTACCAAAGCGAGGTCTGGATAGCTCTGAGCACAGAAAATAAAGTCCTGAGACAAGCAAAGCTTGGGATATGTACTGGCTAGGAAAGGTGGGAAACGAGCAAACAAGATAGTATTTTTTTTTTGTTGTTGAAACAGGCTAAACAATGCAATAATACAGTAAATAAACACAGAAAAGGCTAACACACTTGAGTGTGTAGTCCTAGACAGTAAATGCAATTACAACTCTACAAAATTAGCAATTTAAAACTTTTTTAAATGAAGCAAGGCAAGTGCACAACTGAAAAACGATTTAAGAGGAAGTAACACAGCAGAATAAGTAGCTAGTTTACATATACAGAGAAGTCTATATATACAGAAAAGCAGCTAAAACATACAAACACTTCTGTTGTTGTACATACTGACAGATTAAGGAGAGCTGCAGCTTAAATGATCGGGATTATAAAACACTTAGAGCAGAAAGCCAATATTACAAGATAAATACCAAAGACTTACTGCACAAAGCCAATTATTAAACACATTGTGTGGAATTCTATAAAAGTATCCAAAACAGCCTGGAACTACAACACTAAATACTTACTAGGCAGGGATATATAGGAACCCGCAATGTGAGTGTTCAATTCTACAGGGAACAAAAACAGGAGTGGAGTAGAGGATTCGGCTTGCATTTAAAGAAAGTTGATGCTATGGATAGGATTATAGATAATGCCACAGGTTATGTCACAAAGACGAAGGTTATTAGCAAAGTGACAGCGATGTTTTGCTTTCTGTCTGAGGGAGGGGACTGCATTTACAAGTTGTATAGAGATCATTGCTTAGGTTCAACATTCTTCATTAATGCCCTTTCACTAAGAATACTTTGCTAAAAATGTATCGTTTTGGCAGATGGATACATTGACAAGTTGTACATCATCAAGCCTAGAACTTTGGAAGCTTTAGATGAAACATCTTTAGCGGCTCTACATTTTGACAACGATTATTATAAGGGCTGAAGAAAGGGTACAGTGGTGCCTCAGTGAAGGTGTTAGTGAAGGTGTAGAGGTGGGACATGTTATCAGCATTATAAAATGACACTTGGCCCCCCTCATAGTCCAGGTACACTCCAATTGTCTTGGGCTGCATAGTAAGTCTGAGATCCTTGGGTGCTGAATCCTGAGCCCAGTACTCATTTCCAGAATTCAGGACTATAGCCCAGTAGCCATCCTGTGGGTTCATATCAAATTGACCCCTCCTGTTTCTGGCCTGTCTGGTGACCCCCACACTCCATTCAGTCTTGTTCTCCACTTCCACTTCCCAGTAATGTCTTCCTGATGCAACACCCAGTGATCCCTGCACAGACAGACTTGAATCATATCTTTCAGGGCTGTCAGACAGCTGTTTGACCCTACTGTGCTTAATACTGGTCAATTTCTTCAGCAGAACAGGATTGTGATGTGCTGTCTTTTGGTCCACGGTCAGGTGAGACAAACCTGTGAAAATAAAGCAGTTTAGGTCACACACACAGTAACAGGATGAAAATGGAGATCTTTATAAATCTAAGAATAAGAAATATATCATTAAAAGTTCAATTGCATTAATTTTTATTTACACATTCATCATTGGATATGATCTCTAAGTTGCATGCTATACCACTGATATTTCAGGAAACAGGATATAACCAAGAAGTATATTATGGTTGTCAGTGTTTAATGATCACATTGTATGATGATTAATATAGAAATAAATATAAAATGTTTCCAAGTAAACTAACAGCTAACATGAACTTTATGAAGCTTTTATCTAGAAATCATCCACTCCATGGAAACACAGCAACATCAGGAATCACAGCAACCAAGACTAGATCCACTGACCTGTCTTTAATTCATGTATAAATATTCAAAGGTGAAATTTAAATGAAAAGTTGGAAATTCAATGTTTTTCTTTGTGTGAATCCACAGCTGATATTGGCACCTTCTCCCTTGTTTCCTTTTTTTCCATGACCAGCTATTGATGAACTATTAGAAAGAAGCAAGGCTCAGGTATCAGCCACAAACTCATACTTTGTCCGCTGTCACTGCAGAGGTGAGACTATTTCACACTGCCGTATTAGTGAGATGTAAGATAAATTTACACAGGGTGCCCATCCTTCTGGCTGAGGAGAGCTGTACCACTGTACCAATGGCTGAATGTTTTTATAGAAAGAAATCACTGTTGGGGATTTGAAGTGGCCCCAGGGAAGGTTATAGTCATTTTGGAAGATGCTATGGTCAAATCTTTCCACACTGAAAGGAAAGGCACAAACCTACTCATATAAGACACAATGTATGACATACACGGTATCATGGTCAAATGTCTGGCAGGCGGCAGCTACATTTCCATAAATGCTTGACAGTTCAGTGTAATGCCACCTGGCTTTCTATTTATCTAACTGTATAAAATCCAGTTTCAAGTATAGAAGGAAATAAAAAAATTGTTAAGAATAGGATTCGCATAAATATATTTTTGCCAGAATACATCCTACAAAATACAGTATTCTATTTGCATAGGCCTACAAAAGCAGCCATATAAAAGCAGGTCTACATCTTCATTTTATATTGCACATTTTATATGCAGTTTCAATAAATGCAGGTTCCATACAAAGGAATATTTCAGTGAAGTAACCTTCAGAGCAAAGCACTGATAAGGAAGAAATGTGCAAACAGAGTGTGCAAACCATTTGGTACAAAAACAGATCTTATCTCGACTGATCAAGCATAGCTCAAATCTCAGCAGAATGTGGAACAATCAGGTGCACTTTTAAAATACTAATACTATTAATTTGAGATACTGACAAAATAAGAGAATGCAAAATAATATGCATTTTCTGAAGTAAAAGACATTATTTATCAATTATTGTCATCAGTTTTAGGAGGGATTAAGTGGGACAGGGCTAAACTTTGAGTGATGACATTATTTAGTAAGTGTAATTCACCAACTTTTGCCTGAAAAATCATCAGTTTTACTAGGATTAAGTGGGACAGCGCTAAAGTCTGACTGTAAATAAGGCACATCCCTGGGAATCAAGGACAACTGGGAGGCCTGGGCTTGGGAACCAAGGTTAAAAAGATGTGCAGAACTTGCTGGAAATTTACAGGGAGTTAGTATTATGAGAGATACGTTCTACGCAGACGTTAGGTCAGTTTAGATACTCAGAAGATTAAGTACAGAAGTTTTTTCAAATGTCCAGCAGTTTAAATATACAGAAATGAAGTTCAGATACTCAGAAGATTGAGTTAAGATATTCAAAAATCAGTAAAAGACCAGAAACTACAGAAAACAGTGCAATTTGTGCATTCTGCCATGACAGAGGAAAGAAACAATTTTGAGTTCAGAGTTACAAAGGACAGTTACAATTCAGTCTGGTTCAGTTTATCAGGTCTATATTAGCATGTCAACAGAGCAGAACAGCAAACATCCTTACGTCGACACACTAAACAAAATGCCTAAATCTCGAATGTCCAGAACAGTGATTTTTTTTCCCACGGATAAAAAATCACTGAGCTGCTGTTGGGAATTTGCTGTTTCCTCCACTGTAGTGCGATCTTGGAGTTGGTATATTTAAGTTGGGGGGGGGGGGATCCTCCCACTTTATTTTGTCTGTTGTTTTTTTTTTTTTTTAATGTTAGTCCAACGATTTTTTTCCCTGGGAAAAAAATTACTGTTCTGGCCATTCGAGATATTGACATTTCGTTTAATATGTGTTGACGTTAGGGCATTTGCTGTTTTGCTCTGTTGACTTGCTAATATAGACCCCAGTTTATCAACTCCATTATTTGAGACACTTGTTTAGATCTTGTTGAATTAGTACATCTACCAATACTATTCTGTTACTACATAATAAAACTAGTCTGTACAGACTTTTATTCTGAAAGATATAAGATTTGTCACATAAAGGAGACACTGAGTAATTAAAAAGATAAAGGCATTCATTCCGGTTCTTACACAAATCTCTCTCTCTCTCTGTAAATAATGTTTCATATATGAAGTATGTTGCATTGGTAATATGTGGTATTTGCAGGCCTTTTTTTTTTTGTGGCATTTACAAGGCAAAAGCTCAGTGTTACAGGCTTTATCACTAGTAATGTATCTACTAAAGAAATGAATGCAAAATAATCCCTGAATTTGAATATTACAATTAGAGATCATGGACTCCATCCCAATATTCCACATACAGAGAGCAGGATGACAATTTAACTGCCATTGTAAGTTGCCAGCCTTTCTGACTGAGCTGCAAAACCCCATTTTACTTTATTGGGCTGTTAAGAACCAGAAAAAAAAAAGGAATTTGACAATTTATTTTGTGTGTTTTAGACAAGATTCTGATGGAAATTATTTATTTTTGGTCCTTGAAAGTGCTTCATCAGTTTTATTGAGTTGAGCATAACCTTGTAAGCAGATGAATGTATCAGAATGGAAATTTGGGGCTATTCCAGCTTTCACACAGGTACCAGAGTCACTATATCTGATGACACTAGAACAGCTTTGATGTATGACAGGAACAGAGGTTAAAATTGCATGTCCAGGTACAGGGACCTCATACTTGTGCTCCTGTTCTTCACTAGCCCTATACAGGTATCACAGGTAGTACAGCTAATGACAATGGAAAATGTGTGACATATAACAAGAAGCTACGCAGTGCCGACATAGGCAGGGGAACCTCCCACCCACTACTGCACTTCAGGTAACATGACATAGGCAGAGGAACCTCCCACCCACTACTGCATTTCAAGTAGCATGACACAGGCAGGGGAACCTCCCACCCACTACTGCATTTCAGGTAACATGACAGAGGCAGGGGAACCTCCCACCCACTACTGCATTTCAGGTAACATGACACAGGCAGGGGAACCTCACACCCACTACTGCATTTCAGGTAACATGATACAGGCAGGGGAACCTCCCACCCACTACTGCATTTCAGGTAACATGACATAGGCAGGGGAACCTCCCACCCACTACTGCATTTCAGGTAACATGACATAGGCAGGGGAACCTCCCACCCACTACTGCATTTTACGTAACATGACATAGGCAGGGGAGCCTCCCACCCACTACTGCATTTCAGGTAGCATGATACAGGCAGGGGACCTTCCACCCACTACTGTATTTCAGGTAACATGACATAAGCAGGGGAACCCCCACCCATTACTGCATTTCAGGTAACATGAGTACTGCAGCTGCTGTAAGTGGAACACCTTTGATGTATAAGAGTAATGAGGACTAAACAGTGCAGGTCCAGGTAGAGGGACATCATAACTCTGTTCCCACAGGATATTTGAAAAAACATATTTATGAGCAGATACTCAGCTGCATAAATAAATACAAACTTGCCTATAATAATAAATGTGGTTTCTGCAATTCTTTTAGAATCATTACTACTTCATTTGTTGCCACAGGTACCATATTTAAGAACATGAATACATTAAAACTAATAAATATTGGTCTTTTCATACATATGACTAGAGACTTTGAAACAGTAAATCTTGACCTTCTCCTCCACAAACTTAGCAAAGTTGACTTTGGTGCACAACAATGAAATACGTCCAAACTTATCTACATAAAAGAACCTTTCAAGGTACACTAAAGTATGTGCTTTTTTAATCTAGGTACAAAAGGTGTCCCCCCAGGGACTGGTTCTTGGGGACCTGATATTTTCGGTCTTCATTGACTTAAGCAGAGCTCTCTCCCAGTTTAATATACTCATGCAGACCGATGATTTCCTTCACCTTGAATGCAGCAACGATATACCTTCCATTTACAAGGCAGTGCCATACCCTTGAGCAATGGGATCCATAGCAATAAACTGCTTATCACGCCACTTAAGTCCAATATCAAGGTCCATGGAACATGCAAAAGATCTCCAAAAACTCGAAGAATATGTGTAACAAACACAAAATGTAATTTGACAATTATGTTGGAACAATTACCTCAGATCCCTTACTTTCTTTAACAAAACATTCTGGTAATATTGTTGACAAAGTACTTCATCAATTAATATGTGCTATAAAATATCACTGTTTTTATTGTGCCTTAGTTAGAAATTTACCGGCCCAAAAAATTAAATATGGATTCTCTTTAATAACTTCCCACACCAGTAAAAATACACAAACATATAAAAATACAACCTTTAAGAAGATATGCGGATTCATCCAACTTGCAGTAAACAAATCCACCATCTCCTTCTTTTAGGACATTTTAACTGGCTACCAGGCAATATAAAAGTAATGCTATTCACTTCAAAGGTTTATATAATTGTCAAGTTGGGGCATTGTCCTCCATGTATAAACAAATTACATATCAAGCAACTGGGCTATTCTCTAAGAGATGGCCAAGAAGATGTATTTTTTATTAGACCTAGTTCTGAAACTGCAATAGGGTAAAGAGCATTTTCAAATCTTGCACCAGAGATTTCGAATGAAATTGCTGTAGAAGTAAAACAAGAAAACTATTTGTATCTATTTAAAAGAAAATGAGTTCCTAAC
Source organism: Protopterus annectens (assembly GCF_019279795.1). Taxonomy (NCBI): domain Eukaryota; kingdom Metazoa; phylum Chordata; order Ceratodontiformes; family Protopteridae; genus Protopterus; species Protopterus annectens. The sequence goes on along the minus strand of NC_056732.1, from coordinate 1,850,502,000 downwards.
TTGCAGAATGATTAACTCTAGTCTTTCTAAAAAAACAAAAAGGATAAACCTGTACCATTTGACGTCTGATGCAGTTTTACAATCAGGTCCAATAATTTTTTACAATGCATTACCCATCTGAATTGTAGCATGTTAACTGTACATTCTGTAAATTAGGGCTTGTCACACATTTTGTATTTACTTTTAAAAGACTTACATAACTGCTTTTTCATGTGCTTTGTAAAAACTTACTGTGCCAGTATTGTTCATTTAAACATTCACTACCCTTGCATGAAATGTTTGTCATTATTCTCTGTAAGCGTTTCATTTGTTAACAGGCTCACATCTTTTTAATCTCGTTACTTTATTGATGTAGGAAATGGTTGAAAATGGCCTGTCGACCTGTCCAATTATCTTCTTATCAAATGTAATCGATAGAGAAAAAGAGAAAGCTACGGAAGGTTAATGTGTCTTGACTGTGATATCATTTTGTGTGAAAGTTAAGCTGCATCATAACTTCATGTACTTGAGTCCACTACCACTACAAATCAGCATAATTTAAGGTCTGGTACCATCCTTCAGCAATATGACAAAATTAATGTGATACTGGGAAAAGAGGTGATCCATTTGAAAATTAAAAATGTGCCTTTAAATATTTTGTTTCAAGATATTTATCAAAAAGAAAATAATCTAATTTTTTCTGAGGAGATGTTTCAAAGACTGGAGGGCTGTGGGATGATTTACTTGAAGAAATTGTGACGCAGAGTGAGACAGAAAATTAAGATGTTTCTTGGGGAGACATTATGGAGAAAATACAGAAGGAGGATGCAGAGACGATCCTGAAGAACAGGGTGAGACTGAAAATAAAACACGCAGAGAAAGCAAAAGAAGGTCAAAGGGGAGAAGAAAATGAAAAACAGAAGTACATGAATTGCTGCATTTGCTGTTGAAGGGGGTGGCAAAAAGATCGCAGCAAGGCTGTCCCCATTTGCGGAAGATCAGATCCGCAACTACCTGATTCAGAGACCACTCATGAGGCATGAGAATAGCTCTGCTGAGCCTGTCCACTATGACGTTGGACCTCCCAGGGATGTGCGTCGAAATCAGAAATCGCCCACTGCCAGAGTCTGAGTGCTTCTCGACATAGGGGATAGAACTTGGTTCCGCCCTGCTTGTTCATGTACCAGACCACTGACATGTTGTTCGTTTGAATTGCAATGGTCCCAGAAGGGAGAGAGTCTTGAAGAGCTTGCAACGCTAGGAGCACGGCTTTCATTTCTAGGATGTTTATATGCAGGTGGTACTCGTGAAGCTGCCAAGTGCCTTGGACTGTCCTGCCCTGATAATACCCCCCCATCCTATCAGGGAGGCGTCTGTGGTCACTGTGGCAACTGGAGGGGGCTGAATGAAGGGTCTGCCCTGAGCCACTAGTGGGGAGACCATCCACCAGGAAAGGTGCCTTTTGCATGCTTCTGTAATCATGATCATGTGAGACATGGGCAGCTGTTGGAAAGACCACTGTGTGAATAGAAGCCACTGAAGGATCCTCATATGAAAGCGGGCCAGTGGGATTAGAAGAATTGCCGCTGCCATGGAACCCAGAGTTTGAAGGAGGAACCTGACTTGGATCCTTTTGCTCTGCATTAGAATTTGTACTTTCTGGCGGTAGCATTGCGAACAAGTTCTTTGTGTGTAAGTCTGCTCCTATACAGGTGAGAGATTGACAGGGCAACAAGGGAGATTTTTCAAAGTTTATTGTAATGCCTAGCTGGGAGAAGATTGTGATAGTGTAGTCCCTGGCTTGCAGACGTTGATGCCTAGTAGTAGCACTGAGGAGCCAGTTGTCTAGATATGAAAACACCTGGAATCCTCAATGTCTCAGGTGAGCCTTGAGCACTGCCATACATTTGGTGAACACCCTGGGGGCTGTGGTGAGACCAAAGGGCACAGCTCTGAACTGGTAATGACTGGCTCCCAGCCTGAAGCGAAGGAATCTCCTGGAGCGCCTGTCCATTTTGATGTGGTAGTACGCATCCTGAAGATCTATGGAGCACATCCAATTGTCCTGACCCAGAAAGGGTAGAATGGACTGTAGCATGACCATCTGAAACTTTGTTCTTTGAACAGACTTGTTTAGTCTGCTGGGATCCAGAAATGGTCTCCAGTCCCCTGTCTTTTTTGGTACCAAAAAGAACCTTGAGTAAGTTCCGGATCCATGTTGGTCTGCCGGGACTTCCTGGATGACTCTTTTCTAGCAGTCTTGAAACTTCTATGACTGCTTGGTCCCTCAGATTGGATGGAACATCTGGAAGGGATTTGCTTGACGGTAAGGGGGGGTTGAGAGAAGGGATTTTTGTAACCTCCGGATATAATTGACCATACCCATTTGTCTTGCGTTAAATTTTGCCAGGCTTTTGTGTACAGTGAAAGTCTTCCCCCGACTGTCTCCAGAGGCGGGCAGCTGGGCAACCCTTCAGGGATGCTGAAAGGGCTTCTCAGAGAAGGATTCTCTGTTGCCCTGGTTCTGCGGACCCCCCCCCTCTGCCACGAGGGTGGCGTCTATTGTTGTTATTTCCCCCTCTGCCCCCGGACGAATAATCGCTATGTGTGTCAGGCGAGGCTCCCTGGGATTTTTGGAACCACATTTTACCACTCTTCTGACCCTTGGGGTATGGTCTGGAAGGAGTGGAAAAATGGACTTTCATGGCAGAGAGAGTCTTGCCTTCTTGCTCACACCTAGTCAAAGTGTCTTTCACCTGTGGTCCAAAAAGAAAGGAACCATCAAAGGGGGTGTTGGTGAATGACGCTCTAAAGGGTTCCGCAACATTACACAGCCATATCCATGCATGTCTCCTAAGGGCCACGCCCGTACCTGCGGCTCTACTTGCACCATCAGTTGCATAAGAAATGAGCCTCATGGAGGAGTTGACTATAGAATTAAGGGTCGCCAGCTGGGAAGCCACTTTAGCTTGAGCCACCTCAGCTGATGGATCTTGAAGGGTATCTCCGAGCTCTTTAAGGAGATCCCTGTGAAGCTGGGTAAAATGGCATAAGTAGTTCAGTGACGTCATAGAAAAGGTCGCTGAAGCAAACATTCACTTCCTGTATCTGTCCATGGTCCTAAACTCCTTGTTAGGAGGATAGACAGACAAAGAGGTTTCCTCTAACTCTTTCTTGGTGGTTGCTGCTACCACCATGGCATCAACAGGAGCACCTTTGGTAAGGAACTGCTTATCATGGGGTGCTGTGATGAATTTGCCAGGTCTCCTCAGAGTTGGTTCCACTGTATCCAGGGCTGACCAAGCCTATCAAGCCACACAGACATAAGTGGATCGAAAGGCGGAGAAACCCAGGAGGTGGAAGGTCGAGAACCGAACGCATCCAGGAATACAGACTCATCCTCGGTAGGGGCTAGGGGATTCCAGTTCCCCCTCTGCTTAAGCATTTTAAGGATGTCCGAAAAGGAAACATCTTCAGAGGGGGATCTCAGGGACTCTTCCGAATCATCTAAGTCTGTATCCGAAGTGACAGACTCAGGAGAGTCAATGTGCTTCCTCTTGCACTTCTTCTTACGAGGGGGCTCCTCTGAATGATCAGGGGTGGCCTCGGAAGAACAGGAAACATCTAATGGGGTGCCCTGGAGTGCCAGTTCCCTACGCTTGAGGTCTGGAGGAGGAGCAGAGGTTGGCACAGGCACTACAGGGGATGGAGCCGATGGGGCCGATAGTGGAGCTGACTCAGTGGCCAGCACACTCCTCATAACATCGAAGGCATCCCTGCCATGATGCACAGAAGGCTCCGGTTCTAAGGCAATCAGAATCCTTCTCCGCAGTGAGAGAGACATTTCTGAGGCTGATGTAGGAGCCAAGCTCACCTGCGCCAAAGTTCCGAGAGGGAGAACGGGGTCGGACAAGGGTCCAATGCCACTCGCCCCCTTGGAGCCAATGAGGGAGCCCCAGTGCCCAGATCCCTCGATGGATGGCACCATCGAGGGAATCAGAGCCGACAACGGAACTGAAGGAGAAAAAGTTATCGGAGCCGACTGTTCCACTACTCGAACCCCAACAAACTCCGGCTCTGAGCTCAATGGAGTAGGAGGAGGAACATCAACAGAAGTGGACAGAACCGACACCTTTTGAGGAGGGCTGGACAACATCTTGGCAAGTGCCTGCAACTTTAGCAACCTACTGACCACTCTCTCCACATCATGATCCGAGAACCTAGAGGATCGAGAGGAGTGAGAAGATCTGTGACTGCGCTCGCTTTGCAGCAGGGGAGACCGAGGAGCCGAATGTATAGATTCCAGAGAAGGGGACCTCAGCCTCTTGTGGCTCTGCGAAGGCTCCGAAGTTTCTGATGGAGCCAACGGGGAGATAGTCTTATCGGTTCCAGCCGGAACCGAAGTAGCAGGCAGAGTCTGAACCAAAGACGGCTCCGAACTTAGAGCCGATGATTTGGTAGATTTAGGGGATTTCACAGGCTGAGTCTTGGCCGGTGAATCCTGGGGCTTTTAAAGGCCCCTAAGAATAAGCTTATTCTTATGCTCCTGCAAAACTCTTGGACTAAATGCATGGCAGGTAGAACAAGAGTCCTGCAGGTGCACAGCGCCTAAACAATAGATGCAAGAAGTGTGCCCATCTGTCAGAGACATTTTCTGACAGCATGAGTTTTGAACCCAGACACCTTCGATTCTTTGGACATCCTGTAAAAAAAAATACAACAATAGCTAACCAATCAAAATACAGTCTAAAGAGAAAAACACAGTACACTACAGACTAAAGTTAAAGTTTTTTTTTTTTTTTTTTAAATAGGAAAGCCTCTAACTCAAACGGCTAGCCTATAAAGAAGATAGACGGAAAGCCTCTAACTTAAATGGCTAACCTGGCAGGAATAAAGAGGGGGGAGGGGGAGAACTCTCTAAATTAAATGAGTTCTAAAGGGGAGGGAAAGAAGCTACAAATACACACTTAGCTAACACAACAAATATAATACTAAAAACTAACAAAAACCCCTAGAAAAAAGACTATTTCTAGTAAAAGAGTTGTATAAGAAACGTTATACGAGTCTGAGCCAGAAAAATGATACCTCGCAGCTGAAGCGGCAAACGAGATCTGGGTAGCTAGCGCTAGGCATCATGGGATAAGGGGTAGCCTTGAGCCAGTAAACAGCTCTCGAGCTATAGAAGATGGCCGAGTCGGAGCCGAGGATCGGCTCCGATCCCAACCAGCAAGAACAAAGGTGAGATAGACAACTTAACATAATTGGTTAGGCTTAGAATGACCCATTAAGGCATCTAACCTAGTAATTAGCTGCAAATTCATGAAACCATGAATCTAAGGAAAAGAGAAAGTGAACATTTTAAAGTGTTTTTAGTAAATGTGAACAGCATTAAGAATATAGTAAGCAGAATAGGGATTTTGGAGTGGTGTAATACATGTGATGTAGATGTAATTATGGTAGAAGCCACACGATTTTTAACCAATGAAGAAAGATTACAAACAGAGAAAATATGGGGAAGAAAGATAATCTAGAATTGGGGAAATGAGAGATGTTCTAGAATAGCTGCATTCTGTAGAAAAACAGTAAAAATATTAAATGTAACTTCAGAAACAAATGGAAAGATTAATCACTGTAAATATAAAATGGAAAGAACAATTATATAGAAGGAAGTAGTAGTCTACAAAAATCAGAAAACCGATGGGCCAAAAAAAGAGCCATAAAAATTATACAGTGAACTATTGAGGATAAGAAAGAAATTATGCATTGTTATTTTTATGCAAGAAGTCCAGAATTTCCAGACAGATGTACAGAAAGATTAAGAGAAAAATTAAAGGAAAGACAAATAGTGGCACAAGAAGAACCGTCAAAAGCTTCAAATAAAAAGGTGTGCTCATTAATACAAAAACATTATAAAGACCAAGAGACCTTCGGCCATTTGAAAAAAGAAGTGACTTGGGATGTGAGAAAATATAAAGAACAAAATGTATTGATTTTGGAAAGTATAAAAAAGAAATATGGACACGGGAAAGAAAGAGAGATCTGATATGGTGCAGTATTTATGCAAATAAGAAAGCTAAATTAATCAAAACCAAAAAAAGCAGCCCCAAAGACATTCAAAGACAAACACAGGCAAAAGCATCCAGATATGGAAAATTTCACAATACAAAAAAATATCACAAAGAGGGAATGAGAAGAGAAGATTAGTAAAACAGAAGTTAAAAAAACAGAAGCCGATGTTACTGAATACCTGTGAAGTGAAGGATTAGTGTAGAGGGCCTAACATAGGTTATATCACAGCAAGAAGAAAGAGTGAGTTTCCCAAGTAAGGAGAAACGGAGGAGTAGGAGTGAGTTTCCCAAGTAAGGAGAAACGGAGGAGTAGGAGTGAGTTTCCCAAGTAAGGAGAAACAGAGGAGTAGGAGACATCTGGAGAAGAAATATGGACAACGGAAAGAAAAAGATATTTAGTATGATGCAATATTTATGCAAACAAGAAAGCAAATCTAATTGATACAAAAACAGCTGCCAGCACTGAAGATATTTGAAGAGAATTACAGGGAAAGGCATCCAAATATGGAATATTTTACAATACACAAAATAAGAAAACAAAGAGGAAAAGTGGAAAAGATGACTGGTAATGCAGAGGTTAAAGAAATAGAAACTGAGGTTATGGATTACCTGCAAAGTAAAGGATTTAGCACAGAAAATCTAACTGATAACGCCAATGCAGGATATAGCAATGGATCCCCAAATTAAGGAGAACCACTGGAGTGGGAAACACCTGATCAGTTGTCATATGAAGATACCATGGGAAATCAGTATAAAAGTTCAGTTGGAGTTGCACAGCAAGGGAAGGAACGGGCAACTGTGGCAACTCTGATGCAGCCAATGTTGTTGTGGACTGATAGGCCAGTGAGTTCCCATATGAAAGAGCAATGGATGATGAAACTGAAGAGAATGTGACAGGAAGATGCTCTGGAACTTTCTGTAGAATGCCCACAGGAAATGCAGAACAAAGGATGTGCCCTCAGTTTAGAATTAATGGTCTAAGAGAAGAGTTGCTTGATCTAACAGAGATGGAAAGGCATATTAACATCAAAAGAAAGAAATAGACTACAGAAAGGCAATAAAAGCCCACAAGTTAGAAGCCTAATAAAACAAATGAACACAATAATTAGGGCTTTTCATAGAAATTCATGCAATATAACTGAAGTAAATAGGATACATTACTGTGCAGTTAAATTAACAACAGATAAAGTCTTACCACAAAAACACAGGGCAGCAAAGGAAAGGAAGAGGAGAAATTAAATGCCATCATGGAAGTATCGAACAGAGAAAACTACAAAGCAGTTAAGATAAGAAGTGTCACTGTTAGAGGAGTATAGAAGAGGGAACAGATCAACAAACATACTCAAAAATAGATGTGATAATAGCAATGCACAGTATCAGAACATATCAGGATCTATTGTGCACTGTCACAAATAATAAACTAAAAATATCAGAACAGGCAGAAAAACTTAGAAGATATGCAGATAAATATAAAGGAAAAGTACACAATAAGCAATTTATTGATGACCCAAAAGTTTTACAAAGAACTGGGAAACAAGGCAAAAGGAATTGAAACAACACCAAAAAAAAAAAAAAGAAAGAAATAGATACATTCTGGAGAAATATCTATGAAGATACTGTAGAACTCAAGAAAGATGTTGAATGGCTAGAAGAAGTAAGAGAAAGAATAAGAAGTCCAAATGTACAGGCTATGAAATGGGATGAATTAACGGCCAGATAGATTGAAACAAAGTTAAGAAAAGCTCCTAATTGAAAACACAGACCCAGATGCAGTACCTAACTTCTGACTAAAAGTATTAACATCTTTCCATGAAGATTTAGCCATGAGTAAGAACTATTTATATGTGTATCCTCAACACTCACTAATCTGGTTAACACCTGAAAAGCAATATTACTACTAAAGAGCGAACCTGCAAGCTATCGTAGGCTAATAACTTAACCTTCCAATGATGTATAAACTATACACTGAACTTGCTGCCGACAGAGTTTATAGTCATTTAGAATAAAATTGTATCATGACAACAGAAAAAAAGGGTAACAAAAGAAGGTCATATGGAACAAAGGACCATTAGCTGTTAAATAAAATAATAATGGAGAACTATACAAAGGGGAAGAATCTAAGTATCTCATGGATAAACTTACTGTTAAATAAAGTGATAATGGAGAACTATACAAAGGGGAAGAATCTAAGTATGGGATGGATAGACTACAAAAAAGCATTTGACAGTATCCCACATTCATGCATAAAAGAGTGCTTAAAATGATTAAGATGCACCTTACACTCATCACTTACATCACTGCAACCAAGCAACAGTGTCAAACCACTTTGCTGTTAAGCCATGATAAAGGACAAATTATTATTCCAGGGATGAAAATTCAAAGGGGGGGGGGGCTATTCCAGGCTGACTCTTTGTCACCGCTGTTCTTTTGTTTTGCCTTTAACCCACTAAGCTGCCTACTTAACAGATTAGGTCATGGATAACGTTTGGCTCCCAGAAAACAACAAAGCATAAAGATTTCTTGTCTTTATTTTTGTAGATAATTTAAAAATGTATAGTTCAGTAGATGAGGGACTGCCAGCACAACTGCAAGTGGTAAAAACTTTTTCAGATGATATTAAGAATGTTATTTAGTCTAGATAAATGTGCAAAAGCAACTTTTAAAGCAGGAAAGCCGCAGCACCAAGAAAACATCAGCCTGAGATATGAATGTGACATAAAAGAACTTTAGCAAGAGGGAGGGTATACATATTTGGGAATTGATGAAGGCTCAACAATAAAACATGAACAAATGTAAATAAAAATTATTAAGGAATACTTTAGAGTACTAAAATTAATACTGAAAACAGTGCTGACATCTAGGAATAAGGTCCAAGCTATAAATCAATTTGTGTTTCCTGTCCTAACTTACAGTTTTGGAGTGAATGACTAGTCCCAAAAGATGTTGGATCAGCTTGACAAGAAAACAAGATGGTGGCTTTATGCTTATCAAATGAGTTATGAAAATAGGTACATGCCAATATTATATATTCCCTATTCTGAAGGAGGTATGGGCCTCCTCAGAATGATTATATATGTAGGACTGCATACATATCTACTGATCTCACAAGACCCAAACGTAGTGAAAGTTTTGAAACATGAGGAGAATAAGTCTAAGATGACTTCGCTTCTTAGTTTAGCAGAAGCATATGTGTGTCAGGAGGGAATGGAAATCAAACTAGAAGTGGATAAAAATCAGACAGCAACTGAATGTGCCAAAAAAACAAAAAAAAAAACAAAAGAAAGTATATAAGGTAAAGGATCAAATGAGAAGGCAAGAAATGTGGAAAAAACATAAATATAGTTACAAGTACAGAAAACTCTTGGAACAACCCCATGTTGAGCAGGACTGAACACAGGAATGATTAAGGAGATGTGAATTTAAATCAAAAGACAAAAGGTTAATATTGGCAGACAAAGATAGTGGATTACGTTCCAGTTCATTTACAAAGTCAATTAAACGTGGGAGAAATAGACAGATGCAGGTTTTGTAAAACAGCATTGGAAACAGATGCACAGCTTGTTGCTGGTTATTTTATATTATGGCAGAAGGACTGTATACTGAAAGGCATAATAATTTGGCAAGATTGTTGCACTGGGGATTGTGCAAACATTATAATATTGAAGTAGCTGAAAAACACTGGAAATATGAGCCACAAAGCATTATAGAAAATGATTAAGTTTGTATCACATGAAATCACCCATTACCAACAGTTCAAAAAATAGATGTGAGAAAATCAGATATATTAGTCCATGAAATAAAGACAAAAGTAACTTTGATTATTAAAACTGCTATACCCAGTGACTACAGTGTCTTATGTAGAGAGAGAAAGACACACAAAGTCATAAAATACTAGGATTTGCAGGCAGAAATGAGGGCAATGTGGAAGAAGGATACCCAGACAGATTTAACAGTACTAGGTGCAATGGGTCTTATAAAAAAGAATTTACAGTCATACTTAGATATGTTACCAGTACATTAAACTCCATATGAATTGCAGAAGGAGTCATTATCAGGCACATTGCAGGTGCTGTGAAGAGCACTTCTGGCTGGCACCAAAGACTGAAATAATACTAATTTCATGAACTTTAATCATACTTTAATAAAGCAAACAAATACCACCAGGGGACAAACGCTCCTGTGACCCAAATAACGAATAAAGTCACCAACCAGCTCCCAAACAATCACCGGAGCGAAGAACAGCAGTTAAAAGCATTAAAAGTGTATCACCAGCAGGTATTCCAATGGATTGACCAGGCATTACAATCAAAACCAAAGCTTGAGAGTAAAAAATTGAAGATATTTATTAACAGACATAAAAAGTAAGTGCTTTTACCATGAGACTTTGTCAGACTTTAAAACATTTTATCAGACAGTGATTTAAAAAACAGTAAAACAAACCCCATAGGCTGAACCAACAGTATACGTCATTGATATCAATCATATGCGTAATGGTTCAAACCACCTTTTAATCCTACTGTGCATACAATGCACAAACATAAGCATCAATAAATCAGAATAAAATGTTTTTACACGATAAAGGTAACATATGATGGACATATATAATAAAAGTAACAAATATTTTATGTGTGTACATAATATTATATTCCTAGCACCAGAGACTTACATTTCGTATTAGGGGGGGTGCCATAGACTTTGGTCTAGGCAATTTCATCTTACGGAGGATGGGTTTCAAGTGGATCTTATCGTTTAATCCAGGTGTTCTATTCGCTCTACAGCGGATAATCCAACGTAACTCACATTCCTCAGTATCATTTTCTATATCTCCCCCTCTAATGCTCGGTATAATAATTTGTATAACACAAAATCTAAAACCATGTGTCAACCCTCTTTGTTTACAATGTTTTGCAAGAGCATTATGTTCTGAACCAACTCGTACATGGTAAAGGTGTTCTCTAATGCGTTCCTTCAGTTGTCTGTTGGTTTTCCCAATATAGAACGGTGTACATAACGTGCACCTAGCAAGATATACAACATTCATACTGACAGTTGGTGTTAGTATGAAAACGAAATTCATATCCAGTAACAGGATGTATAAAAACATCGTCAGTATCAATATACTGACGTTGTCTACAATGATTACAGGGCATAGTGTTATATACAGCACCAAAAGGTGGGGTATTGCGTGAACATGTTGAATGATGGCACAACATCCGTTTCAAATTCTCCTTATTTTTATACAAAAACTTAGGTCTTAGACCAACAATGTCATTAATGTCCTCATCAATTAAAAGGGTTGCCCAGTGTTTTTCTATAATTTCTCTAACTTGTCTAACACCTCCTGTGAAAAACAAAGGCACCTTTAATTCACATGTTCTCTTTGACTGTACAGTATCAATATAATTATCCCTTTCTGAAAAATATGGACATGCCCTTGAAGCCCTTAACTAATTAGCTACCACTACCGCCTTAGCTACTTCTGTTCCATTATAACCCCTTTCATTAAATCTCTCCCCAAGATCGGCCAATTCTTGCTTATAGGTTCATAGATTCATAGGTTCATACGAGGCTATCTGCCCTGGGGCAATTATAAGCCTAGCCCGATTCTGTATGGCTTACGCCACCCCTTGATTTGAGTATACTGTGCCCTTTTTAAGGTTTAGTTTACTGTGCCTCTGTCTAATAGTGACATGGGAGTAATCCCTGGGACAAACATACGATCCCCCATCCACCTATCGAGATTCTTCTTGAAGAGATTCAGTGAGGTGCTCTGCCTCACATGAACTGGAATTCTATTCCAGAGCGAAGGGGGCCTCTGGGTTATGAACCTGTCCCTCCAGCAAGTTCTATTTATTTCTGTGCTGAGGTTCAAGTCCCTTGAGCGTGTGGCTCTAAGGGATTTAGATTTACTGAGGTGGAGCATGTCCATTAATTCTGGATTTGACATAGCTTTGTATGTCAGGCATAGATCGCCTTGAAGTAGGCGGTATGCAACTGAGTAGAGCTGGAGTTTTTTTAACTGAGCAGCATATGGCATCTGTTTGAGACCCTTGATCCTCTTGGTGAGATACTTTTGGGGTCTTTCTAATTGCTGCAGGTGTCGGGTAAGGTACATCCCAAAAGGGACATTGTATTCTATGATGGGCCTGATGAGGGATAAATAAAGGGGTACGATTACCTCTCTTGATCTAGATGTGAAACCCTTCGTGATGAGGTAGGCTATGTAGAAGGTCTTTCTAACCACTTTGGCAATGTGGTTTTCAAAGGAGAGATTGCTATCAACTTGGGTCACCAGGTCCCTAATAACTTTCTCTGTACTTAATGGGTTTCTGCCTATGTGGTAATTTGTGGGCACATTGTTTTTGCCAAAGGGTATGACTATACATTTTTTGGCATTTAGCTTTAACCCATGGTGCTGGCACCAGTTATCTGTCTCTGTGAGACCTTTTTGAAGGATGTTTGTGTCAGCTGGAGAGTTGATTATGGCGCCCAGTTTGCAGTCGTCTGCGAACTTGGTGAGCCATAGTCCTCCTATGTTTGCCTGTACCTCGGAAAAGTATATACCGAACAAGAGTGGTCCCAGGACAGAACCCTGTGGGATGCCACTTGTGACCGGTTTCGAGTCGGACATGGCTCCAGCAACTCTCACTCTGTGGGTTCTGTCTTTGAGCCAGTTTGCGACCCATCTTGTGACATAGGGGTTTATATTTAAGCTGGATAGCTTATCTATGATGCCCGAGTGGGGTATTGTGTCAAATGCCTTTGCATTGTCCAGATAGGCTGTGTGGACTACCTTCCCTTCATCTATGGCTTTGGTGACTGTTTTGAAGTCAACCAGGTTCAGAAGGCAGGATCTGCCCTTGACAAAGCCGAACTGGGTAGGATCTAGTGTCTGTAGGTCCACAATGTCTTTGTTTATGAGCTCCATGATGATCCTCTCCATAGCCTTGAAGACTAAGCTAGTCAGGCTTATGGGGCGATAGTTTCCAGGGTCCATAGAGGCTCCACCTTTGTGGAGTGGGACCACTGTTGCTGTACGCCATTCTGTGGGCACATATCCTGTAGTGAGGCTGAGATTCTATAGCTGTTTTATTTGAGGGATTAGTTCCTCTTGGAGTTCATGTAGGACGCAACCTGGGACGCCATCTGGTCCCATGGAAGCAGTGTTTTTTGCTTTGGAGAGGGCAGCCTTCACCTGAGCATCAGAGATGTTTGGGAGGCAGCCCTCTGCCGGGATAGATACTTGCTCTTTTGGGGGGGGGGGTGGAGAAGTTTGCACTGAACCTGTCTGCCAGAATATTGGCGATGTCTGTGGGTTCAGTGTATTTTTTGTCATTTAGAATCAACTCAGAACAAGTCTGGGAGTTGCATCCCAGGTTTCTAACATAACTGAAGAAAGACTTATGATTGTCTTTGTGTCCTGTGCAACTTTTCTCTCGAAGCTGGCCTTGGAGGATTTTATGAGGGATCGACATTTTTTGCTAGTACTGATCAGAGATGCCTTCCCTATTAGGGATTTTGCTCTATCGTGTAGTAGCTTCCTCCTTCTGTTGTACAGTTTATTTATGGCAGGGGTCCACCAGACTGGACGCCTGCCTTTGGATGATTGGGTCTTGGTTTTGTTTGGGATAGCATGATCCATGCATTCCTGGAGATGTCCGTAGAATGCGTTTATATAGGATTCTGCAGTTTGGGCCGTAGTTTCCACTGGCCCTGGGGCCTTGAAGGATTCCACTTCGGTTTTGTGAAGTGAGAAGTTCGCTTTTGAGAAGTTTTTCACTGTGGTTTTCTGGACTGGGGTTGGGGTCGGGATGTGGACATCCAGTGAAATTAATTTATGGTCTGATCTTACCAATGAGGGATATACTTCTGGTGTGGAGCATACAGTCTCCATGTTGGTAATGATCAGGTCTAGTATGTTGTCCCCTCTTGTGGGAGGGGTGACTAGTTGTTCCATAGCATTTGAGTTTATAATTTCCAGGAACCTTTGGGCTAAGGTGCTGGGGCTTGAGTAGTGCTCCCAGTCAATGTTTGGGTAGTTGAAGTCGCCCAGTATAATGGTGTTCGGAGAGATCTTCATGTTCTCCAATGTTTTCAGGAAAGCCGAGTGGGATTCCTGACTTTGAGAGGGTGGTCTGTAGGATGCTATAAACTGAAAAGCAGTCTTGCCCACTGTTAGTTGCACATGGATGGTCTCCGATGCCGTGCAATGCCACTAACCTGGAGGTGTGGATATCCTTGATAAATATGGAAACTCCCCTCCTTTTGTGGTTCGGTCCGGGTTTTGGGGACGAAAAGCATGATATGAGGTATAGCCTGGTAGTGCTGGGGTGCTCTCTGGAGCCTTAAACCAGGTTTCTGTCACTGCACAGATATCGATATTCTCCATACTGAGGAGAGCTTCGAGTGCGTGCATCTTGAGGTTAAGACTTCTGGCGTTTAGCAGCATTACCCTTAGTTTCTTGTTCCTTGTGCTGTCTATGGGGGTGGGTTTGACTTTTGAGCCTTGCCTAAAAAGGCACTATGGGGTGGCAAGAGCCTTTGCCAATATCCGAAAGCCCAGTGGTGACAGGTGCAAGCCGTCCCTAGTGAAGCAACGTGGCTTGTCGAGCATGTCATCCCAGGCTGACAGACACTGGATCCCCTTTGAATGACACCAAAATTTTAGCCAATTGTTAAAATCGATCATTTTGTCTTTGTACTGTGGCATCATTCTAGGTGAGGGTAAGATGCTGCTCAAGGTCAGGGTCATACCAGCCTGGGCTACATGATCAGAGAGCTCCTCTATGTCTCTTTTCATGTAGTCCAGGGAGGTATGTCTCAGGTCGTTCACACCAGCATGTACAATGACTGAGTCATATTTGTATTTGCTTTGGAGTGACCAGAGTGCTTGCGTTATGTGGCGAATCCTAGCACCCGACAGGCAGTTCACCGTGACCTTCTCTTTATTCAGCCTGGTGAGCGGGACGTCAGTGTGTCTGACAATAGAGTCACCTATTACAAGAGTATCAGGTGTGTTATTCAGCCTTAAGGGCTGTGGCTGCTTGGCACACTGACTTTGTGGGTTATGTGTTGTGCGTGTTTTGTTTTGATGTAGCGTTTGCTTGGATGTCTGCTTTGGCAGTCTCTGTTGCTTAGGTAGATTTTTATTTAGAGCCTCCAAGTATGTTTTTGTGTATTTATGTGTTTGGTTCGCTGATGTGGTGGGACTATGTGATACTGGAATTGTGTTGTGTGAGGTTACCTTCTCCTCCTGACTAGTTACACCAGTTTTGAGATGAGAGAGCTCAGCCTCCAGTTTGGCTAAATAGTTGCATCTCTCACATATATTTGAACCTGTTTGGAGGAGGAGAGGGTTGTCCGTGTACATGAGACAGTTGTAACATTGCCTCAAAATTCCCAGATTCACCAGCTGGACTGGAGAGGAAACCATTGACTGACCTTTGGACATGCTAGAGTAACCCTTCATCCGATGGGTTAAGCATAGACGCTCTCATTATCTGTCCTTTTACTACATTATCAAAGACATGCCTAGGGTGCATGCTCTGTCTATGAAGTAAGGTATTCCTATGGCATGCCTTCCTGTAAACAGATGTATTCAGTAACCCATTTTCAAGCCTTGTTATGTGGACATCTAAAAAGGAAATCTCAGTTGTAGAAAAACTCAACGTAAACTTGAGAAAATCTGTTAGATTGTTCATAACAGATACAAAGCTCATGAGAGTGTCCACATCACCCCTCCAAATCATAAAGAGGTCATCTACATATTCCTGAAAGGCTTTTATAGGAAAAAGGAGTTCCTCCTCCCAGTCTGCCATTACTATGTCGGCGTAGCTATTGGCACACAAAGTGACCATAGCTACGCCATCCTTCTGTAAATAAATGTTTTCATCAAATATGAAGACATTACTATATAGTACTGTCTCTAAAACAGGGCTAAAAGGTCTATAGTCTTATTATCTAAGGTTGATTTAGTGGTTAAATAACGTTGTACAACAGCAACTCCTGTATCATTGGGAGTAACTGTAAACAGGCTCTTCACATCCAATGTTACTAAAATATAAAAGTCATTACCCCCCAGTGTCCTAGTATAGCTATACAGATCCAACAGGAACTGTTTACTGTCTTTCAATATTACTGGGTTGACATCAACTACGGACCTTAAATAATACTCTAAATAGACAGAAAAAGGTTCACCCACCCTGAAGAAGATGTGGCAAAGGATGGAAAGTCCCTAATTGTGAATTTATCCCATAGAAT
Organism: Protopterus annectens; assembly: GCF_019279795.1. NCBI lineage: Eukaryota > Metazoa > Chordata > Ceratodontiformes > Protopteridae > Protopterus > Protopterus annectens. The sequence continues at coordinate 1,850,485,693 of NC_056732.1, read as the reverse complement.
TTTGAGTAATTATGAGGAACAAATCCTTAATAAAGGGTTGACTTTTGTACCCACTAATAATGGTGATATAACAGATTGCATTGGGACATTAAAATGTTTGTACGGAATGTTCAATTAAAATTGGAATTTGCTAACAAAGAGGGAATAGATGGCAGTAGTGAGGTTCCATTCATGTTTCAGCCAACTAGTACTTTTGTTCCCATATTACACCCTGTCTTAGATACTTTTTCCAAATTAGTGGAAAACGATTTACATAAGTATTATGAGGCGAATCGTAATGTTAAAAATAAGAATAGAAGATATAATTTAACCTTCTTGCAAAGACAGGCACTTTTTGAACTAAGGAGAGATCGCTCCATTGTCGTCCGACCAGCTGATAAGGGAGGTCATATTGTTATAATGGATCGAGAGGATTACTCTGAAAATATGAAGTTGATGTTAGAAGAGGATGCTTTTTATACCAAGCTAGACAATTTGGAAGTTGCTAACAAGGTATTTAGAGTATATGATATGCTCGATGACTTGGTCAAGAGCCACAACATCACCTGGAGCCTGTTTAAATATTTAAGGGTTAATAACCCCCTTATACCAGTAATTCAAGGCTCACCTAAAGTTCATAAATCTATGTCTAAACCACCTATGCGCCCTATAGCTGCTGGGAAAAGATGGCTCACTGAACCTTTTTCTGTCTATTTAGAATATTATTTAAGGCCCATAGTTGATGCCAACCCAGTAATATTGAAAGACAGTAAACAGTTCCTGTTGGATCTGTATAGCTATACTAGGACACTGGGGGGTAATGACTTTTATATTTTAGTAACATTGGATGTGAAGAGCCTGTTTACAGTTACTCCCAATGATACAGGAGTTGCTGTTGTACAACGTTATTTAACCACTAAATCCAACTTAGATAATAAGACTATAGACCTTTTAGCCCTGTTTTTAGAGAAAGTACTATATAATAATGTCTTCATATTTGATGAAAACATTTATTTACAAAAGGATGGCGTAGCTATGGGCACTTCGTGTGCCAATAGCTACACCAACATAGTAATGGCAGATTGGGAGGAGGAACTCCTTTTTCCTATAAGAGTCTTTCAGGAATATGTAGGGTTCTACAAGAGGTATGTAGATGACTTCCTTATGATTTGGAGGGGTGATGTAGACACTCTCATGAACTTTGTATCTGTTATGAACAATCTAACAGATTTTCTCAAGTTTACGGTGAGTTTTTCTACAACTGAGATTTCCTTTTTAGATGTCCACATAACAAGGCTTGAAAATGGGTTACTGAATACATCTGTTTACAGGAAGGCATGCCATAGGAATACCTTACTTCACAGACAGAGCATGCACCCTAGGCATGTCTTTGATAATGTAGTAAAAGGACAGATAATGAGAGCGTCTAGGTTTAACCCATCGGATGAAGGATATAAGCAAGAATTGGCCGATCTTAGGGAGAGATATAATGAAAGGGGTTACAATGGAACAGAAGTAGATAAGGTGGTAGTGGTAGTTAATGAGTTAAGGGCTTCAAGGGCATGTCCATATTTTTCAGAAAGGGATAATTATGTTGATACTGTACAATCAAAGAGAACATGTGAATTAAAGGTGCCTTTGTTTTTCACAGGAGGTGTTAGACAAGTTAGAGAAATTATAGAAAAACACTAGGCAACCCTTTTAATTGATGAGGACATTAATGACATTGCTGGTCTAAGACCTAAGTTTTTGTATAAAAATAAGGAGAATTTGAAACATATGTTGTGCCATCATTCAACATGTTCACGCAATACCCTACCATTTGGTGCTGTATATAACACTATGCCCTGTAATCATTGTAGACAACGTCAGTATATTGATACTGACGATGTTTTTATACATCCTGTTACTGGATATGAATTTCGTTTTCATACTAACACCAACTGTCAGTATGAATGTTGTATATCTTGCTAGGTGCACGTTATGTACACCGTTCTATATTGGGAAAACCAACAGACAACTGAAGGAACGCATTAGAGAACACCTTTACCATGTACGAGTTGGTTCAGAACATAATGCTCTTGCAAAACATTGTAAACAAAGAGGGTTGACACATGGTTTTAGATTTTGTGTTATACAAATTATTATACCGAGCATTAGAGAGGGAGATGTAGAAAATTATACTGAGGAATGTGAGTTACATTGGATTATCTGCTGTAGAGCAGATAGAACACCTGGATTAAATGATAAGATCCACTTGAAACCCATCCTCCATAAGAGGAAATTGCCTAGACCAAAGTCTGGGGCACCCCCCTAATACAAAATGTAAGTCTCTGGTGCTAGGAATATAATATTATGTACACACATAAAATATTTGTTACTTTTATTATATATGTCCATCATATGTTACCTTTATCGTGTAAAAACATTTTATTCTGATTTATTGATGCTTATGTTTGTGCATTGTATGCACAATAGGATTAAAAGGTGGTTTGAACCATTACGCATATGATTGATATCAATGATGTATACTGTTGGTTCAGCCTATGGGGTTTGTTTTACTGTTTTTTAAATCACTGTCTGATACAATGTTTTAAAGTCTGACGAAGCCTCATGGTGAAAGCGCTTACTTTTTATGTCTGTTAATAAATATCTTCAATTTTTTACTCTCAAGCTTTGATTTTGATTGTAATACCTGGTCAATCCATTGGAATACCTGCTGGTGATACACTTTTAATGCTTTTATTGCTGTTCTTCACTCCGGTGAATGTTTGGGAGCTGGTTGCTGACTTTAATCATACTTTGACTTAGGAACGAGGTCCTTTCCCATCATGGTATTAGAAACGCAAAAGTCTTGGAGAAATTAAAAAAAAAAAAGGGAAAGCTTGTTTCATCATATTTTAGATTGTAGTGATAAATTGTAAAAAGCAATATCGCTATATTTCCAAAGTATCCTCCAGCAAAAACAAAATAGCGTTGCAATGAGAATATGAACTGCAAGGATACACCACGAGAATTTAATCACAATACTCATTCACAAGCTGAAGAACCGGAAACCGGAAGAACCAGTGGTTTGAATTTGGCGCCTTTGACTGGAGTTGCGTCTAACACTACTGAACCGAGTGACTTGAGAGGGCAACCTACTACTGAGATTCTGGATTTTAATACACCGCCCCCGAATCAGCTAGCGCTGTTCCATGCTGATGATCCGGAAAGGACAGGCACGATCAGACGAATTAACACTCTTGCTACTAGGTCTATTGATGGCCCTTTTCTGATCAGGACCGATCGTTTCCCCAGAGGGAGATCAACAAGCCGAGGCCCCAGGAAACGAAAATACTCACAGGACAGGTACGGGCAACAGAAAAAAGCACTGAACTGACTGATTTGGTATTTAATTATTCTGGTCATATTTTATCTGACTCTGACTTGTCATTGCTGAATAGAGGGTTAAATTTTATTCCCTCACAACCAAGCATACTAGCAGAAACTTTCATTGACTTAAGATTGTTTGCTAGGAGGATTGCTATAAAAATGTTTTTTGCAAACAAAAAATCCTTGCATGTTAGTGATAACAATGTCATGGCGCATGAGTTTAAACAAAAAAGCACTTTCTCTCCTCAGCTACCACCCATGGTAGAATGTTTTGTTAAATCTTGTGAGAGGGATCTGTACAAGTTCTACTCTTCTAAGCATGTTAGCAACAAATTTTGTAATTTAGACAAAAGTGAATTTAATTCACTTAAAGAATTACGGAACAACAAAGATATTATAATCACCTCGGCTGACAAGGGAGGGGGTGTTGTACTGTTGAATAGAGCCGAGTACATTAGCACTATTGAAACTTCTCTTAGCTCCACCAGTACTTATAGAGAATTGGATACAGAGCAGGTTGTGAATATAATCAATAACATAAGTGACAATTTGTATGATCTACTTATGTGTCGTCAAATTAGCAGTGAAATGCATGAGTTTTTACATATAGAAGAACCTCTTATACCTATGCTAAAGGGCCTACCTAAAATACACAAGGGCATAAACCCTATACCAATGCGACCTATAGTCTCTGGGAGATATTGGGCCACTTATAACCTGTCAACATTCTTAGAAAAAATGTTAAGACCTATTGTTGATAGAGTTGATACCATTTTGAAAGATACACAACATCTCTTGAAAGACATAGAGTTGTTCCAACAAGATAAAATAGATTCAGATAAGCCAATACTGGTTACATTGGATGTTTGTAACCTGTTTACTTGCATACCCAATGAATATGGGTTGCAAGCCATTCGAGAACTAATGGTTAAAGAAAGTGATTTTTCTGTAGACAGACAAATTTTGATCAGTCAATTGCTGGATGTCGTGTTGTACAACAATGTATTTATATTTAATCACAAATATTATTTGCAGACATGGGGTGTCGCTATGGGCACCCCATGCGCAAATTCTTATGCCAATTTAGTTCTATATTTTTGGGAAAAAACATATCTATTTAACAATGCTTGGATGAGAAAAATATGTTTTTACAGAAGATTTGTTGATGATGTGGTGTTATTTTGGGTTGGGACAACAGAGGAATTGCAGGAATTTGTCCTTTACTTAGAATCAACCACAGAATTCCTTAAATTTACCTTAGAATATTCCAGAGTAAGCATCAATTTCCTGGATGTGAATTTATATTTTAACAAAGAAGGTGCTCTAACTTCTAAACTCTTTAGAAAGAGATGCTGGAAAAATAGTATCTTAGAACAGAGTAGTATGCATCCTAGGCATACCTTTACAGGGATAGTGAAAGGCCAATTCTCTAGACTAATTAAGATCTGTCAAGACCCTTTGGTACTAAAGGAAGAAGCAGATAATATGGAACAAATCTTTTTAGAGAGATGCTACAATTTGAATTTAGTAAAGGAAATAAGAGAGAGCATTATACCTTCACTTCCAGGAATAAACACCAATAACCCGACCCGAGAAGATAAAATAATGAAGAGACAAGACACTAGATACAAGACTTCTAAATATATAACGGAACACAACAGTTGGGGCAGTAATAATGATAAGAGTGTCTACTGCATGAAGTACTCAAATGACAATGCTGATATTAGAAAAATAATAACTAAGCATTGGAACATATTAACCATGACAGAAGATCTCAGAGCTCTAGTGGGTCATAAACCTGTGTTTGCTTTTAGGACATGTGATAATCTGAAGGACATATTCTCGAAGGACCCAAGTAACAATATGGGAGATAGTAACCATGTAGTATGGGGTACCTTTCCTTGCATGAATTGCAACATGTGCAAGTTTATTACAACCAGACAATGCTACAGACACCCAGATGGTTTCTTTGAGTTTAAACCAAGAGTATATACTGATTGCAATAGTACAAATTTGATCTATATGGCAAATTGTACATCCTGCCAAGCCTTCTATATTGGGCTAACTAAAAGAAAATTAAAAGAACGCATCTACAATCATATTTATGACATCCGCAAGAACAACGAACTAAATGCCCTAGCTAGACACATCAACATAAATCCAACTCATGAATTCAAGTTTAGGGTTTTGCAAGTATTGAAAATGAATATTAGAATGGGGGATAACATCAATCATTTAGCGAAATTAGAATTAGACTGGATCCTTAGGTCCGGGGCACACAGGGAACCAGGAATCAATAATTATATTACCCTAAAACCTATTTTGGAAAAGAGATAGTGTTTTAGGTTGATTTCGATAGGTATTACCCATAGGTAATCTGTTTAGCTTCTGGCCTTCAATTTTCAACTTGTTATGAGACATTAAGGATGTTTATAGCATTGTAGCAGCATCAGTATTAATGCGTTATGATGACTTATGAAATGAATATTACGGTCATCTATAACATCATCTTTATGAGTTACAGACTATTTTTTAGATCTTTTCATTAAGATGAAATATTGTGACATGTTCACTAGTTGCAATAGCATAGTACTATTCACAGCATCACAATTTGACATTTTTCAATACTATATATATAATCATAACTTGAGATGTGATGAGTTTCTGTTACTCATTTTTATTTTTTATTTTTTGACCCATTATATAAGCCCATAGTGTGATTATATATACAGGTTTTTTAACAGCTAGTTGATAGTGATCTAACCATTCTATTGTAGTTCAGTATCATATTATATTCTCAGCTAGATCGTTTCCCTGATGCATGACAGATTATTGTTAGAAAATTATAAACAAAAGGACAACCTAGACTATGTTTCACCTGACCAGATTTATTAGTAATAGCTATATCTGTTTTTTGTTTTGATTTTTGTTTTGATTTTTTTCCTTGATATTTTAACTGAATGTTATTGCTGGATTATTTTATGGTGCGTTATATATATTTGCATATTTAATCCTGAAAATAAGGAGCGTTTGCAATGTCTAGGTAGGTGGGGGCATGGAATATTCTAAATAGGACTAGGTGCCAGTATCATTTATATATATTTTTTATACAGCAGTTTGTTTTTTATATGGCATTTGAAAGAAAAATGACATGTTCAGATTCCATTGAGTTACAGTTCACATGTCTTTGTTTCACGATAGGCAACATGCTACTAGATGATTGGGCATGCACTGTTTTATGAACATAAACCTCATTATCGATATTATTTAGACACGCATATTCTCATACATTTTTGTGATTGAATTGCAACATCTTAAGGTTTGACGTCATGCCGTTATGTTTTATCTAAACCAATGGGGCTAGTTGCCAGAAACACTTTGATCGTGCATACATTGTGTTCTGAACACTAATCTTATTTCTGACAGCAAACTAATGTACTTCAGTCTAAATTTATGCGATTAACTTGAATTAGCCCAATGTTGCATGTTGGGCTATTATGGTTTATTATTGACAAGTGAGGCAAGCGGCTTTTAAAATAAAATCTGAAAATCAATTTTAAGAGATCGTATATTAATATTTAATAGATAGCCTTCATTATTTATTAGTTGTTTAGAGACATGGATTATCCTAGAGTTGATTTGTCGCTAGGATTATTATATTTTATATATATTTTTTATATATTTCTATATATTTTTACACAGTGTTTAAAATATTTAGAAGTAAAACTATATAATTAAATCAAGATACAGTTTTCATGTTTTCGCTTCATGACAGCAAGATTTAAAAAGAAGACTGTGCTAGCAGTGTGTTGTGAGCATAAAAAAATTTTTTATACTGCTATGGTATATTTAGATTGATATCTTTCCATACTTTGGCACATTGTAAATAGTTCAATGTTTTATGTTAAGAAGCCAAGGTTGGTTTAAACAAGCGTGACAGGATTTTAAAAATAAATATAAACACTCTATAGAAACACCCAATAGACGGTTTCAATGGGATTTGATATCTCAAGTGCTGCGTTTTCTTTTAGAGGAATTATATAACATTAACAGCTGATGGTGTTCATGAATTATAGATTCGGATTGTTCCTTTGCATATTGTTTCATCTATGAGAGCTAATAAACACTCATCAAGCCAGTTTTTATGCTGAACGTAGTGAATTGAAGATGTACAGCGAATACCATGTTATATATTTTTTCTTTTTAGTTTTGCATCATGACTGGGCTACTGACTAATTGACTAAGTATTAGTCTAATTAGTTTAATTGGTGTTTGCTTTCTATTGGTCACTGTTCACTATATAAGAAGCATTTTATCAGTGTTTAAATAGATCTGATGAAGCGTGCACAGCGCACGCGAAAGCGCTTATCTCAATTTTAATTTTAATTTTATTTCATGTGTCGTTTGGAATAAAGTCAGAGTTTTTTATCTTCACTTCTCGTGGTGTATCCTTGCAGTTCATATTCTCATTGTAGTGATAAATATTAATATTTTAATAACAGGACACATTAATATTGTTTTAAGATGCAAGCATAAAAAGAAAGGAAATTATATAAAAATATGACACAAGTTATAAGATTTGGTAAGACAAAACTTTGGGACAAAAATTCATAGACTTACATAAGGGGTATATGTAGAAGTAAAACAGATTATTTTATAGTATCAGAAGGTTAAGTAATTGGAAAAGTATTGAATTTCTTACACAGATTAGTAAAGGAAGATGTCAGTGTAATGAAAGAAATAAAAATTGTAAAAGGAGAAATACAAAGAACTCAGGAAAATATTATGAATATTGTAATACAATATGTACAAGAAATGTTTAAAAAAAGGTAGTGAAAACAACATAGAAAGTAAAAAACGTAACCGAAAAAGAGAATAACATTTTGTAAAAGGAGATTTCTTTAAATGAGCTAGATAAAGTATCAGGACAAGTAGATATCGATTTGGCTGCAGGATGAGATGGAATAGGATATGAAATGTATACAAATTCAAGGGACTGGCAAAAAAATGTCTTTTAAGATTTTGAATGAATGGTTAAATGCAGGTTTTATGTATAAAGATTTATGTAGTAGAATACTTAAGTTCATAGGTTAATAAGTGTGTACTGGGCCCTGGGGCCTTTAAAAGCCTAGCCCATAAAAGTGCCCTAGCATTGTGCCACCTGTCGTTAGTTCACAGTGCCTTTAGTAGAGCCACTGGAGTGATCCCCAGGGTGAACTTTCTATTTCCCATCCACTCATCAAGATTTGTCTTGAAGAGGGCTAGTGAGGTACTCTGCTTGACATGTATGGGAAGTCTATTCCAGAGTATGGGCAGTCTCTTGAGTTATAATCCTGTCCCTCCAGCATGTTCTGTTGATTGTGGTAAGGAGGCTGAGATCTCTGGAGCATGTGGTGTGGAGGGATTAGGATTTCTTTAGATGTAGCATTTCTAACAGAGCTGGGTCAGACATGGCTTTGTACGTCAAGCAGAGATCGCCTCTTAGTAGATGATATGAGACAGAGAATAGCTGGAGTTTTTTGAGTCTGTCCATGTAGGACATGTGTTTAAGGACTAGGATCCTCTTCATGAGGTACTTTTGTGGCCTCTCCAGCTGTTGCAGGTGTCTAGTGAGGTACATGCCAAATGGGGCATTATTCTCTGATTGGTCTAATGAGGGAAGAGTAGAGAGAAATGATGACCTCTTTCTTCCTGGATGCAAAATCCCTGGTAATGAGACGTGCCACATAGAAGGACTTTCTGACCACAGTGGCAATGTGGTGGTTGAAAGAGAGGTTGCTGTCAACCTGTGTCCTCAGATCTCTTATAAAGCCGTCAGTGATCAGTGGGCTCCCATCAATGTAATTAGTGGGAGATGAGTTTTTCCCAAAGGGGATGATGAAGCATTTTTTTGGCATTAAGCTTAAAGCAATGGTTTTAACACCAGTCATTTGTCTCAGTGAGGCCTTTCTGTAGGATGTCTGCATCACTTGGGGAATTAATAATGACTCCCAGCTTGCAGTTGTCTGCAAATGTGGTCAATCAGAGTCCCTCTGTGTTGGCCTGGACTTCTGAGACGTAGATGCCAAACAAGAGAGGACCCAGGACTGATCCCTGTGGGATGCCACTCATGACTGGTCGGCATTCTGACTTGGAGTCTGCTGCTTTCACACTATGTGTTCTATCTGTGAGCCAATTTGCAACCCACCTAAAAATATAGGGATTGATGCTTAGTTTGGTAGTTTATCAATAATTCCTGACTGAGGAATGATATCAAAGGCCTTTGCCAGATTAGAGGTAGGCTGCATGAACTGCCTTACCTTCATCCACCGCTCTGGTGACTGACTCAAAGAAGTCAACCAGGTTGAGCAGGCCTGATCTACCTTTCACAAAACCAAATTGCATGGGATCTAGAATTTGGAGATTCCCTATATCCTTGGTAATTAGGTCCATGATGATGCGCTCCATAGCCTTGCATATCAGACTTGTCAGGCTAATGGGGAGATAATTTCCAGGGTCTGTAGTCGCTCCTCCTTTATGAAGAGGGATGACTGTAGCAGTGCACCATTCGGTAGGGACAAAGCCTGAGGTGAGGCTGTGAATGAACAGAGCACACAGATGTGGCGCCACTTCACTTTGTAATTCATGTAGAACACAGCCAGGGATATTGTCAGGTCCCATGCAAACTGTATTCTTGGCCTTACACAATACAGCTTTATCCTGTGCTGCAGTAATGCAGGGTGCCTGGCATTCTTCCAGCATGGAGATTGGTCATTTAGGGGGGTGAGAGGGGTAAAGTTGGCACTGAATCTGTCAGCCAGTATGTTAGGAATATATGTTGGCTCAGTAGAGAAGGTACCATTGCGCAGTAACTCACAGAAAATCATTGCCATGGAGAATCTTGATATAACTAAAGAAGGCTTTGTGGTTGTTTTTAGTGTCTGCTGCAATTCTGTCTTCATAGCTAGCTTTGGAGGTTTTGATGAGGGATCTCAACTTTTTGTTGAGGCTAATAAAGGAACTTTTCCAGTCTTGGGACTTCACCTTTTTCTGCAACAGTTTCTTCCTTCTGTTGTAGAGTTTATTAATGGCAGTGGACTACCAGACTGGCTTCCTCTTTTTGGAGGAGAGTGTCTTGGTTCTGTTGGGTATGGCTAGTTTCATCCATTTATGTACGTGTTTGTACAGTGCATTTGTGTATGATTCATCAGTCATGCATCTATTTTCCTTTGGCATGGGTGCCATTAAGTTAGCCACCTCTGTTTTTAGGAGTCCAAAGTCAGCTTTGGAGAAGTTTTTCATGGTGGATACATTTGCAGGGGGTGTGGGTGAGATGTGGATTTCCATGGTGATTAGTTTGTGGTCGGATTTAACCAGGGAGGAATTGGCTATTGGTGTAGAGTAATGCTTGCCCATGTTAGTAATAGCCAGGTCAAGGATGTTGCTTCCTCTAGTGGGGGTAAGAATGAGTTGGTCCAGGGTATCAGAAATGATGAATTCCAGGAAGGGTTGGGCCTGTGCTTAGGTGCTTGAGTAGTTTTCCCAGTTGATGGAGGGGTAGTTGAAATCTCCTAGTATGAGAGTGTTGGGATGGACCTTGATAGATTCCAGGGTGCTTAGAAATGTGGAGTGAGAGTCTAGGAACATGGTTGGGGACCTATAACAGGCTATGACCTGAATCGCAGTCTTACCCAGTGTTAGTTGTACCTGAAATATCTCAGATGCATTATGCTGGGCTACTAGTCTGGAGGTATGCATATTCTTTATGAATATGGAGACACCACTGCCTTTGGAGCTTCGGTCCATGTTTCAGGGCCGAAATGTGTGGAATGAGTTATAGCCTGGTAGTGCAGGGGTGCTTTCTGCCACTTTAAACCAGGTCTCTGAACAGCACAAAGTCAATGTTCTCCATTTTGCAAAGTGCTTCGAGTGAGTGCATCTTGAGATTTAGACTTCTAGAGGTGAACAGTGTAACCCTCAGTTTGCATTTATTTATAGTTGTTATAGTGGTAATTTGGTCTTTGGAACATTGCCTAAAAAGGCACTATAGGGGTGGCAAGAGCCTTAGCCAGCACCAAGAAACCCAGGGGTGACAGATGCAGGGCATCTCTGGTAAAACATCAATGTCTGCCAGTCATGTCATCCCAAGCAGCCAGATACTGGATCCCCTTACAATGACACCAGAAACTTAGCTAATTGTTGAAGTCAATCATTTCTTGTTTGTACTGTGCAGCAGTAGCACTGTTGCCTCACAGCAAGAGGTTCTCCCGTTCGATTCTCGGCTGGAGTGCGGGGAGTTCCTTCTGTGTGGAGTCTGCATATCCTCCCCGCAGTTGGGTGGGCATTTGAAAGACACTTCAAGCTGGCACCTTGGCATTCGTGAAAATCTACTGCTAATCATTAGCGAACTGGAGTTCCGCTGTGGCGACCCCTAACTGGGAAAAGCCAAAAGACAACAACAACTGTGGTATTATTTTGGGTCATGGTAGGATACTGCTCAGGGCTAGTGTCATACCTGCCTGGGCCACATAATCTGACAGCTCCACTATGTCTCTTTTCATGTAGTCCAGGGAGGTGCCGCTCAGGTCATTCACACCCACATGGACAATGACAGAGTCATACTTGTATTTGTTGTGGAGTGACCTGAGTGTGTGTGTTATATGTCAGATTCTGGCACCTGATAGACAGCTGACTATTACCTTCTCCTTAATCATCCTAGTGAGTGGGACATCTGTGTGCCTCACTGTTGAGTCACCTATGATTAGTGTATTGGGCAAGGTGTTTAGCCTTAGGGGCATAGGTTGAGGGGCACACTGTGGAGGTGAGCTATGTGTCCTGTGGTTTGTGGTGTGTTGTGGTGGTTGAGTGCATTTCTGTCTTGGAGGTCTCTGTTGTTTGGTAAATTTCTATTGAGTGCCTCCACGAAGGTGGGTTTGTCATTTGTGTTTTTATGTGAGAGCTGTGATAGTGGGTGTTCTGGAGGGCTATGTGTTCCATGTGGTGTGGTGCAGGTGTTGACCTTCTCCTCTTGACCAGCTAGTCCATTCATGGCTGGAGAGTGCATAACTTCCACTTTGGTGATATACGTGCAGCTCTCACAAGTCTGAGTGTTGGGAGGTAAGAGGAGAGGATTGTCTGTGTACATGAGGCAGTTGCTACATTGCCTCAGAATGCCCAAGTGCACCAGGTTAATAGGAGAAAACACAGAGGACTGCCTTTTAATCATGCCAGGAGTGGTGGTCATAACTACTAAGTAGTGGAGCTACGTCCATGAAGAATGACTAGTGCTGATGGCTCTTAGGTGTGCTATAGTAATTGCTACAAAAACCTGTTGAAGTGCAAAGTGATTAGGCTATTTGAAGTGCAAGAGAGAAAGAACTAGCAAGATCTAAGGGAAAAACTGAAGAGCAGACTTTCTGGCACCAGTAAAAGTTTACCTTAGCTCGGCGCCCCTGAACGGAGTTTAATCCATAAATTTAAACTTAAATCCATATGGACAAAGGAAAACAGAATGTAATTAAACAACCGGCAACTGATAGTACTGAGTAATTATGATTATAAGATCTTTTCTGAAAATAATGCAAAACAGATTTGAAACTAAAATGGAAAATATTATGGAAAATAATATATAATGATAGTGAAATTCTGGATTATATTATCAATAGAAAAAAAAAGAAGTGAAAATCATGATAGGAGACCTTAATAAGGCATTTGATACAACTGGACATGAAATCTTGTTGGTAATAATGAAAGAACATAATACAGGTGAAAAGTTAGGAAATTATGTGTCTCCAGGCTTGTCAAACAGTATGACACACAGGTGACACTCCAGGTACAGTTAACCACTGACAAGGCCCTATTCAAATTATAACTAGCTACAGGCCCCCAAATTTAACCTAAGATGCCCACTCACACTATCTGGACCTCTTCAAATCTATCAAGATTCAACCCTTTACCGTGATCGTGGGTGACTAATTACCCAACCATAGACTGGAAAAACTACTCATGCCAGAGCACAAATGCCCAGAGATTCCTCGATTTTATCAATGCAAATGCTTTGGAACAGCAAGACGGTACCCCCACAAAAGGTGATAATATCTTGGACTTGGTGTTAACCTACCACTACAGTACCCCTACGGTATCATCCTCCCTGGTAAGATCTGACCATAAAGCGGTCACATTCAAAATCACCATCTCCACTGACCCCCCCCCCCCCCTCTAGCTATGGTCAAACAAAAACATCTTCTCCAAAGCTGATTACAACCTCCTGAGGGATGGTATAAACAGCTTCACAGCCCCCTCCTCTATTGTAGATACTGGCACCAATGTCCAAATCTACACTGAAGTACTATACGAGCATTTATATAGATGCATGATATCAGGAATACCTGACAGGACAAAATCATCCTCCGCAAGCAAGAGTAAACCTGTCTGATGGACATCTGCAATAAATAAACTATATAACAAAAGGAAACAAAATTGCTGTCCAGGAGCAAGAAGGAGCAAGTGCCCAATGGGAAGCAGTTTCTCCTTAGCCTGAACAACCAAATAAGAGCACTAGTGAAATCCTCTAAAGCCAACTTAAAGTCCAGATTGGTCACATCTACTAGAGATAATCATAAGGTCTTCTTCACATACGTCCACAATCTTAAAGGAAGCACCCAGATCTGTTTAGAACTGGTGGTCAAGGACACCACATGCACAAATGCTGTAGATATAGCCAAGCTACTGGCTGACAGATTCAGTAAAAACTTCTCCCCTCTATCCGCTCCCCATCAGTAAATAAGGACATCACCAGTACCTGCCCCCACCCCTTATCTCTAGGGAACAGGTCATCATTGCCCTCTCAAAGGCTAAAAATACAGCCTCCATGAGACCCGATAACATCCCAGGCTGCATCCTACATGAACTCAGGCATGAACTTGCAGCGCCATTAGGCACCCTATTCACCCAAAGCCTGAGTACCGTCTTTGTTCCAGCTGAGTGGAGGACAGCCACTTTACACAAAGGTGGAGCATCCACCGATCCAGGAAATTATAGACCCATCAGCCTAACTAACCTGATCTGCAACGCCATGGAATGGATTATCATGGACCTCATTAATAGGGAAATTGGCAACCTCCAAACACTTGCCCCACACAGTTTGGCTTTGTCAAGGGGAGGTCATGTCTGTTAAATCTGGTCAAATTCTTTGAGACAGTCACCAAAGCCATAGATGAGGGGAAGATGGTGCAGACTACCTACTTTGACCTGGCTAAAGCCTTCGACACTATTCCCCATGTGGGCATAACAGATAAACTCTCTCAACTAAGCATCAATTCATATGTTACCAGATGCATAGCAAGCTGGCTCACTGACAGAACCCACCTAATCAAAATAGGGGAAGCCCCACCTCAAGCAATAGACCCATAACAAATGGCGTACCTCAGGGATCAGTCTTGGGGCCTCTGTTATTCAAGATATACTTCTCTGAGGTGCAGGCCAAAACCAGTGGGCTATAGCTGACCAAGTTTGGAGATGACTGTAAGCTGGGCACAGTCCTCAATTCCCCAAGTGATGTAGACATCTTCCAAGAGGGTCTCACCCAAACAAATGACTGGTGACAAGCTGAATGCCAAAAAATGCATCATCCCCTTTGGGGAGAGTGACAGCCCCACATATTATCACATTAATAACAATGTAAATTTGAAAGTAAGAGATACCAACACGATCTGTAGTCTTCACTGTAAACAAATTCAAACCATTGAACACGATAAAAGTCCAAGACACTTTATTTCATGAAGGAATGAGCGCTTTCGCGTAGTACTAGCTACGCTTCATCAGATACATTTACAAAGACATTACCACCCTTAAATACAAAACTTTTTGGTGGGATCATTAACCAATGAACCTGTTATTGCACCAATTAAATATAGTAATTATCCTACATTCCAATTAATTAGTTGCATCTATCCAATCTAAACAATCTAAACAAGCCTTTTGGAACAAAAATAAAAAATAAAAATGAAGCAAAAGATTTTTTAGCATACATCAAGACGGCATCCCTCATTGTCAGAGTTATGTATAACGAACACCGTAATAATATTAAGACAATTTAATGTCTACATATTAAAAAACTAATGCATGATTTATCATTGAGTGTGAAGAAAACCAGGAAATCTCTAAAAAATATACATAATCATAAAATAAATGATAAACAACATACCCAACTTAACATATGCATATACCATATATCATAGGGTTCTTTTGACAAAACAATCGGACCTAATAAATGTCCTAAAGTCAAGTGTAAAGCAGGGAGCAATAAAATAATCATCGCTAAAGTGCAGAGCTTGGCAAAAGGACCTATAGACGTATATTTAGTCACATCTTAGTCCCTATAAACCAGCAATTATAGCAGCATGACCATTACAATAAATAACCATATTACGCCAAGAAACTTTAAAAGGTACTATACTCAGCAAATATACAATAATACCAAAAACCCCCTTGACAAACAAATACAAGGAAAATCTGTGAATCAGATTCAAAAAGGCTCGCAACAAAAATAATTATCATTGAAGTGCAAAGCCTTGTATCCGGTCCTAATAACAGCATCTCAATCGCCAAGGGCCAACAACCGTGACCCTAACAGATATCACTAAACAACCATGCTATAATAAGAAACCTTATAAAATGCTAGAGTCAACTGACACAAGACAATATCAAATATGTCCATCCTAGTTACAGACAATAATATGGGTAAACCCATACAATAACAAACATGTTGTTATCTATAGTTCACTAGGTAATTAAGAGATAAAATATGTGAAATATATAAATATAAATGGTAAAGGACAAACGAGCACTAAGCCTTGTGTCTATGTGACTATAACTCTACACAGAATTGTACATCTCTCTATAGAGTCCAGGTTATACTAAACCATGGACTATAAAACACAACTATACTTACTGCATAGAGACATCTGTCTTAAGTCACACTAAACATATATACAAATAGTCTTACAACACAAAATATTAAAAAAAATTTTTACATAAATTGTATGTTCATTTATAAAGCGCATGGTTTAAAAATGTATACATAAACAAAAAAGAAAAAATGATAATCAATGGTGTCCATTCCTATAGTCAAACATCATTATACATTGACATTGCATAAATTTATAATGGCATGGACATACATTACTTATGCTCATTTCCAAAAGTCCAATAAGGCTACATATAGAACCAATAACAAATATTGGTCTATAAATAATATATATCAGAATGACAGTCATTTTGCTCAGGTAATAATATATGTAATATATATATTACACTACTTCCTCTCAACTAACACAGGTTTGATGGAAATAGAATTGTTTAACCCTGGGGGTAAATGCGCTGCTAGCTTCAAGATCCAATGCAGCTCAGCTCTGGCTAAAGCATTGTCATTGTCACCCCCTCTCTTGCTCATTACCAACACTTGCAACACTTTAAAGGTAAAGAAATGTGTGTGGCATTCTTTCACATGTCTGGCCAAAGCATTGGTTTCATCTTGCCTACGGATACCGTAGAGATGGTCATAAATACGGTCTCTTAGCCTCCTCTTTGTCAACCCTACATAGAAGGCTGTACATAGAGAACATGTGGCTAGATACACCACATTTTTAGTATTGCAATTAGCATATTGGTTAGGTTGAAAGGTAATATCCATATAAGGATGTTGGTATGTTTGTATCTTAGAAATACTGTTACATCTATTACACTGATGACAAGGATACGTGCCTTTATTCACAATCTCTCCTAGAGCCAATGTGCTGGAACCTCTGATATTAGTAACATGTTGATCATTGCATAGCAGCGATTTAAGGTTATCGCTATTCTTATAGCAAAACCAGGGCCTAACACCAACAATATCTCTAACATGTTTATGTATGACAAGGACATTCCAATTCTTCCTTATTATCTGTCTTATTCTTTCAACATCACTAGTGTATTTGATGGTATAATTCACCATATCGCCATAGGTTTTGGGTTCATAGAACCTCTTATACGTATGCTGATCTAAGACCACTAAATCATGTTGACATATTGGTTTGATATCTCCTATAACTTCCTGTCTTATCTTCTTGACCATTATTGAGTCATATCCTCTGTCCCTGAATAGGAGCTCCATTACATCGGCCTCTCTCAACAGATCTTGTTTATCAGGACATAGTCTGGATATTCTGGTAAACTGGCTTCTTACTATGCCCTGAAATGTATGCCTAGGATGCATGCTGTCATACGCCAGAATTGCATTCTTCCATACCGATTTCCTGTACAGAGTTGGTATGATGTTACCTTCACTAGTTAACCTAAGTGTGACATCTAAAAAATGAATCTGTTCAGATGAATATTCTTTAGTGAACCTCAGGAAATCTGTTGTTGATTCCAGGTATCTCAAGAAAGTATCAAAACCTTCCATGGTGCCTTCCCATACAATAAGTATGTCGTCCACAAACCGTTTATAATATTTTATAAACTTGGATGACTCATGTTGAAATAAAAATAGTTGCTCCCACCAAAAGACCACTAAATTGGCGTAGGTATTTGCACAGGGGGTGCCCATGGCCACCCCCCATGTCTGTAAGAAATACCTATCACCAAACATAAAGACGTTGTTATTCAAAATAATGTCTAATAGCTGACAAACCAGTATAATCCTGTCATTGGAAAAGGTTGTTGCCTTATGTAGTAATTCTCTAACATATTGTATCCCTACATCATTAGGGATTGATGTAAACAACTTCTCTACATCCATGGTGATGAGGAAGTATTGTGTATTATCCAAGTCAAGATGTATGCTGTTTAGACTGTCTAACAGTTGGTACGTGTCTTTCAAAATGGTGGGGCAATTATTAACAACTGGTCGTAGAATATTCTCCAAGAAGATCGATATATGTGAGGTTATCCAACCTTCACCTGACACTATCGGTCTCATTGGTATAGGCCAGGCTTCTTTATGTATCTTAGGTAGCCCTTTCAAGACTGGTATGACCGGGTGAGGTTTTGAAAAATAATCATGTAATTCTACACTAATTTGTCTACATAACAGGAGGTCATAGAGAGTGTCCTTCACTGTTTGTATAATAGTTGACACTTCATTGATGGATACACTCTTATACGTCATTTCATCTGATAACAAATTAGTCATACATTTCACATATTCCTTTGTGTCTAAAACAACAACACCCCCCCCCTTTGTCAGCAGGTTTCACTATCACCATATTATTAGTTCTTATTTTAGCTAAAGCTTGATTTTCATAGCTATTAAGATTGTACAATCTCCCTTTCTTATTATGAGCTTCTGAAAATAAAGTGTACAAATCTCTCTCACATAGGTCCAAGAAACATTCCACCATAGGAGGCATTGGTGGCATAAAAGTACTCTTGTTTCTATATGGTAACAGCGGCTCAATCACCGTTGTACACTCACCATCATTGAAGAAAAATAATTTCAGACATAAGCGTCGACAAAAAAGTCTTAAATCAATTAACGATTCTACCAAAGATGATGTAACCGCTGGAATAAAGTTAAGTCCTCTATCTAGAAGACTGAGCGTATGAGTATCCAAGCAAGCACCGGAATAATTGAAGACCAAAGAAGTCAATATCTCATCTTTCTGTTTGGTGCATTCTTCTCCTCCGAGAACTTGCGCTTTCTTGGCCCTCTGCTGTTGGAACGCCCCCTTTGCTGTTGCGTATATTTTCTCTGATACGGTAAAAAAAGGGGGGGAGCAGTTTCAGAGGCAACATTATTCTTGGGTATGGCTCCTAAACTACGGAACCCATACAACGCTTCCTGATTAGGAGGGGGTGTGTCAGTATTCGGCAAATCAATGGGATCCAGGCTACTGACTCTCGTCGATGATACATCAGCCTGGTTAGAGGAATGAGTGTTAGTGAAAGCCAGTGTGGAACATGATGCTGCATTCACGATGTCTTTCGCACCAAAAGAAACTGGTTGATTATAGGATGGTATCTGTGCTGTTGGACGATGCTCCTGAGTCCTCGGCCAAACAAACACATGACCATTCTGGAAATCATGGAAGTCCCTTCTTAATTTACGTTGCTTCGTTTTACCCAGTCTATCACTAAATGATTTAACTTGTGTAAAAACAGAACACAATTTCTCCTTGCAATAATCAGAGTTGAAGCGTTCTGTTAGTTTCTGATATAGCACATCAGTCTTACTACGAAGATCCGTCTCTAACGGTGAAAAATATTTCAGTAGCAATTTCACATACTCAAAACCTAGATTTATATTAAGGTCTTGCCACTGTTTAAGTAGAGATGGATGTGAGTCCCCATACGCAGGCATGCAGAAAACCCGCATGCCTCTGGGGACTACTTTATGAAACAAACAGGCTTCTAGATGTAGTCTCTGCCATAAGTACCTATGCATTTGGTACAAATTATCTTCCAATAATTTCAACTGTTCATGAAAATCAGTTAAATTCTCACCAGTTTCTAGTGATTGGGCAAAGCCCACAGCTTCCTTAAGGTCCAAAGACAATAAAGGGTTTGATTCTTGTACAAATAATCCCGTCCATAGACGGGAAGTATCCCTCGACTCTGGAATGGAAGTAGCGGCAGAATTAGTATTGTCCATCGTGTGCGTAGAGTTGTAGACAAAAAGCACAGCAAACAGCAAAATGAAGAAAAGAAAACAACTCTCAGCCAAAGATATCTCTCACCAAAACGAAGAATAATGTAAATTTGAAAGTAAGAGATACCAACACGATCTGTAGTCTTCACTGTAAACAAATTCAAACCATTGAACACGATAAAAGTCCAAGACACTTTATTTCATGAAGGAATGAGCGCTTTCGCGTAGTACTAGCTACGCTTCATCAGATACATTTACAAAGACATTACCACCCTTAAATACAAAACTTTTTGGCGGGATCATTAACCAATGAACCTGTTATTGCACCAATTAAATATAGTAATTATCCTACATTCCAATTAGTTGCATCTATCCAATCTAAACAATCTAAACAAGCCTTTCGGAACAAAAATAAAAAATAAAAATGAAGCAAAAGATTTTTTAGCATACATCAAGACGGCATCCCTCATTGTCAGAGTTATGTATAACGAACACCGTAATAATATTAAGACAATTTAATGTCTACATATTAAAAAACTAATGCATGATTTATCATTGAGTGTGAAGAAAACCAGGAAATCTCTAAAAAATATACATAATCATAAAATAAATGATAAACAACATACCCAACTTAACATATGCATATACCATATATCATAGGGTTCTTTTGACAATCGGACCTAATAAATGTCCTAAAGTCAAGTGTAAAGCAGGGAGCAATAAAATAATCATCGCTAAAGTGCAGAGCTTGGCAAAAGGACCTATAGACGTATATTTAGTCACATCTTAGTCCCTATAAACCAGCAATTATAGACTTGGAGGTCTCTGTTGTTTGGTAAATTTCTATTGAGTGCCTCCACGAAGGTGGGTTTGTGATTTGTGTTTTTATGTGAGAGCTGTGATAGTGGGTGTTCTGGAGGGCTATGTGTTCCATGTGGTGTGGTGCAGGTGTTGACCTTCTCCTCTTGACCAGCTAGTCCGTTCATGGCTGGAGAGTGCATAACTTCCACTTTGGTGATATACGTGCAGCTCTCACAAGTCTGAGTGTTGGGAGGTAAGAGGAGAGGATTGTCTGTGTACATGAGGCAGTTGCTACATTGCCTCAGAATGCCCAAGTGCACCAGGTTAATAGGAGAAAACACAGAGGACTGCCTTTTAATCATGCCAGGAGTGGTGGTCATAACTACTAAGTAGTGGAGCTACGTCCATGAAGAATGACTAGTGCTGATGGCTCTTAGGTGTGCTATAGTAATTGCTACAAAAACCTGTTGAAGTGCAAAGTGATTAGGCTATTTGAAGTGCAACTAGCAAGATCTAAGGGAAAAACTGAAGAGCAGACTTTCTGGCACCAGTAAAAGTTTACCTTAGCTCGGCGCCCCTGAACGGAGTTTAATCCATAAATTTAAACTTAAATCCATATGGACAAAGGAAAACAGAATGTAATTAAACAACCGGCAACTGATAGTACTGAGTAATTATGATTATAAGATCTTTTCTGAAAATAATGCAAAACAGATTTGAAACTAAAATGGAAAATATTATGGAAAATAATATATAATGATAGTGGAATTCTGGATTATATTATCAATAGAAAAAAAAAAGAACTGAAAATCATGATAGGAGACCTTAATAAGGCATTTGATACAACTGGACATGAAATCGTGTTGGTAATAATGAAAGAGCATAATGCAGGGTGAAAAGTTAGGAAATTATGTGTCTCCAGGCTTGTCAAACAGTATGACACATAGGTGACACTCCAGGTACAGTTAACCACTGACAAGGCCCCTATTCAAATTATAGCTAGCTACAGGCCCCCAAATTTAACCTAAGATGCCCACTCCAACTATCTGGACCTCTTCAAATCTATCAAGATTCAACCCTTTACCATGATCGTGGGTGACTAATTACCCAACCATAGACTGGAAAAACTACTCATGCCAGAACACAAATGCCCAGAGATTCCTCGATTTTATCAATGCAAATGCTTTGGAACAGCAAGTCGATACCCCCACAAAAGGTGATAATATCTTGGACTTGGTATTAACCAACCACTACAGCACCCCTATGGTATCATCCTCCCTGGTAAGATCTGACCATAAAGCGGTCACATTCAAAATCACCATCTCCACTGACCCCCTCTAGCTATGGTCAGACAAAAACATCTTCTCCAAAGCTGATTACAACCTCCTGAGGGATGGTATAAACAGCTTCACAGCCCCCACCTCTACTGTAGGAACTGGCACCAATGTCCAAATCTGCACTGAAGTACTATACGAGCATTTATATAGATGCATGATATCAGGAATACCTGACAGGACAAAATCATCCTCCGCAAGCAAGAGTAAACCTGTCTGATGGACATCTGCAATAAATAAACTATATAACAAAAGGAAACAAAATTGCTGTCCAGGAGCAAGTGCCCAATGGGAAGCAATCTCTCCTTAGCCTGAACAACCAAATAAGAGCACTAGTGAAATCCTCTAAAGCCAACTTAGAGTCCAAATTGGTCACATCTACTAGAGATAATCATAAGGCCTTCTTCACATATGTCCACAATCTCAAAGGAAGCACCCAGATCTGTTTAGAACTGTTTAGAACTGGTGGTCAAGGACACCAAATGCACAAATGCTGTAGATATAGCCAAGCTACTGGCTGACAGATTCAGTAAAAACTTCTCCCCTCTATCCGCTCCCCATCAGTAAATCAGGACATCACCAGTACCTGCCCCCACCCCTTATCTCTAGGGAACAGGTCATCATTGCCCTCTCAAAGGCTAAAAATACAGCCTCCATGAGACCCGATAACATCCCAGGCTGCATCCTACATGAACTCAGGCATGAACTTACAGCGCCATTAGGCACCCTATTCAACAAAAGCCTGAGTACCGTCTTTGTTCCAGCTGAGTGGAGGACAGTCACTGTCATCCCTTTACACAAAGGTGGAGCATCCACCGATCCAGGAAATTATAGACCCATCAGCCTAACTAACCTGATCTGCAAGGCCATGGAATGGATTATCATGGACCTCATTAATAGGGAAATTGGCAACCTCCAAACACTCGCCCCACACAGTTTGGCTTTGTTAAGGGGAGGTCATGTCTGTTAAATCTGGTCAAATTCTTTGAGACAGTCACCAAAGCCATAGATGAGGGGAAGATGGTGCACACTACCTACCTTGACCTGGCTAAAGCCTTCGACACTATTCCCCATGTGGGCATAACAGATAAACTCTCTCAACTAAGCATCGATTCATATGTTACCAGATGCATAGCAAGCTGGCTCACTGATAGAACCCACCTAATCAAAATAGGAGAAGCCCCACCTCAAGCAATAGACCCATAACAAATGGCGTACCTCAGGGATCAGTCTTGGGGCCTCTGTTATTCAAGATATACTTCTCTGAGGTGCAGGCCAAAACCAGTGGGCTATAGCTGACCAAGTTTGCAGATGACTGCAAGCTGGGCACAGTCATCAATTCCCCAAGTGATGTAGACATCTTCCAAGAGGGTCTCACCCAAACAAATGACTGGTGACAAGCTGAATGCCAAAAAATGCATCATCATCCCCTTTGGGGAGAGTGACAGCCCCACATATTATCACATTAATAACAATGTCCTAAATACACAATCAGCCGTGAGGAATTTGGGTACCCAGGTTGATAGCAACCTGACTTTTAACCACCATGTTGCTTCAGTTGTATGGAAAGCTTTCTACATGGCCCACCTCATAAGTAAGTGTATCTCATCCAGGGACAAAGAGGTCATAAGATTCCTGTATTCTTCCCTTATAAGGCCCATTACTGAGTACAAAGCCCCCTTCTGCATGTACTTCACAAAGCACATGCAGCAGTTGGAGAGACCAGAGGTTCCACACCAGGAGAATCCAGGACCTCAAACACCTACCCTACAGAGATAAGCTAAAAGACCTGTCCCTCTACTCAGTTTCATACAGATTCCTCAGAAATGACCTCTGTCTGGCATACAAAGCAATCTCAGACCCCGCCTTGATGGGACTGCTGCATATCCGCAAGTCAAGCTCCGCTCGAGCAACCCATACGTGCCACCTCAACCTGGTTTGTGATATCAATAGGACTTGTTGGCAGGACAGATTTGTGTCTCAGAGACTCCCCCAGCTGTGGAATATACTCCCTCTCCATGTCAAGCAGAGTACCTCTTTATCCCTTTTTAAGTACAACCTGAATAACTGGATGGGAAACAGAAATACACTCCTGGGATTCCACCCATGTCCCTGCTGGACAGAGCTCTGGGTGCTGATTTGTCTAAAGATGGGCTAAACTCTTGGCTAGACTTATAAGGGCCTCAGGGCCAATGGCCTAGTAATCTCATATGAACCTATGTACTGTATGTCAGCTTATATTAATAATACAGTAAAAATACTTGTAAATGGCTTGTTAAGCCAAGAGGTAGAAATGAACAGTGATGTAAGACATGGGTGTCCAATGAGTTGCATAGTGTTTCCTTTAGTTATGAATGCAATAGTATGTGAAATAAATTACAAAATGAAGTGGGCGGGGTATATAACACCTGAAGGGTTAAGAATTCCAGCTCTTTTAACATATGCAGAGGACATTATAATAATTGCAAAATATAAAATTTGGATTAAAGAAGTAATAATTTGCAAATATGAGTGTCTAGAGCTGATAGGGATGGCTTTAGATAGAGAAAATTACAGTTTTAAGTGATATAGTAAATATATGGTTATACACTTTGCAATAAATGAAATTTCTGTGTGAGGTATAACATTTGGGAATAAAGATGTAAGTACAATTCAATGGAAAATAAAACAACTGAAGAAATAAAATAAAAATGTATTTTCTGGAGAACATATAAATTAATAGCCAGAAAAAAAGTTTATTTGATAAGTTCAGTACTGATGGGGAAAATTAGAATTTAGGAAGTGAAGATCCCGCAGTGGTGGTGCTGTGGTAGCATTGTCGCCTCACAGTAAGACTCTGTCCAGTTCAATTCTCAGCTAGAGCATCTTCTGCGTGGAGACATGCGTGAATGGGCATACCTTTGTTGAAGGTTGTGCATCAGGGCTGGTAACTCGGAAAGTAAAAATCAACTACCAATCATTAGCAGACCGGAGTTCCGCTGTGGCGACCTCTAACCGGAAAAAGACACAACATTTATGTTGCCAACAGTATTTGGAAAACAATTATTGCAATTTTTTTTTTCATTTATATGGGCTACCACATTAAACCCAGTAAAAACAGAAGCTTTGTGTGTAAGTAAAGAGGAAGGAGGTTTAGGGTTAATTAACCCAGTGGTATATGCTGCTTCATTAAATTTATACAAAGTGTTACAGTGGATAAATGAAAAAGATGACAGATCAGTAGTAAAACTGCATAAATATAATTATGATAAATTTGGAGGCATGGCAAAAAACAATAAAAGAGAAAAAGAATGTATAAATGAGGGAATAAAATGTTACCAAGATAAATATTTTTGTGAAGAATAAAAATTGATGATACAGAAAAAAGATAAAAAAGTATGGTGTAAGAATGTAATGATAAAACATTGCTATGTACAAAGACATGCATCTGGAGTGTTTCTCCCGAGCCTGCGCTTAAAATTGGCTTCATTCCAAGTCAGACTTTCCCGGTTAGCAAATGTAAACAAAAAATAAATAAATAAATAAATAAATAATGTAAAACCATGGGAAAATCTAACAGATGCAAAAAAAAAAATAATAATAAATTAAGCTACAAAAATGCGAAGCAAATGATGTAATTGAAAAGCAGGAATGTCAAGATTTTTTTCTGGAGACTTGTAATAGATAAATTACCAGTAAAAGAAAATAAGCTATACAAAAAAAAGGTATAGAACATGTTTACATTGTCAAGAAGCAGAAACTATGGAACAAGGGTTTTTAAATTATAAGAGTAAAAAGTTATGGGGAAAACCATGTAAAGAAGAATTTTTTGAAGATATAAAATAAGTAGATAAAATAAACATGGATATGATCAAATATGGATATTAACAGAAAAGAAGTAAAGAATATGTTAAAAGAGTAGATAAAAAGTTATTCTGTGTTATACAGGTTATATGTTATGTATTTATTTACTTACTTACTTGCTTAACATTTGTTTACTAGGAAAGTCTGACATGGACAGAGTCAATTTTCAGTGGAGGCCTGGGGAGAAAAGCTCCAGATGCATGTCTTTGGAATGAAAGAATAAATGAAATTAGGTTAAATGGCAGATGGATTTTAGCAACAATATTAAGTAAAATCACAAAAAAAAAAAAAAAAAAATTAAGTAAAATCATATGGTGTTTATGGAAAAAGGAGTGGGGGTCTAATAGGGATAAAAATTTAGTATGATTGCAAAGGAAATTATGAATATGTGTAAACAGATTTGTATCTCTCTCTCTCTCTCTCTCTCTCTCTATATATATATATATATATATATCAGTTTACTATCATAATCTCAAAATTAAAAAAAAAACAAGTGTACTAATTAGTGGAGTGTTTCGCCGAAAGTACACATTACCGAACGTCCCTAATGTCGTAAAATAGCTGCTAATGCCAAAAATGTCAATCACGACATTTTCAGCACTTAACAGCAATCCCACTCTTCCCATAACTCCCTAACTAGCTAACCTAACATCTCGTTTATGCAGGGGGGCAAGCCCCCCTGTACCCCCCTGTGGGGGGTGCGCCCCCAACTTAATATTCCAACTCCGAGATCACACTGCAGTGAGGAAAGGGGTGTATTTTCCTAACCGCACTGTACCATGATCCCTTTATATGAGCGAATGTTATATTTGTAAATGCACAGTCCATTCGCAAAAACGAAGTTTGCTCATGTAACCTGCACACATATGAAGTATTCGAACATCTGTTGTTAGAATACTTCATAGCCGTGCAATTGCATGGCGACATTTTAATGTTAAACCATATAAATGCTTGTCGATGTAATGAAGTTTAGACGAAATGACAGTTAGGTGAATTGAAATTTCGACGAAGTGATAGGGACCCATATATATATATATATATATATATATATATATATATATATATATATACATATATATATATATATATATGTATATATATATATATATATATATATATATATGTATATATATATATATATATATATATATATTTACTTCTAAATCCCAAAATCTGAAAAGCACGAAGACTACAATCCCGAGATGAGAATCCCGAACCAGGAAACACCAAACAACAGAAATTTAACCAGGGCAAGTAAACACTTGCCCAAAACAAACACAAACACTCACTGATGAACATAGGACAAGAAAAACATAAAAGGATATCCTGGAATGTAAAGCTGCTATATGAAAATAAACTGTTAACAGAATGGTACATGACCCCATAAACTAGGTTATCAAAAACCTTATCAGGCCAGATCTACATCAATTTGACTTTGTCAAAGGGAGACCCTATAGACAGCATTCAATCTGTTCACACAGATTATTTGGATTTGGCTAAAATATTTAAAACCATACCCCATACGGATATGATTAATATGATAAATGCCTTAAAAGTAGCTCCATATATCATGATATGGATAGCCAACCTGCTTGAATATAGAACCTGTTACTGAAGGTGGCAGGTGCCTCCTCAGAAAGCATGAGACCCCTCCTTTTTGACATCTGCATCTCTACCCTCCAAACATGGAATCAGGATGTTTGGTTTAGTAAGCGTGAAGATGCCTGCAGACTGGGTTTTACTGTCAAATTCCCTCTGATACCCATGTGATACAGCAGGAACTAACCATCTTACACAAGTGGTGTTTAAAATGGGCTAAAATTAAATATAAAAACAAGTACAATTGTCAGGTTTGATCATTTATTATTTATTATTATTTATTTATGTGGGAAATGGGCAGGTGATACAGAACCACCCAAAGGATGCTCAAATATATAGAGACATCTTTGACTAAGGATCCATGTCTATCCTCAGAAATACGAGAATAAGTCTGGAGGGCAACAAGTTAGCTGGCAGACCAGGTGTAGATTGGACATAGAGGCCTGGCCAGCAACAATGACAGAAAAGAGGGACAAAAAACAATCAGGTGTTGCTTCTGTTAACATTTAAAGTCTTTCAGGCTGCAGACTGTTCATCTGTGCAGTGGGATGCTAGTCAAGTTGTTAATAATGCAGTGTGTGTGTGCAGGAAGTACCCTGTACTGTTCCTAAGTTTAATTATGGACAGTAATTATTTGTCAGTGGAGCACAGAGGTCACTTGGTAGTGTAAGGTTGAATGATGGAGTGAAGAAAGGCATTTTCCAGGGTTGTGAAGTTTGAAGGTTGTCATTAATTGTGAGTGCAATACAGAATTATTTAATTTGAGACAGTTTAGTTGTTTTAGAAAGAGGCAGTGATGTGATCTATATTGTAGGTTGGTTGTGAATTTGGCTAATTTATTGTAGCCCTGTTCTAGTTTGGTTGATAGAGAGGAGTTGAGATTTGTTAGGATAGCAAAGGCACAGAAAAGGGTCAGAACTGGAAACGAAGGGGTGATGTTTTATCTAGCAGAAGCAGTAAGATAGTGTTTTATTCTATAGAGACAGCCCAGCCTTCAGTGTGTCTTCTCTCTGGATTGCTGAAGGTGGATATCAAATTTCAGGTGGTCACCTATAGTCACACCTAGCAGTTTGGCGTAGGATACAAGTTCTGTATTGGCCTTGCTGGATAACAGTATATTAAAGGTAGTTTTGGGAGGAGAGATAGAGACTTTGGTGTGCACAGCAGTGATATAGTTTTTTTTTTTTTTTTTTGTATTCAGGAGGAGTTGTGAGTTATTGAGCCAAGCTTCTATGGAGGAGGAAGATTTCTGAGCAAGTTTTTGGAGCATGGGTAGTGTCCTAGCAGCACACATTAGAGTGAAGTCATCTACATATTATACTATGGTGGCCTCTTTGGCCACTGTGTTTAGGTAACTGATAATTAAACTGCACTGTTCATAAGATGGAGCCTTATGGCATTCTGATGGATACAGGAAGGAAAGAGAAGAAGCCAACTTGCTATTTCACTGCTTGGGACCTATTAGTCAGGTAAATAAGAAAGCAGTCAAGCCCATAGGAAGAGAAATTACTTACGACAGCTTGATGTTTGACTGTGTCAAATGCTCTGGATAGATCCAGAAATAGTCCTGATGTTAGAAGACCAGAATTCCTGTGATTTATTATATCTGTGAACTTCAGAAGGCAGTGGTCATACAGTGACTACGTCTGAAACCATGCTGTGAGGAAGACAAGGGTTTACAACAAGTTATATATGTAATAAGCCATGAGAGAATACATCGTTCCAAGATTCTGGATAAGGGTGAGAAAACATAGATTGGTCTATAGCCTATGAGGTTCTTTGATGAATCACCTTTATGAACCGGTATTATATAGGATTCTTTATCATAAGGTGGGGATATATTTTTCTTGGATAGAACAGTTTATTTGAATCAATTATTAGTAAAAAAATACGAGCACTCATAAAATCAACTAAGGCCAATTTTGAGAGAAAAATTGCCATGGATTCAAAGGACAATCATAAGGCCTTTTTCAGCTATGTTAGGAACCTGGGTGGAAACTCCCAGATATGCTCAGAATTAGTCCAAAATGATACAAAACTCACTGAACCCACAGACATTGCCAACATACTGGCAGACAGGTTCAGTGCAAACTTCACCCCCCTCCCCTAAAGGAGAGATAACTATCCCAGCCGACTGTAGCCTCCCGGACATCTCAAATGCGCAGGTGAAAGCTGCTCTCTCTAAAGCTAAAAACACAGCATCAATGGGACCGGATGGTGTCCCCGGCTGTGTGCTACACGAGCTAAATGAGGAATTAAACCCGCACATAAGGCAGCTGTTTAATCTCAGCCTTACCACAGGATACGTGCCCAAGGAGTGGTGTACAGCAACTGTGGTCCCACTCCACAAAGGCGGCGCCTCTACGGACCCTGGTAATTACCGCCCCATAAGCTTAACAAGTCTAGTCTGCAAAGCTATGGAGAGGATCATAACGGAGCTCATAAACAAAGATATAGGGGACTTGAAGACATTGGACCCGACCCAGTTTGGCTTTGTCAAGGGAAGATCATGCCTTTTGAACTTGGTCGACTTCTTCGAAACAGTCACCAAGGCCATTGATGAGGGAAAGGCAGTCCATACAGCCTACCTTGACCTTGCAAAGGCTTTCGACACAATACCCCACTCGGGTATTGTAGAAAAACTTACCAGCTTAAATGTAAACCCATATGTCACAAGATGGGTTGCAAACTGGCTTAAGGACAGAACCCACAGGGTTAGAGTTGCTGGCGCTGTGTCAGACTCCAAGCCGGTCACAAGTGGTGTCCCACAGGGCTCGGTCCTTGGCCCCTATTGTTTGGCATCTACTTCTCAGAAGTACAGGCCAACATGGGAGGACTTTGGCTGACAAAGTTTGCAGACGACTGCAAACTGGGCGCCATAGTGGAAAGTGCATCGGACACGGATATCCTTCAGAAGGGACTCACGGAAACAGATAGCTGGTGCCAGAGCCATGGCCTGAAGTTAAACGCCAAAAATGTATAGTCATACCCTTCGGGAAAAACAAGGTAACCCCAAGCTACCATATAGGTGGCAATCCACTAAGCACAGAAGAGGTTATCAGGGACCTGGGGACCCAGGTTGACAGTGGCCTTTCTTTGACACTCACATTGCTAAAGTGGTTAGAAAGACCTTCTACATTGCCCACCTGATCATGAAGGGAT
Organism: Protopterus annectens; assembly: GCF_019279795.1. Taxonomy (NCBI): domain Eukaryota; kingdom Metazoa; phylum Chordata; order Ceratodontiformes; family Protopteridae; genus Protopterus; species Protopterus annectens. Next base: position 1,850,454,991 of record NC_056732.1, on the reverse strand, counting down.
TCACATCCAGATCTAGTGAGGTCATTGTTCCCCTGTACTCTTCACTTATCAGACCAATGATCGAGTACAATGCCCCATTCGGGATGTATCTCACCCGACATCTGCAGCAATTGGAGAGACCCCAAAAGTTCCTCACCAAAAGGATAAAGGGACTCCAAAATCTGTCATATGCTGCCAGATTGAAGAAACTCCAGCTCTATTCAGTCGCATACCATCTGCTCAGAGGTGACATGTGCCTGACATACAAGGCCATGACCAACCCGAATTAATGGACATGCTCCACCTCAAAAATCCAAATCCACCAAAACCACTAGAGCAAGCGACTTAAACCTTAGCACGGATATAAATAGGACGTGCTGGAGGGATAGATTTATCACTCAGAGACTCCCTATGCTGTGGAATAAAATCCCGGTCCATGTGAGGCAGAGCACCTCGCTGACTCTGTTCAAGAGAAATCTAGACCTGTGGATGGGAGATCGTAGGTTTACCCCGGGAATCATATCTGTGTCACTGCTGGACAGAGGCACAACAAACTAATGGGCACAGTATTTTTTCATATAAGGGGTGGCGTAAGCCACAAAAATTTGGGCTAGGCTTATAAATGCCTTAGGGCAGATAGCCTAGTATAAACCTATGAACCTATGAACCTATGCAGTCTATCTGCAGTTAGTTTGTGGTATACAGGTGGAAGTGGTTGTTGTCTTAAGGGTGTGCAAGTATTTATTTAATTGTAGATGTTGGCACCAGAGTGAGTGTGAAAGTCTGTCAAGGCTTCTATATTTGGAGTGGGATGACTGGATTTGCTCATAGGTAAGTGACTGGATTTGCTCATAGGTAAGTGACTGGATTTGCTCATAGGTAAGTGACTGGATTTGCTCATAGGTAAGTGACTGGATTTGCTCATAGGTAAGTGACTGGATTTGCTCATAGGTAAGTGACTGGATTTGCTCATAGGTAAGTGCTAGGCTAGCTGCTCTTGCTGGCCATTTTGAGCCGACCAATTTCCCTTCAAATGTGAGAACAAAACCTTGTACCTTATATCTATGACGGCGGTGGGGGGGTACAGAATTTATAACATTCGAGTTAAACTGTGAAGGAATACTTTGGGAGTTATGAGTTGGGGATGGGCTGGGTTGGGTTGATTTTCTAGGAATCAGCAATGCATTTCTGGATTTACAGATGCTTTCTGGATTGTTTGTTGATGTATTTTGGGTGTAGCAATAATAAACTTTTTTGTCCTGTTTTATGCATGGTTTGCTATGGGTCTTTAACTGCCTATATTGTTGCAGGGATGTTTGGGACTTAGTTTGTAGCCATGACTTCCAGGATTTATCTCTAGGTTGTATGAGTTGCTTTGCTTTTTTAGTTAACCAAGGGGCTGGCTTATTTTTAATTCTTTTGGTTCTTAATGGTGTTTATTCTGCCAGGATATTTAGAAACATTATATTAAATATGTCTACTGCCTCTTCAAGGGGGCCAGGATATTTAGAAACATTCTTTTAAATATGTCTACTGCTTCATCAAGGGGGCTAGGATATTTAGAAACATTGTATTAAATGTGTCTACTGCTTCATCAAGGGGGCTAGGATATTTAGAAACATTGTATTAAATGTGTCTACTGCTTCTTCAAGGGGGCCAGGATATTTAGAAACATTGTATTAAATGTGTCTACTGCTTCATCAAGGGGGCTAGGATATTTAGAAACATTGTATTAAATGTGTCTACTGCTTCTTCAAGGGGGCTAGGATATTTAGAAACATTGTATTAAATGTGTCTACTGCTTCATCAATGGGAAGAATTTTAAGTGCAGTCCAGTTGGTCTGGAGCAGGCTGGATATAAAAGTTTGTTTATTGAAGTTACTGTGTGTTCTGACTGCTTACCTTGAGGGGCTATTTAGGATGTCTGATTATTTAGCTTAGCTGGTGGTTTCTTAGGCTATCAGGAAGAATGCCACTCATGCCAAAATTGTTTGGGGTGAATGTTAGAATCCAGCCTAGGATGGACTCTTTAGATGTGGCCTTGTTAATTTTAGTAGGAGTCTTGATCAACTGAGAGAAAAAGTATGGTTGACTTGAATTTGTTAAGTTTTCTATGGCTATCTTTTGCCAGTCTATATTATTGTCTCTTAACAAGGTTTCCAGTCTTATGTTGTCCATGATCCAGAACAGGATCTCTTCCAGGAAAGGAGTGCTGTTACCATGTGCTAGGTATAGATCTATGATGGCTACAAATTTGTGAGTACTCAATTTGAACATTGTGATGAGAAGTTTGGCACAGTTGAAAGTGGCTATAGTATTATGGTAAGTGGAGAGATCTAAAACTTTTCTGTAGAAAACAGCGATTCCACTTGCTTTTTTTTTGGTACTATGTGGTCTGACTATATCTAGCCTGTTGGGAGAACGTCTGTGTCTTTGGTAATTGGTTCTAACGATGTTTCTGTGTTCAGGAAGAGATCAAGGGAGTAGTGGATTGTGGGTAATATTTCCACTTCGGGTGACTGGATTACTGAGACTGCAGTTCAGAATTGGGGAGTACGGTACTCCTGATTGTGTCATCCTTCCAATGAGACATTTATCCAACATCCATCTGCTTGGGTTGATGGAATCTCCAGTGGACATCAAAGACCCACAACACCTTTTAAAAAAGAGTAAGGGAAGTGTACTTGTTTGTTTGTTTGTTTTATTGTTTACTGTTAAAGTCTTACTGGACACAAGTCCCATTTTCTGCAGAGGCTAGATGCATTCTGTTCTGCATGATAAAACTAAATACTGTCTGGTCTCTCTCAATGAAATCAACATTTCTTATCATAAAATTGATTTGGCCTTAAAGGATTTGTTTGATCAGGGTGTGATTGATTTTTCGACTTATACGTATTTGGAAAACATACCTAGGGTATCATCGATCATCGGAATACCCAAAGTGCACAAGAGTACCCGGGACCCCCCTTTGAGACCCATTGTGGCCTCAGAAGGTTCTAAAATTGCCCCCCCTGGCTAAATACTTAGATTGGAAATTAAAAGGTTTGTGGAAGCAAGAGGGGCATATTTTGCTGGACTCTTGGAACTTTTTAGTTAATGTTAGGCTGGAACTGTTCTCAGGTGAACTGTCTTTTGTTACTATTGACATCACTGATTTGTTTTCGGTTATCCCCCACGATATCAGGTTAATGTGGTTAGAAGAGGCATTTAGGTTACAAGAAGACGTTTCAGACAGTGATATGTTTTTGTGTATTGAGCTGGCCGAATTAATTCTCAAAAACAATTTCTTACTTTTTGAGGGGGAATTCTTTCGGCAAGAGTGGGGTGTTGCCATGGGTGCTAATTGTGCTCCCACATATGCCAATATTTTTGGCTATGTGGGAGCACAAATTTGTTCTCAACAATTCATTCTCCAAATGTTGGAGGTTGTATAAAATATTTCTTGATGACATATTTTTGTTTTGGGGGGACAACATGCAAAAATTGGATGAATTTGTGGATTATTTGGCACATACCACTACATTTTTAAAATTTACTCATCAGGTTACCTCTGATTTGATGCACTGCCTGGATGTTTCCATTTTCAAGACTGAGAGGGGTTTCAAATCTAAAATATATAGGAAGAAAACTTTTTCAAACTCCTATATATGGATTTTCCAGTACCCATCCTGCTTTTCAAAAAAGGGGTATTATCAAGGGCCAGTTGGTCAGTGCTAGCCGTATGACCTCATTGGATGAGGATTTTCATACTGAATGTGACATCATAACTAGGATGTTTGAGGAAAGAGGCTATCCTAGGAACCTGATACTGGAGGTTAAGAATGAGGTGCTGATGGGCAGGCAGGACAAATACCCCCCTATTTTAGGTAGTGGCTCCTTTTCAGTGGGTAAAAAGACACTGGGTGATGTTGCAGATTTACATTACAGCAGAGCTTTTGTCACTAATTTCAGTGGTGATGCCTATTTTCTTAAAGGCACCATTGAGAAAGAATGGAACAAATTTGTTGAGTTTACGGATTTGGATGTCTTTAAGAACCAGCCCCTCAAGGTTATTTACAGAAGGGGAAAGAATATGAAAAGCCTACTTGAGCAAAATCAAAATCAGCCTGTCTTTTCCCACAGAAAAGCAGGCACATATAGGTGTGGTGCCTGTCCTCAATGTCCCCACATTACTCATGATGAAAGTATTTTTATTAAGGCAAAGGACAAAAAGTTGATGGGTGGAACCTATACCAATTGTAACAGCTCAGGTATAGTTTATATCACCTTATGTTGTCAGTGGGATGGATTTTATGTGGGGAAAACTGAGAGGCAATTAAAACATTGTATATACTTATATTTAAATGATATTAAAAAGTGTAACACTAACAACGCACTGTACAAGCACACACTACAATGTGAGAGGGCTAATTTTAGATTTTTTGTCTTGGAATCTTTATCCAGGGACATCAGGGGAGGTCACTGGGAAACTGGATTAGCTTACAGGGAAACCTATTGGCAAATTGTTCTGGAGGCAAATAAACATCCAGGTCTTAATGACCACATTTCTCTTCTTTCTCTGTTAAAACTTAGAGCAGCTAAATTATAACTGGTTTGTGGCATTACATGTGTTTTTAACATGTTAGTTTTCTAATTTTTAATTCCAACACTTTTATAATTTTATGTTAATTTTCACGCTGATCTGTGTGAATGTTTTTTTAAGTCAGTAATTAGGACTTAGAATATATGTGTGTAAATGAGAGGGAGGGTAGAGGAATGGTGAGGATGCAGGGAGTAGAGTTGGTAAAGGTGGACGAGTTTAAGTACTTGGGATCAACAGTTCAGAGTAATGGTGAATGTGGAAAAGAGGTGAAGAAGAGAGTACAGGCAGGGTGGAATGGGTGGAGAAGAGTGTCGGGAGTGATTTGTGACAGACGGGTACCAGTAAGAGTGAAAGGGAAGGTCTACAAGAGGGTAGTGAGACCAGCTATGTTATATGGGTTGGAGACAGTGGCACTGACAAAAAGGCAGGAGTCAGAGCTGGATGTGGCAGAGTTAAAGATGTTAAGATTTGCACTCAGTGTGACTAGGATGGATAGGATTAGGAATCAGTATATTAGAGGGTCAGCTCATGTTGGACAGTTTGGAGACAAAGCAAGAGAGGAGAGATTGCATTGGTTTGGACATGTGCTAAGGAGGGATGCTGGGTATATTGGGAAAAGGATGCTAAGGATGAAGCTACCAGGTAAGAGGAAAAGAGGAAGGCCTAAGATAAGGTTTATGGATGTGGTGAGAGAGGAGATGCAGAGGATAGGAAGAAATGGAAAGAGATGATCCGCTGTGGCGACTCCTAACGGGAAAAGCCGAAAGAGGATGATGAATTAGGACTTAATTATTTTGTGGGCAGGTGCTTATTTAAATGTGGGTTCTTTTACTGCCTCGCATTTTCTGATGAAGTCTGGAAGGTGCTCAGACGAAAATGCATTACATCTTTGTAAAGCGTTAAAGACAGTGCTTTTTTACTTGAGCCAATAAAGAGTGGAGCCTCTTATTTGTTTGACTTGGTCCAGTCTTTTTGGATTTTTTGTGGTATTCTAGACTGTTTCCTCATTTTCGTTGTTTATGAGTAGAAAAGTTCTGATAGTGGAGAAGATGAGATAAGAGTAGATAGGTAAGGTGATGAGGTGGGAAAGGAGGGTATATTTTATATATTTGAATGCTTAAATGTTCGAATCACTAAAGATCGAAGTTTAGTGATCGAACATTTAAATGTTCGAATATATTAAAACTTAATATTTAAAAGAAAAACACTAAAACTTAAGGGTTTAAGCAGGGGTGCAAGCCACCCTGCACCCCCACATGGGGGGCTGCACCCTGCACACCCCCCCGCTACTTAAATATACCAATTCCGAGATTGCACTTCAGTGTGCTACAGTGCGGAAATGGAAAACTTCCCATTTCCTTCACTGTAGCATGATTTTGGAGTTGGTATATTTAAGTAGCGGGGGGGGGTTACAACCCCCCACATGGGGGATGCAGGGGGGCTTGCCCCCCCTACTTGCACCCTTTAGTTTTACATTTTTTGTTTAATTTTTTTTTTTTTTTTTTAATTTTTTAATATATTCGAACATTTAAATGTTTAATCACTAAAGTTCGATCTTTGGTGATTCGAACATTTAAGCGTTCAAACATATAAAATAGACACAGTAAGGAGGGGGTATTATTAGGACAGGAGTAAAGATATAGGGTAGTTGAAGGAGGAATAGTGAGTCTGAACAGAAAGAGAAACAGGGATAAGAAAGATGAGAGTCAGGGTGATTGATAGAGAGATTGGCAATAAAAAAGAAAGAGAAGGAAACAGAAAGGTGGGTTTAGTCAGGTAAGGAGGGTTCACTGTTTCATAAATTAGTACTAGGCTAACTGCCCTTGTGAGCCATTTTAAGCCTAGCCAATTATCTCTTGTGAGACTCAAACCCTGCACCTTGCATTCGTAAGGCAAAGACCTTAACCATTAGGCCACCCTCCCAACCCTAAATGTTTCATAGATTCATACTAGGCTAACTGCCCTTGCGAGCCATTTTAAGCCTAGACAATTATCCCTTGTGAGACTCAAACCCCACACCTTGTGTTTGTAAGGCAAACACCTCAACCATTAGGCCACTCTCCCAACCCTTGAACATAACCGCGAGGAAGTCAGGTGTTGTTTTAGTTTGTGTTTTAACATGTGGTAATGTTACCTTGTTTTAAGGTTGTTGGGATGGAATTCCAGTACTTAGCAACATAAGCTGTGCAAAGTGAGTCACCTACACCCTTATGACACTTGGACCAGGTCAGGAGATATTTGTTCTGTGATAGGAGACTTTTAGGAGGAGAGTGGTGTTTTATTTTTATTTTTGTAGTGATGGGCTGGTGTTGTTTTTTTGTGGGCAGTAAGTAGTTGGGAGTAGGCAAGTTAATTAGATAGATCAAGCCAGTGTAGGTGCTTAAAGTGCTAGGCAGTGGTGTAAAAGGTCTAGTAAGCTGGACAAAAGTGTTGCCATTTTATTTTAGCAAACCTCTAATTTATTTTGTTAAAGTAGAGTAAAGATGGATATTGTTATACAAGTGAATATAGAAGATAAAATGCTTCTAAAGAATTCCTAGACTAGTCAGAGGGAAAGGGTTTTTTTTTTCTGTAGAGCTACAGTGCACTGGCCAAATCCCCTAGTAGTACAAATAAACATTAGGTCTTCCCCTGAAAACAGGGCACTAGCCTAGTGGAACTAATCTGCTCAACAATGGATAAATAAAATATAAAGTACACTACATGTTACAATTTGTTTATTCTGTTTTTTTTTTTTATTTTGCTTTTACTTTATTTTTTATTATAGTTGTTTTGATTTTCTTCATTTTTTTGTTTTTTTCTACAGAATCAGTCGTGGTGTAAGCTGTTAACAGATGGCACTCACCATACTCTGCACCAGACACTGTGGCTACTGTTGGGTCCCCAGCTGTACCAATAGCTGCTTCCCTGAAAGCTGACTAAGGTCACCCATGATATGTGACCTTGTGGCTTGCTGGTGGCCTTCATGGCCACTTCTGAAGGTCACCTATTGAATGTGCCCTGGGGGCTGGTTGGTGACCTACATGGCCATCACTCATGAAGAGGGAAATGACTCAAATATAAAAAGGATGTGGAGGGGCCCTTATGAGTTACCTAGTGATAAATAAGGTGGCCAGAGAGGACAGAGGTGGACCAGTGGCTGTAGCATCTCCTCGTACAGCTGTGGGAGTGACATGCCTGTACTTACACATCACTCATCAGCACCATGCCACATTATAGCACATAATGTGCATTATTTTTCACTGAATTATGGTATGACTATATCTGAATACTTCAATAATGTTTCAGTTTCTAGAGTGTATTCATTCTGAGTCACAGGATCATAGGTTCATTATAAGCACTAGATAGTCAGTCTATAGACCATTACAAGTTTGGCCAATGACCAAAATTTCCTTCCAGACACAAGTGCAGCAATATAAGAAAGACTGAAGTAGAATTTGAGGCCACCAATCATCTAGGTGTTTTGTCTCAAGACAAAAACAGCATGTATATTTTATGATATTTAAAAGACATTGAGTATGGTACAATATTGCTCAAACAGAGTACAATATAGTAAATATGTTTATAAAAGTATCTTAGGACAAGGCAAAAGAGAATTAATGATTAACATGGTGAAAATCTATTCAACAGGTATTCTTTCCACCCTCACACAAAAATAAGACTTTAGCACTTCAGACAGTATTTTTTAAACAAATGCAGTTGGCAGATTACAGTAGGGGAAATCTGCATGGTCAATGGGGGCCCACAACTTCAGAGGGACCCATCGCCAGCTAAGAAAGTAATTTTATTTCACAAGTTTAAGAGCTTCATTATATTCAGCACAGATAACTTATTTTTGCTAGCTTCTGCGCTCAACATAACAAGAGATTAGCACTACAGCACTACACAGTACTACATCAAGTTTAAAAAGAGTACAACATGACAGACTCACTATAAGATGTGCCAGCATATACTTGTGGTGCCTATCATTTGCACATCTGCATCTACCTGTCTTTAACTGTGTGGCAGTTTATTGTATTCTCTTTGTTCAGTAAAAATTTCAGAAAAATACTGTATATCCATCAAGAGTAGGGCGACCACGGTGGTGCAATGGTTAGCATTGCCGCCTCACAGCAAAAGGTTCTCTGGTTTGGTCCTCAGCTGGCGTGCCTTCTGTGCGGTGTCTGCATGTCCTCCCTGTGGTCACGTAGGTTTCCTCCGGGTGCTCCAGTTACCTCCCACATCCCAAAGACATGCTGTAGGTGGATTGGACACACTAAATTGGCCCTAGGCGTGAGTGTGTGCATGTGTGTACCTTCTGTGGAAGGTTGGGTGCTGGGCTGGCAACTCAACACAGTACAAACTCTACTGCCAATCATGAGTGGAGAGGTGATCCGCTGTGGTGACCCCTGATACGGAAAAGTTGAAAGAAGAAGAAGAAGACTGTATATCCATCAAAAGTGCTTCTTTACTTAAAATAAGGAAATATAAATACCTGCACCTGCAGTAACCTTATCTGAAGTGCTGCCACTTAATGTTCACTGCTTTTCCATATTTCATTGGGACAACAAAGAAAAGAAATCCTACATATATTTAAAAATGTTTTATGTGGCTGGTTGCAGGCATTAGTGGATTGCTGGTTTGAAGCATATAAGGAGGTTGCGGTAGTTTTTTATGCTGAAAGGCAACTATATTTTTTTATGGGGGTCTAGCTGTAATGTAGATGGAAGTAATGTGCTATCTTCAAGGGCTCAAATTAAGGTCACTAAGGGCTAGAGTGCATTTGTGTGAATTACTTGGAATACTGACACTTTCTTTCTTTCTTTTAATATTCTGGCAGGCGAGCTGAACGGGGTGCTAGCTGTGCTGTGTATTAAAGTAACTTGTCCTCTTTGTTAGCTCATTTTAGTATGTCATAAAGGACTAATGTTCATTTGTGTGAAATAAATTGGAATATTTATTCTTTATCTTTGGGAACCAGTTATTCTGTGGATGAAAGCAACTTGGCCTCTTTATTTCATTAGTTTAAAGTCTAGTATTAAGGACTAGTATGTACTTGTGAGAAATAAATTGAGATATTTATTATTTCTTTTTAATATGTGGCTAGGCAACCCAATTGGGGGTAGATCTGCTGTAGATGAAAGTAATCCTCCCTCTTTATGTGCTCAGTTTAAAGTATGTAACTAGGGGCTAGTCAGCATATTTGAATGTGATTCTTTGATCACTCTTTGTGTGAAACAATTTTGAAACTGTGCCTGATTTCACATAATGACATACTTTTTACCATATATTTTTGGTCTGCAACTTACCCTGTTGTCATTTCCTCAGCTTACATTCTGGATTTGCAATGCTAGTATGGATTGATATGAAATAGTTTAGAATATTTACTCCCTGTGCATTGTTTGTGTGAAACCATAGTTGAAATGGCTCCTTATTTTGCAGAATGTCTCCGCTTTTGCATAAATTGTTTGGTCTGTGAAACTGTGGTCACAAAATGGTGTGGCAGTGGCTGTGGATGAAAGCAACTTGCCCTCTTGTCATTTGATCAGCTTATTCTGATTTTATATGATTACTTTGCATTTGTATTAAATAAGCTTTGGGTGCTGTTTGTATGAAACCAAGTTAAAACTCTCTGATTTTGCAGAATGTCTATGTTTTTGCTTATTTGGCTTGATCTTTTCTTTATAAAATTGTGGTTTTCTAGCAAATTGTCAAGGACTGAAAACATGAAAAACATTTGAATTTCAGGTTTCATATAATTTAGATAATGCAAGTATAACAGTTATTGTAGCAACTTTCTGAGAAAATAAACAATATTTAAAATCTGTCATTTATTTGGGCCTTTGTTCGTCATAATTGTTTGACTTTGCCTATGATTTTTGTAGGAAGAGGTTGCAAAGCTTTATTTTTATCACAGTCAGTGCAACAAAGTAGCTATATTTTCTTGGTGGGGGTGGGGCTGTTCGTGGCTGGAAATATTTTTATTGTTTGTTCAGTTAACCATCTGGATTTGCATGACTAATCTGCATTTGTGTGAAATAAAGTACTTCTGGGATGGCTAATATTTATATAAAACAAAGTTGAAATAACATACATCTCAACTCTTCCTGAGTTTGATGAATGCCTCACATTTTGCCTTATATTTTTGGTTTGTTCTTTCTAAAATGTCTGGTTTCTGGCAAATTGTTGAGGACTACAGTCACTATAATGACAAAACATTTGAGTTTCAGATTTTATGTTCTTCAGGAAATGCATGCTAATGCAAAGACAAATTTATTCTAGCAATATTAAGTATAAAATGGCAATATTTAGAATCTGTCCCTGATTCTGTGACTTTGTTCATAGGTTAATACTAAGCTGTTGATCCAGAAGACCATTATCAGCCTAGCTACTACACCCACAATCTTCCATACCCACCAACATGACTGATTTATACTTAGTTTTGATACCCAGATTTGATGCCTTTCAAAGAGGACTTAATGGGTCATCAAATCATCCAATTCATGCTAAAAGAGGGTCAGAAAAAGACTTTATAGCCAAAGGAAGTATATTCCATAAAATATGGTTTCCCTGGGATATATATATATATATATATATATCTTAAAAGCAGGCCCCATTTATGTTTTGGTGGAAGTTAAGATTTCTTGAGTTGGTATTAAGGGTATCATTAGTTTTGCAGATTTGTAGAAGGTTCCAAAGGACTGAATCCTTTGAGGCTCTGTAGTTAGACAGAGGTCACCACTCAACAGTCTGTAGGAAACAGAAAGAGACAGAGCATGTTAATGTGGTCTGGGTAGCCCAGGAATGATTTGCCCTTAATTATCTCAGTGAGGAAACCCTGTAATCTCTTTCTAGCTAGGTAATATGCTTAGACAATTACGTATCAAAGGGAAGGTTATACTCATGGTATACCTTCTCCAAGTCTTTTGGATTTCTAATACTATGACGGGAAAGGACTCCATTCTTAAGTCAAAGTAAGATTAACATTCATGAAATTAGTATTGTTTCAATCTTTGATGATGGCCAAAAGTTCTCTTTGCAGCTCCTGCATTGTGTCCAGAAATGACTCCTGCAATTGATATGGAGTTACGTGTATCGGTAGCATAACTGAATATGACTAGAACTTCTTTTTTATGAGACCCATTAATGTATCAGTAGCATAACTGAATACGACTAGAACTTATTTTTTATGAGACCCATTGCTCCAATTACCATTGGGACTGTCTTGTTATCCTTCTTCCACATTTCCCACATTTTCTCTGTATGTAAAGCACTGTAATCACTGGGTGTAGAATTTTCAATGATCAATGCTACTTTTGTCTTCTTTTCACATCTATTTTTGAACTGTTGGTAATGGGTGATCCTATGTGATATAAACGTCATCATTTTCTTTAAAGCTTTGTGGCGCATGTTTCCAATGCTTCTCAGCTATTTCAATATTGTAGTATTCACACAATTTCCAATGCACTAGTCTTGCCACATTATTATGCCTTTCAGTATACAGGTCCTCTGCAATTAGTGTATCACATCCACAACAGGATGTGCACCTATTTCCAATTTTGTTTTACAAAACCTGCATTTTTCTGTTTCTCTGACATGTTCAGTGGGCTTTGCAAACCAATGTGTACATTGTCCTCTGTCCTGGGCCGCCAATATTAACCTTTTGCCTTTTGGCTTAAATTAACCTCTCCTTAACCATTCCTGCATCAGATATGGATAGACATGAGGCTGTAGGAGTTCTCTGTACTTGCAGCTGTATTTATGTCTTTTTCCACATTTCTTGCCTTTTCATCTGATCTTTTACATTATATTGTTTCTTTTTTTGGCACATTCACTTGCTGCCTGATTTTTGTCTACATCTGTTTTGATTTCCATTCTTACTTGACGCAAATATGTCCAAAAGCACACAACGACTAGTGTGCAAAAAGCACACAATGACTAGTGTGTAGAGCTTCTCCCAAAAGATCCCAAATCAAGTAAGCAAAACATGAGAGAAAGCACCATGACTGAAGCAGTTTCACAGCAAATACAACATTTTAATGTAAAAGTAAGCGCTTTCACACCCGAAAGGAAGGTATTGAAGTCTGAAGAAGCGTCCTTTGGGGTGTGAAAGCACTTACTTTTACATTAAAAACATTGTATTTGCTGTGAAACCTGCTCCAGTCGTGGTGCTTTCTCTCTTATTTTGGTTACTTGACACAAATATGCTTCTGATAAACTAAGCAGGGAAATCATCTTAGACTTCTTTTCCTCATGTCTTAAAAACTTTCATTATGTTTGGATCTTGTGAGGTCAGCAGATATGTATGCAGTCCTATGATGGCAGATCTATACATGTAATCTATTTCAAGGAGGCCCGTACTTCCTTCAGAATGGGGAATAAATAATCTTGTTATACACTGTTGTTGTTGTCTTTCGGTTTCCCGGTTAGGGGTCGCCACAGCGGAACTCCGGTCCGCTGATGATTGGCAGTAGATTTTCACGAACGCCTAGGTGCCAGCTCAATGTTCAACCTTCAATGAAGGCACGCCCATTTATGCATGTCTTTTGAACGCCCACAAAACCGCGGGGAGGACATGCAGACTCCACACAAAAGGCACTCCCCGCACTCCAGCCGAGAATCGAACGGGAGAACCTCTTGTTGTAAGGCAACAACGCTACCGCTGCACCACCGTCTTGGTATACACTCATTTTTATAAATCATTTAATAAGCGTGAAGCATTTTCTGATCCAACTGATCCAATACCTTTTGTGGCCAGTCAATCCAGTCAATCACCCCATAACTGTAAGTTAAAACAGGAAGAGTAAATTGGTTCACACCTCGGACTTTGTTCCTAGATGTCAGGGCTGTTTTCAGCACTAATTTTAGTCTTCTAAAATATTCCTTAATAAGTGTTATTTGAAATATACTATCAACCCTTCATCAATCCGATATTTATAAACTCTGTCCTGCTCAAGTTCCTTAATATCACATTCCTGTCCCAAACTGATATTTTCTTGGTGCTGCAGTTCTCCTGCTTTAAAGATTGGTTTTGCACATTTATCAAGACCAAATTAAATTCTTATATTATCTGAGAAAGATTTGACCACTTGCAGTTGTGTTTTCAGTTCTTTGTCTATTGAACTGTACAGTTTTAAATCATCCACACAAAGAAGAGAAGTCTTTACATGTTGTTGTTTTCTGGGAGCCAAATTATAACCATAAGCTAATATATTAAGTGGACAACTTAAATGTGTTAAGGACAAGACAAAAGAGTAGTGGTGACAAACATTCACCCTGGAATATCCACCTTTAAATTTTTATGCCTGGGATAATAATTTGTCCTTTATCATGGCTTAGCTACAAGGTGGTTTCATAGTCAGTGTAATGTAACTATTCAATGTAGGGTGTATCTTATATATTTTAAGCACTTCTTTATCCATGAATGTGGGATGCTGTCAAATGTTTTTTTAATAGTCTACCCATGCCATATTTAGATTCTTCCCCTTTTTAAAATTCTTCATGATGACTTTATTTAACAAGAAATGATCCTTTATTCCATATCACTTTTTTGTTACAATTTTGTTCTATTGTCAAGATTGAGTTTTCTTCTAAATGACGTTAAACTCTGACGGCATCAATTCTAGTGTATAGTTTATACATTGTCAGAAGTGTTATTGGTCTACAGTTTTTAGGATATCATGCAGGTATAGTCTTAAGGAGGAGGTATAATTTTCCCTGTTGTTAACCAGACTGGTGTCTGTTCAGGGAGTACATATAAATAGTTATTACTCAGGGCTAAATCATTATGTAAAGATGTTCATACTTTTAGCCGGAGGTTAGGTACTGCATCTGGGCCTGGGTTTTTCCAGGTCTAGCTTTTCTAAATTCTGTTTCAGTTTCTTTGCCTGTTACCTGATGATGAAGGAATTGAGAGGGGTGATAACTTCCTTAGATCTTAAGGAAATACCCCTGGTAATTAGGCTGGCTAGGTAAAATGATTTCCTAACAACAGTGGCTCTCCAGCACTTTCATGCAGTATGATAGGAGTTTGATACCTTTATACTGCCCACAGTTGTGAATATCCACTTTGTTCTTATACACTGGCAGTGGAATGCTTAATCTCCAGTTATCTGGGGTATGCTGTTCTCTACATACAGCTACAAGTACCCTCAGGAGCCATTTTTCCCAAACTCAACAAACATTTTGATCATATCTGACATAACCTCATCTGCGCCTGTCACGTTCTTGACTTTATTTTCCTTAGTGCCGTTCTTACTTGATTGTGGGTGAGCTCTTTTTCTTCTTTCATCATAGGCTGTGTCCAGGGTAGTACAGCTTCTGTTGGGACGCCCTCATTCACAAGTTGCTGTAAGTACTGCTTCCATTTGCTTTTGATGCCCTGTGGTCTGGTGAGTAGCTTGTTCCTGGCTTCCTTTATTAATGGTGTTTAATGAGTATTGTCTTTATCTTTCAATCATCGCTTCTCAAGCTAATAGGAGTTTCTTTGTGTTATCTGCTGAGTCACGTTCCAGAAGCCATTAGAGGCATCTGATGTATTATTTGCTATTGCAACTGCTCTCATCAGAGGTGCATAGGTAAGTACATTTAGTCTGCAGACCATTACAAGCCTAGCCAAAAACAACATTCAAAAGTTCCCTCTGGCCTCAAGGAGGGCAAGACACAACAGACCAGGGTGGCATTTGATGCTGCCCACCCAATTATTAAGGTTTACTTGTAGACAGCAGAAATGCTACTCTGCTTGACATGTAGTCAAAGTTTGTTCCAGAGGTGAGGGGTATAGTGGGATATGAATCTATCATGCCACTATATCTTAATTATCTATTGATGAAGGTTTACTTCTTTTAGATGAGTATTTGAGATACCGTTACCTCTGCAAATGAATAGGAAATCAAACAGGGTTGGATACTTCATGGCTGGAAAAGCTGGACACAGATCTGTGTGAAGGAGTCAGTAAGAGTCTGAGTATAGAAAAACGGCTGACAGTTTCTCCTGATAAGTAAGAATTTTGAGGTCACTGATATTTATAGTTATGACTCTAAGGTGGTTCAAGTTGTATGATATGTTTAGACAAATACACTCTAAAAGGTGCGTTACATCACATAATGGCTCAGATAAGATACGAGTAAAGGGAATTAAGACTTCTCTGGATCTAGTGGAGATCCCTCTGGAAATTAGATAAGCCAGATAAAAGGCTTGCCTAACTACTATGTGGACATGATAGTCACAAGATAAGGAATAGGTTCATAGGTGTTTACTACGCTATCAATCACAAGGGCCTTTTTAAGCCTAGCCATGCATCTCAAATCTCTCACAAGTTCTGATACCCTTGATAAGTGTAAGTATGGGCTTGGGAGATGAACCATTTACAGGTTACCTGTTTGGATTAGAGACATAGGTGCCAAATCAGGGATGAATTTCTGGTTCCCCATCCAATTGTCCAAGTTGCACTTGAATTGGGTTAGGGAGTAACTCTGCTTCACGTGGATGGGGAGCCTGTTCCATAGATGGAGTAGTCTCTGGGATACATAACTATCTCTCCAGCAGGTCCTATTTATATCACAGGCAAGGTTTAAGTCTTTAGAATGGGTAATTCTGGTACTATTTCTTTTGTGGATATGCGGGAGGTTCATCAGAGTGCAGTCTGTTAATGCCCTGTATGCCAGACATAGATCTGCCCTCAAAAGCCTGTAGGAGACAGAATACAGGGATAGGGCCCTGAGGTGGTCTGCATAGGACATATTATTTATGTCCTGCACTCTTTTAATAAAGAACCTCTGCAGATGTTCCAGTTGTTGGATGTGCCTGGTTAGATACACACCAAAGGGGGCTATTGTACTCAGTGATAGGTCTGATGATTGCTGAATACGTGGAACAATGACTTCTTTGGACTTAGATGTCATACCTTTGTTTATAAGTTGCGCAACATAGAATGATTTCCTCACCACTGTAGACACATGATGATCAAAGGCTAGATTACTATCTATGTATGTCTCTAAGTCCCTGACTACTGGGTCAACTCTAAGGGGTGTATTGTCAGTATATGATACTTACAATGGATGAATGACTTCCCAAATGATACTATTATGCATTTTTTGGTATTTAGTTTTAGTCCATGTTACTGAATCCAGTTGTTTGTCTGTTTTAGCCCCTCCTGGAGAATTATTTATTTATTTATTTTACATTTGTTAACCGGGAAAGTCCGACTTGGAACAAGCCAATTTTCAGTGCAGGACCAGGGAAAAATGCTCCAGATCATGTCTTTGTAATGTGGGAGGAAACCCACACAAATGCAGGGAGGACATGCAGACTCCACACAGAGGCACCCCAGCTGAGAATTGAACCAGAGAACATCTTGCTGTGAAGTGACAATGCTACCGCTGCAATACTGCGCCATCCGAAATATCAACAAGAGTGCCTAGATCCCTCACAACAGTGTATGATTAAAGGGTGTACTTCCTATATGGTAAATAAAACAGTTTTGTTAACCAAACTGAACAATGCTACATTTTATTTTACATTTCCCACCATTCCTATAACTAGTCTAGTCCAGATACAGATTTGCTGTATCTAAGACTGTTTGTAAGCTTATGAGCCCCCCAAGCCTCTCTGTGTCTGAATGAAGACTTCTAGCTTGTCAGTGGGAGTGGGAAGCACTAGGTAGCCTATCTACCACAAGAGGAGCAGTTTCTGGCACATAAATTGTAGTTTATTGGCTGTTTGGCAGTTTTTTCCATCTCCTTCAACTTTCTGGTCTAAAAGCCCATGTTTGTGCTTTTCCCACCTTTCCTGTAACTAGTCTAGTCCAGATACAGATTTGCTGTATCCAGGACTGTATGTAATCTTCTGAGCCCCCAAGCCTTTCTGTGTTGAATGGAAGCCTTCTAGCTTATTAGAGGGAGTGGTAAGCACTAGGAAGCCTATCTAGAGGAGTGGTTTCTGGCCCAGAATTTGTA
Organism: Protopterus annectens; assembly: GCF_019279795.1. Lineage (NCBI taxonomy): Eukaryota > Metazoa > Chordata > Ceratodontiformes > Protopteridae > Protopterus > Protopterus annectens. The sequence goes on along the minus strand of NC_056732.1, from coordinate 1,850,437,495 downwards.
GTTTATTGGGCGTTTGGTCAGTTTTTCCATCTCTTTCAACTTTCTGGCTTAAAAGCCTGCATTGTGCTTGTTTCCTGCTCTTTCTGTAACTAGTCTAGTCCAGATACAGATGTTCTGTATACAGGACTGTTTGTAAGCTTCTGAGAATTTCCAAAGTCAAGTCTGCTCTTCAATTTCTCCCTTAGATCTGCTAGTTCTCTCCTCTCCTGCACTTTTGCTAGTTTATTAGTCTAGACTTTACCATACCAGACTTCTTGTAGCAATTATTGTAGCACACAAAAGTGCTACCATCACTAAACGTTCTACAAGGAAACAAATCCACTACTTATTATTAATGCCAACCCCTCCAGGCATGTCTAAAGGTCAGTTCCCTGTGCTTTCTCCTGTTAGCCTGGTGAACTTGGGCATCCTGAGGCAATGTAGCAACTGCCTCATGTACACCGACAACCCTCTCCTCTTACCTCTCAACACTCAGACTTGCGAGAGATGCACTTATATATCCAAACTGGAATCCACGCACTTTCCAGACCAGAATAGCTGGTCAAGAGGAGAAGGTCAAGACTTGCACCACACCACATGGAACACATAGCCCTCCAGAATGCACACCAGCACTGCCTTCACATAAAAACACAAATCACACACCCACCTTTGCGGAGACTCTCAATAAAAATCTACCCAAACAGCAGAGACCTCCAAGGCAGAAACACTCTCGACCACTAAAACACAACACTAATCACGAGATGAGACACATAACTCTCCTAAACAGTGTGCCACTCAAGCAAAGCCCCTAAGGCAAAACAGCATGCCCGACACACTGGTCATAGGTGACTCAATAGTGAGGCACACTGATGTCCCACTCACTAGCTTAAATAAGGAGAAAGTAACAGCCAGCTGCCTGTCAGGTGCAAGGATCTGCCACATAACGCACGCACTCAGGTCCCTCAATAATAGGTACAAATATGACTCTGTCATTGTACATATGGGTGTGAATGACCTGAGATGTACCTTCTTGGGCTGCATGAAAAGAGACACGGAGGAGCTCTCGGATTATGTAGCCCAGGCAGGTATGACCCTTGCCCTGAATAGCATCCTACCATCACCCAGAATGATACCACAGTGCAAGCAAAAAAATACTGATTTCAACAACTGGCTAAGTTCCTGGTGTCATTCTAAGGGGATCCAGTATCTGTCTACCTGAGATGACATGACTGACAGACCTCGATGCTTTGCCAGAGATGGTCTGCATCTGTCACCCCTGGGCTTCCAGATACTGGCCAAGGCTCTTGCCACCTCTACAGTGTTTTTTTTAGGTGGTGTTCCAAAGACCAAATTACTACCATAACAGCTACAAACAAATGCAATCTGAGGGTTATGCTGCTCAATGCTAGAAGTCTAAATCTCAAAAAGCACTCATTCGAATCACTCCTTAAAATGGAAAACATTGATATTTGTGCTGTCACAGAGACCTGGTTCAAGGCAGCAGAAAGCAGCCCTGCACTACCAGACTATAACTTATTTCACAACTTTTGGCCCCAGAACTTGGACCGAAGTTCCAAATGCAGTGGTGTTTCCATATTCATAAAGGATGCGCACACCTCCAGACTGGTAGCCCAACATAATGCACTGGAGATACTTCAGGTGCAGCTAACATTGGGTAAGAGCGCTTCAGATCGTAGACTGTTATAGGTCCCCAACCATGTCCCAAGACACTCACTCCACGTTCCTAAGCACCCTGGAGAATATTAAGGTCCAACCTAACACTCATACTTGGCGACTTCAACTACCCCTCCATTAACTGAGAAAACTACTCATGTACCCATACACCTGCCCAACGTTTCCTGGAATTCATTAATTCCAGTGCCCTGGACCAGCTCATACTTACCCCCACTAGAGATAGCCACATCCTTGACCTGGTCATTACTAACGTGCGACTGTTGCTCTACACCAATAGTCAACTCCTCCCTGGTTATATCCAACCACAAAGTAATCACCTTGGAAATCCTCATCACCCTACCCCACCCGCAAAGGTAACCACCATGAAAAATTTAATCAAAGCTAACTTTGGGCTCCTAAGAACAGAGGTGGCTAACTTCACGGCACCCATCCAAATAAAGAATAGTTGCATGACCACTGAATCATACACCAATACACTGTACGAACACGTACACAAAAGCATGGATCTCGCCATACACAATAGAACCAAGAAGCACTCCACCAAAAAAGGAAGCTAATCTGGTGGTCCTCTGCCATAAGCAAACTCTACAATAGAAGGAGAAAACTGATGTGGAATAAGGTGAAGTCCCAAGACTGGAAAAATTCCCTTATCAACCTCAACAAAAAGTTGAGATCCCTCATCAAATCCTCTAAAGCTAGCTATGAAAACAGAATTGCAACAGATAATAAAGACAACCACAAGGCCTTCTATAGTTAGCAGGTATGTAGTCCACGGCAATACCCAGGTTTGCTCTGAGCTACTGCACAATGGTACCTCCTATACTGAGCCAATAGATATTGCCAATATACTGGCTGACAGATTCACTGCCAACATTACCCCTCTATCCTTCTGAAAGGGCCAATCACAATACCAGTAGTTTGCCAGGCACCCAGTATTACTGCTGCACAGGTTAAAACAGCACTGTCCAAGGCCAAGAATACAGCTTCTATGGGACCTGACAATATGCCTGACTGTGTTCTGCATGAACTGCAGAGTAAACTGGCACCTCACCTGTGTGCTCTGTTCAATCACAGCCTCACCTCAGGCTTTGTCCCTACAGAATGGCACACTACTATAGTCATTCCTCTCCATAAAGGAGGAGCAACTACAGACCCTGGGAACTATCGACCCATTAGCCTGACAATTCTGATATGCAAAGATATGGAATGCATCTTCGTGGACCTAATAAACAAGGATATAGGGAATCCCCAAGCTCTGGATCCCACACAGTTTGGTTTTGTGAAGGGTAGATCATGCCTGCTCAACTTGGTCAACTTCTTTGAGTCAGTCACCAGAGCTGTGGATGAAGGCAAGGTGGTTCATACAGCCTACCTTCATCTGGCCAAGGCCTTTAATACCATTATCCACTCAGGAATCACAGAAAAACTCACTAAGCTAGGCATCAACCCCTATATCACTAGATGGGTTGCAAACTGGCTCACAGATTGAGCCCACAGTGTGAAAGTAGCCAACTCCAAGTCAGACTGCTGACCAGCCACGAGTGCAGTCCCACAGGGATCGGTCCTAGGTCCTCTCCTGTTTGGAATCTACTTCTCAGATGTCCAGCCCACCACGAAGGAACTCTGGCTGACAAAGTTCGCAGATGATTGCAAGTTGGTAGCCATTACTAACTCCCCAAGTGATGTTGACATTCTACAGAGAGACTCACTGAGACCAACGATTGGTGTCAGAACCATGGCCTTAAGCTAAATGCCAAAAAATTAGTCGTCATCCCCTTTGGGAAAAGCCCAGTTCCCATGAAGAACCACATTGATGGTAATACACTGAACACAGAAGGCATTATAAGAGATCTGGGAACACAGGTTGACAGCAACCTCTCTTTTGACAACCACATTGCCACTGTGGTCAGAAAGTCCTTTTATGTGGCACATCTCATTACTAAGGGGTTTGCAACCAGGAAGAAAGAGGTCATTGTCTCCCTCTACTCTTCCCTCATTAGGCCAATCATCGAGTACAATGTCCCATTTGGCATGTACCTCACTAGACACCTGCAACAACTGGAGAGGCCACAAAAGTACCTCACAAAGAGGATCCTAGGCCTTACACACTTTTCCTATATGGACAGACTCAAAAAACTCCAACTATTCTCTGTCTCATACAACTTACTTAGAGGTGATCTCTGCTTGACTTACAAAGTCATGTCTGACCCAGCTCTGTTAGAAATGCTACATCTAAAGAAATCCCAATACCTCCACACCACACACTCCACAGACCTCAACCTCATTACCACAATCAACAGAACATGCTGGAAGGGCAGATTCATAACCCAGAGACTGACCATGCTATGGAATAGACTTCCCATACATGTCAAGCAGAGCATCTCACTGGCCCTCTTCAAAAGGTATCTTGATGAGTGGATGGGAAATCGAAAATTCACCCCCAGGATCACTCCAGTGGCTCTACTTGACAGAGGCACTGGGAACTAAGGTCCGGTGGCACTATGCCAGGGTAATCCTATGGGCCAGGCTTGTAAAGGCCCCGGGGCCATTAGCCTAGTACACACCTATGAGCATATTTTCTTTGAGACCATTGTCCTTGCATTAATTGTTAACATAGTCTAGCCAATTTTGGACCAATTGTGAGTCAGCTGAAGATCAAAGTAGACTTTTTTCAGACAATCGAGATTCCATCGTAGCCTTATGTGTCTTTTCTGTGTCCCACTTTATTTTGCAGTCATTCTTTCTTTCTTTGGAACACTTCCTGGACTTCTGCATTCCAACATCAAATTTTCTTATGTACCTTAATTTCATAATATATTTGTTTTATGGTTTTCACACATGCTGTTTTGAGACACTACCATTTTTCCTTCAACTTTTTGCTATTACACCAGTGAACTTTTAGACCACTCCTTGCAACTGACTGTGGCCACTAGTCATCCATGCCCTGATAATACCCAAATGGTATACTAGTTTCATAAATCATTCTTGTGGCATCAGCCTTTTCCTCCTCTATCCTCCTGATACTTCATCCCTTGCGATTGTTATATTTCAATCACCATGGCAACCACGGCTGCTCTGCAAATGCTAGCATTCTTGCTAATATGCTCCTTAATTGCCCTCTTTGTATTCCTTGAGGAGGTAGATGGCTACCAGAGTTATTGTCTCTTGACCTAAATGTCCATTTATAGCTATGTGTCTACCTTTTTTTCACTCGTATCTTGTAAGTGTAAATGCTGACATTTGGAGATGAATATTTTACTGTTCCTCTTTTTTTCTTTCTAAGGTACAAGGACACTAGATCCAAGGTGAAACCAGCTCTCTGAAGTTTAAGAATCTCTACATTATCAAAGTGAATTTGTTGTAATTAAACCAATGCTGGGTTAGATTTTTTCATTACTTTAAATGATCTATCCATTTTGATTAGATTATTTATCCCATTTGTGTTCCAGGACAATACCTAGTTTCTGTCATTTTGTATGTACATCCTTTTGATAACTTTGTAACCAGCACCTACAATGTCTTGTCTTCTGGCCCTCCGCCACAGTATTGAACTTTCTTTTGATCCATCTCTCTTTCTTCATTTTATTCTCTTTTTTTAAAAAACTTTTCTTTGACAGAGTGTTCACTATTATAGCAATAACCCATGCCTGGGTGTGGGTAATGCTGGATTTACCCACGGTTGGCGTGGTTTGGTCCCGAGGGTGAAGCCCGAGGGACCAAACAAAGCCAACCGTGGTAATCCAGCATTACACACCAGGCGTGGTTATTGTTATACAATGACATTATTTAAGAAAAGAAATAATTACTTTTCTTAAATAATGGCATTGTATAATGCCTCTTTACTGCCCTTCCGCAGCTGTCTGGTATTCTGCGGTAGGTCTGATGTACTGCGCGCCTGCGCAGTACATCAGAGCTGTGGGCAAAAGCAACGGAGAACGCAAGATCTCTGTTGCTTTTTTTTACTGTTTTGCTATAGTAAATGGGTTTAACATAGCGAGACAGCTTTAAAATAAGCAACGGATGCTTTTTACACACTGTGTCACTATGTTAAAGGTGTTTAACATAGCGAGACAGCTTTAAAAAAAGCAACAGAGATCTCCGTTGCTTTTTTTAAACCTGTGTCGCTATGTTAAACTCTTTTAACATAGCGAGACAGTGTTTTATACTAACGGAAAAAGTCCGGGCGACCGGACCTTTTTCCGTTAGTATATTGAGGGATTTACAACGGGCACGCTGGTTGGGCTGGCCAATCAGCGTGCACGTTTTAGGGGAGGAATTGTATAATAACACATATCCATGGGTCTCTTATCTTTCTTGTTTTCCAGTTACATGTAAACCATCCATCTGTAACACACAACTTCCTTTCAAATATTTAACTAAAATACAAAACCAATTTACAAAAACATTACAGTTTCCAATTGCTTACAAGGTGGGAGTCTCAGCTTCTTTATGTCGATTATCCCATGTGTCACTCCAAGCCAGACTCTTGACTTCTGGATACATTTCAGGCAGTTGAGACACCAAGCAGAACTCACTCTCCTGTCATGTTATACAAATATTTATAGAGTGAGGAACACCTCACTCTGACACTGACACAGTTATCTGTCATTTGCCATAACCTGGCTTAGCTCAGTCTTATTCTGATACAGTTATCTATAAGGTGCTACAACCTATACAGGGAACCCTTTATTCTTACACTGATACAATTATGTCATGTAATACAACCTGCACAGGGCACACTTCATTCTTAGAACAATACAGATATCTATCATATGCCACAACCTACATAGAGACACAACATTCTTTCACTGATACAGTTTACTGTACATGTGCTACAACCTGCATAGGGCACACCTCATTCTTAGAATGATACAGTAACATGTACATGTGCTACACATTACACAGTGGGACACCTCATTCTTACAGTGATACAGTTACCTGTACATGTGCTACAACCTACACAGAGGAAATCTCATTCCTACGCAGATACAGTTATCTATCATGTCTCCAACCTACACAGAGGAGATTTCATTCCTACACTGATACAGTTATTTATCATGTCTGCAAACTACACAGAGGAAATCTCATTCCTACGCTGATACAGTTATTGATCATGTATCGAGCCTACACAGAGAAAATCTCATTCCTATGCTGATACAGTTATCTATCATGTCTCCAACCTACACAGAGGGAATCTCATTCCTATGCTGATACAGTTATCTATCATGTATCCAGCCTACACAGAGGAAATCTCATTCCTACACTGGTACAGTTATCGATCATGTATCCCACCTACACAGAGGAAATCTCATTCCTACGCTGATACAGTTAGCTACCATGTCTCCAGCCTACACAGAGGAAATCTCATTAATACGCTGATACAGTTATCGATCATGTCACCAGCCTACATGGAGGAAATCTCATTCCTACGCTGGTACAGTTATCAATCCTGTCTCCAGCCTACACAGAGGAAATCTCATTCCTACGCCGATACAGTTATCGATCATGTCTCCAACCTACACAGAGGAAATTTCATTCCTACGCTGATAAAATTATCTATCATGTCTCCAACCTACACAGAGGAAATTTCATTCCTGCGCTGATACAGTTATCTATCATGTCTCCAACCTATACAGAGGAAATCTCATTCCTACGCTGATACAGTTATCAATCATGTCTCCAACCTACACAGAGGAAATCTCATTCCTATGCTGATACAGCTAGCTATCATGTATCCAGCCTACACAGAGGAAATTGCATTCCTACGCTGATACAGTTATCTCTCATGTCTCAAACCTACACAGCTGATGGTTCATTATGATACAGTTACTATGTCTCCAACCTACACAGGGGACATATCAATCACACACTGATACAGTTATCTACCATGTCTACAGCCTACACAGAGGAAATCTCATTCATACGTGGATACAGTTATTGATCATGTCTCCAACCTACACAGAGGAAATCTCATTCCTACGCTGATACAGTTATTGATCATGTCTCCAACCTACACAGAGGAAATCTCATTCCTATGCTGATAGTTATCTACTATGTCTCCAGCCTACACAGAGGACATCTCATTCCTACACTGATACAGTTAGGTATCATGTATCCAGCCTGCACAGAGGAAATCTCATTCCTATGCTGATACAGTTAGCTGTCATGTCTCCAACCTACATAGAGGAAATTTCTTTCCTACGATGATAGTTATCTACGATGTTTCCAGCCAACACAGAGGAAATCTTATTGCTACGCTGATACAGTTAGCTATCATGTATCCAGCCTACACAGAGGAAATCTCATTCCTATACTGATAGTTATCGATCAAGTCTCCAACCTACACAGAGGAAATCTCATTCCTGTGATGATACAGTTATCTGTTATGTCTCCAACCTACACCGAGGAAATTGCATTCCTACACTGATACAGTTATCTGCTATGTCTCCAGCCTACACAGAGGAAATCTCATTCCTACGCTGATATAGTTATCGATCAAGTCTCCAACCTACACAAAGTCAATCTCATTCCTACGTTGATACAGTTATCTATCATGTCTCCAACCTACAAAGAGGAAATCTCATTCCTACACTGATACAGTTATCTATCATGTCTCCAACCTACAAAGAGGAAATCTCATTCCTACACTGATACAGTTATCTATCATGTCTCCAACAAACTCAGAGGAAATCTAATTCCTTTGCTGATACACTTAGCTGTCATGTTTCTAACCTACACACAGGAAATCTCATTCCTACACTGATACAGTTATCTATCATGTATCCAGCCTGCACAGAGGAAATCTCATTCCTATACTGATACAGTTTGCTATCATGTCTCCAACGTAAATAGAGGAAATCTCATTCCTACGATGATACAGTTATTGATCATGTCTCCAACCTACACAGAGGAAATCTCATTCCTATGCTGATACAGTTATTGATCATGTCTCCAGCCTACGCAGAAGAAATCCCATTCCTATGCTGATACAGTTATCTATCATGTCTCCAACCTACACAGCTGATTGCTTCATTCTTACACTGATACAGTTACTATGTCTCCAACCTACAAAAAGGACACATCATTCACACACTGTTATCTACAATGTCTCCAGCGTACACTGAGGAAATCTCATTCCTACGCTGATACAGCTATCTATCATGGTTCCAACCTACACAGAGGAAATCTCATTCCTACACTGATACATTTATTGATCATGTCTCTAACCTACACAGAGGAAATCTCATTCCTACACTGATTCAGTTATCGGTTATGTATCCAACCTACACAGAGGAAATCTCATTCCCACGCTGATACAGTTATCTATCATGTCTCTAACCTACATAGAGAAAATCTCATTCCTTCACTGATACATTTATTGATCATGTCTCCAACCTACACAGAGGAAATCTCATTCCTACCCTGATACAGTTATCTATCATGTATCCAGCCTACACAGAGGAAATCTCATTCATACACTGATACAGTTAGCTATCATGTCTCCATCCTACAAAGAGGAAATCTCATTCCTATGCTAATACGGTTATCAATCATGTCTCCACCCTACACATAGGAAATCTCATTCCTACGCTGATACAGTTATCGATCAAGTCTCCAACCTACACAGAGGAAATCTCATTCCTTTGCCGATACAGTTATCTGTTATGTCTCCAACCTACACAGAGGAAATCTCATTCGTATGCTGATACAGTTATCTGCTATGTTTCCAACCTACACAGAGGAAATCTCATTGCTACGCTGATACAGTTATCTATCATGTCTCCAGCCTACACAGAGGAAATCTCATTCCTACACTGATACAGTTATCGATCATGTCTCCAACCTACACAGAGGCAATTTCATTCCTATGCTGATAGTTATCTACCATGTCTCCAATCTGCACACAGGAAATCTCATTCCTATGCTGATACAGTTATCTGTCATGTCTCCAGCCGTCACAGAGGAAATCTCATTCCTACGCCAATAGTTATCTACCATATCTCCAGCCTACGAAGAAGAAATCCCATTCCTACGCAGATACAGTTATCTATCATGTCTCTAACCTACACAGCTGATTGCTTCATTCTTACACTGATACAGTTACTATGTCGCCAACCTACAAAGGGTACACATCATTCACATACTGATACACTTATCTACAATGTCTCCAGTGTACACTGAGGAAATCTCATTCCTACGCTGATACAGTTATCTATCATGGTTCCAACCTACACAGAGGAAATCTCATTCCTATGCTGATACAGTTATCGATCATGTATCTGGCCTACACAGAGGAAATTTCATATCTTACGCTGATACAGTTATGTGTTATGTTTCCAACCTACACAGAGGAAATCTAATTCCTACGCTGATACAGTTATCTATCATGTCTCCAGCCTACCCAGAGAAAATCTCATTCCTATGCTGATACAGTTATCTATCATTTCTTAAGCCTACACAGAGGAAATCTCATTCCTACGCTGATAGTTATCTATCATGTCTCAAACCTACAGAGCTGATGCTTCATTCTTACACTGATACAGTTACTATGTCTCCAACCTACACAGGGGACACATGAATCACATATTGATACAGTTATTTACCATGTCTCCAGCCTACACAGAGGAAATATCATTCCTACGCTGATACAGTTATCAATAATGCTTCCAGCCAACACAGGAAATCTCATTCCTATGCTGATACAGTTATCGATCCTGTCTCCAACCTACACAGAGGAAATCTCATTCCTATACTGATACAATTATCTATCATGTCTCCAACCTACACAGAGTAAATATCATTCCTATGCTGATACAGTTATCTATCATTTCTTAAGACTACACAGAGGAAATCTCATTCCTACGCTGATAGTTATCTATCATGTCTCAAACCTACAGAGCTGATGCTTCATTCTTACACTGATACAGTTACTATGTCTCCAACCTACACAGGGGACACATGAATCACATATTGATACAGTTATTTACCATGTCTCCAGCCTACACAGAGGAAATATCATTCCTACGCTGATACAGTTATCAATAATGCTTCCAGCCAACACAGGAAATCTCATTCCTATGCTGATACAGTTATCGATCCTGTCTCCAACCTACACAGAGGAAATCTCATTCCTATACTGATACAATTATCTATCATGTCTCCAACCTACACAGAGTAAATATCATTCCTATGCTGATACAGTTAGCTGTCATGTCTCCAAACTACATAGAGGAAATCTCTTTCCTATGATAATAGTTATCTACTATGTCTCCAGCCTACACAGAGGAAATCTCATTCATACGCTGATACAGTTAGCTATCATGTATCCAGCCTACACAGAGGAAATGTCATTCCTACACTGATAATTATCTATCATGTCTCCACCCTACAAAGAGGAAGTCTCATTCCTACGCTGATACAGTTATCGATCATGTCTCCAACCTACACAGTGAAAATCTCATTCCTATGCTGATACAGTTATCTATTATGCCTCCAATCTACACAGAGGAAATCTCATTCCTACGCTGATATAGTTATCTGATATGTCTCCAACCTACACAGAGAAAATCTCATTCCTATGCTGATACAGTTATCTACCTTGTCTCCAGCCTACACAGAGGAAATCTCATTCCTACGCTGATACAGTTATCTATCATGTCTCCAACCTACACAGAGGAAATCTCATTCCTACACTGATAAAGTTATCTACCATGTCTCCAGCCTACACAGAGGAAATCTCATTCCTACGCTGATACAGTTATCTATCATGTCTCCAACCTGCACAGAGGAAATTTCATTTCTATGCTCATACAGTTATCTATCATGTCTCCAACCTACACAGAGGAAATCTCATTCCTACACTCACACAGTTATCTATCATGTCTCCAACCTACACAGAGGAAATCTCATTCCTACACTGATAAAGTTATCTACCATGTCTCCAGCCTACACAGAGGAAATCTCATTCCTACGCTGATACAGTTATCTGTCATGTCTCCAACCTGCACAGAGGAAATTTCATTTCTATGCTCATACAGTTATCTATCATGTCTCCAACCTACAAAGAGGAAATCTCATTCCTATGCTGATAGATTTATCTATCATGTCTCCAGCCTACACAGAGTAAACCTTATTCCTACGCTGATACAGTAATCTCTCATGTATCCAGACTACACAGAGGAAATCTCATTCCTATGCAGATACAGTTAATGATCATGTCTCCAACCTACACAGAGGAAATTTCATTTATAACGCTGATAGTTATCTAACATGGCTCCAACCTACACACAGAAAATCTCATTCCTACTCTGATACAGATAGCTGTAATGTCTCCAACCTACAGAGAGGAAATCTCAATCCTACGCTGATACAGTTATCTAGCATGTCTCAAACATACACAGAGGAAATCTCTTTCCTACGCTGATAGTCATCTGCCACGTCTGCAGCCTACACAGAGGAAATCTCATTCCTATGCTGATACAGTTACCTATCATGTCTCCTACCTGCACAGAGGAAATCTCATTCCTACTCTGATAGTTATCTACCAAGTCTCCAGCATACACACAGGAAATCTCATTCCTACGCTGATACAGTTATCTATCATGTCTCCAAACTACACAGAGGAAATCTCATTCCTACGCTGATACAGTTATCTATCATGTCTCCAGCCTACACAGAGGAAATCTCATTCCTACGTTGATACAGTTATCTATCATGTCTCCAGCCTACACAGAGGAAATCTCATTCCTACGTTGATACAGTTATCTATCATGTCCCCAACTACACAGAAGAAATCTCATTCCTACGCTGATACAGTTATCTATCATGTCTCCTACCTACACAGAGGAAATCTCATTCCTACGTTGATACAGTTATCTATCATGTCTCCAGCCTACACAGAGGAAATCTCATTCCTACGTTGATACAGTTATCTATCATGTCCCCAACTACACAGAAGAAATCTCATTCCTACACTGATACAGTTATCTATCGTGTATCAAGCCTACACAGAGGAAGTCTCATTCCTACTTTAATACAGATATATATCATGTCTCCAACCAACACAGAGGAAATCTTATTCCTACGTTGATACATTTAGCTGTCATGTCTCCAACCTACACAGAGGAAATCTCATTCCTATGCTGATACAGTTATCTATCATGTCTCCAACCTCACAGAGTAAATCTCATTCCTACGCTGATAGCTATCTACCATGTCTACAGCCTACACATAGTTAATCTCATTCCTATGCTGATACAGTTATCGATCATGTCTCCAACCTAAACAGAGGAAATTTAATTCCTGCACTGATACAGTTATCGATCATGTCTCCAACCTAAACAGAGGAAATTTTATTCCTACGCTGATACAGTTTTCTATCATGTATCCAGCCTACACAGAGGAAATCTCATTCCTATGCTGATACAGTTATCAATCATGTCTCCAGCATACACAGAGGAAATCTCATTCCTACGCTGATACAGTTAGCTGTCATGTCTCCAACCAACACAGAGGAAATCTCATTCCTACACTGATACATTTACCTGTCATGTCTCCAACCTACACAACTTTCCTACACTGATAGTTATCTACCATGCCTGCAGCCTACACAGAGTTAATCTCATTCTTACACTGATACAGTTATTGATCATGTCTCCAACCTAACCAAAGGAAATTTCATTCTTACGATGACAGTTATCTACTATGTCTCCAGCCTACACAGAGGAAATATCATTCCTAAGCTGATACAGTTAGCTATCATGTATTCAGCCTACACAGAGGAAATCTTATTACTACGCTGATAGATATCTATCATGTCTGCAGCCTACAAAGAGGAAATCTTATTCCTACGCTGGTAGATATCTATCATGTCTCGAACCTACACAGCTGATGCTTCATTCTTACACTGATACAGTTATTGTGTCTCAAACCTACACAGTTGACACATCATTCACATACTGATACAGTTATCTACCATGTCTCTAGCCTGCACAGAGGAAATCTCACTCCTACTCTGATACATTTATCGATCATCTCTCCAACCTACACAGAGGAAATCTCATTCCTACGCTGATACAGTTATCAATCATGTCTCCAACCTACACAGAGGAAATCTCATTCCTATGCTGATACATTTATCGATCATCTCTCCAACCTACACAGAGGAAATCTCATTCCTACGCTGATACAGTTTTCTATCATGTATCCAGCCTACACGGAGAAAATCTCATTCATATGATGATACAGTTATCGATAATGTATTCAGCCTACATAGAGGAAATCTCATTCCTACACTGATACAGTTATCTATCATGTGTCCAACCTACACAGAGGAAATCTCATTCCTACACTGATACAGTTATCAATTATCTCTCCAACCTACACAGAGAAAATCTCATTCATATGATGATACAGTTATCGATAATGTATTCAGCCTACATAGAGGAAATCTCATTCCTAAGCTGATACAGTTATCTATCATGTGTCCAACCTACACAGAGGAAATCTCATTCCTACACTGATACAGTTATCAATCATCTCTCCAACCTACACAGAGGAAATCTCATTCCTACGCTGATACAGTTTTCTATCATGTATCCAGCCTACACAGAGGAAATCTCATTCCTACACTGATACAGTTATCAATCATCTCTCCAACCTACACAGAGAAAATCTCATTCATATGATGATACAGTTATCTGTTATGTCTCCAACCTACACAGAGGAACTCTCATTCCCACGCTGATACAGTTATCTATTATGTGTCCAACCTACACAGAGGCAATCTCATTCCTACACTGATACAGTTATCGATCCTGTCTCCAACCTACACAGAGGAAATCTCATTCCTACACTGATACAGTTATCGATACTGTCTCCAACCTACACAGAGGAAATCTCATTCCTACACTGATACAGTTATCTATCATGTATCCAACCTACACAGAGGAAATTTCATTCCTACGTTGATACAGTTGTCAATCATGTCTTCAACCTACATGGAGGAAATCTCATTCCTACATTGATACTGTTATCGATCATGTCTCCAGCCTACATAGAGGAAATCTCATTCCTACACTCACACAGTTATCTATCATGTCTCCAACCTACACAGAGGAAATCTCATTCCTACGCTGATATAGTTTCGATCATGTATCCAGCCTACACAGAGGAAATCTCATTCCTATACTGATAATGTTATCTGTTATGTCTCCAACCTACGCAGAGGAAATCTCATTCCTACGCTGATACAGTTATCTACCTTGTCTCCAGCCTACACAGAGGAAATCTCATTCCTATTCTGATACAGCTATCGATCATGTCTCCAACCTACACAGAGGAATTCTCATTTCTACGCTGATACAGTTATCAATCATGTCTCCAACCCACACAGTGAGATACTTCATTCCTACACTGATACAGTTATCCATTAAGTCTCCAACCTACACCAATAGTTATCTACCATGTCTCCAGCCTATACAGAGGGAATCTCATTCCTGTGCTAATACAGTTATTGATCATGTCTCCAACCTACACAGTGGAAATCTCATTCCTATGCTGATACAATTATTTATCATGTCTCCAACCTACACAGAGGAAATCTCTTTCCTACACTGATAGTTATCTACCATGTCTAAAGCCTACACAGAGGAAATCTCATTCCTACGCTGATACAGTTATCGATCATGTCTCCAACCTACACAGTGAAAATCTCATTCCTATGCTGATACAGTTATCTATTATGCCTCCAATCTACACAGAGGAAATCTCATTCCTACGCTGATATAGTTATCTGATATGTCTCCAACCTACACAGAGAAAATCTCATTCCTATGCTGATACAGTTATCTATCATGTCTCCAACCTACACAGAGGAAATCTCATTCCTACGCTGATACAGTTATCAATCATGTCTCCAACCTACACAAAGGAAATCTCATTCCTACGCTGATACAGTTATCGATCATGTATTCAGCCTACACAGAGGAAATCTCATTCCTACGCTGATACAATTATCTATCATGTATCCAACCTACACAGAGAAAATCTCATTCCTATGCTTATACAGTTAACTGTCATTTTTCCATTAACCCAAAGGAAATCTCACTCCTACGCTGATACAGTTATTCATCATGTCTCCAGCCTAGACAGAGGAAATCTCATTCCAACGCTGATACAGTTAGCTGTCATGTCTACAACCTACACAGAAGAAATCTCACTCTTACGCTGATACAGTTATCTATCATGTCTCCAACCTACACAGAGGAAATCTCATTCCTACAGTGATACAGTTAGCTGTCATGTTTCCAACATACACAGAGGAAATCTCATTCCTATGCTGATACAGTTATCTGTCATGTCTCCAGCCTACACAGAGGAAATCTCATTCCTACACTGATGGTTATCTTTCATGTCTCCAACCTACACAGCTGATACTTCATTCTTCCACTGATACAGTTACTAAGTCTCCAACCTACACAGGAGAAACATCAATCACACACTACAGTTGTCTACCATGTCTCCAACCCACACAGAGGAAATCTCATTCCTACGCTGATACAGTTATCTATCATGTCTCCAACCTGCACAGAGGAAATCTCATTTCTACACTCATACAGTTATCTATCATGTCTCCAATGTATACAGAGGAAATCTCTTTCCTACCTTGATACATTTATCTATCTTGTATCCAGCCCACATAGAGGAAATCTCATTCCTATGCTAATACAGTTATTTATTATGTCTCCAGCTTACAAAGAGGAAATCTCATTCCCATCATGTCTCAAACCTACACAGCTGATACTTCATTCTTACACTGATACAGATACTATGTCTCCAACCTACACAGGGGAAACATCAATCACACACTGATACAGTTATCTACCATGTCTCCAGCCTACACAGAGGAAATCTCATTCCTACGCTGATACAGTTATCTATCATGTCTCCAACCTGCACAGAGGAAATTTCATTTCTACGCTCATACAGTTATCTATCATGTCTCCAACCTACACAGAGGAAATCTCATTCCTACACTGATACAGTTATCTATCATGTCTCCAACCTACAAAGAGGAAATCTCATTTCTATGCTGATAGATTTATCTATCATGTCTCCAGCCTACACAGAGTAAACCTTATTCCTATGCTGATACAGTAATCTCTCATGTATCCAGACTACACAGAGGAAATCTCATTCCTATGCAGATACAGTTATTGATCATGTCTCCAACCTACACAGAGGAAATTTCATTTATAACGCTGATAGTTATCTAACATGGCTCCAACCTACACACAGAAAATCTCATTCCTACTCTGATACAGATAGCTGTAATGTCTCCAACCTACAGAGAGGAAATCTCAATCCTACGCTGATACAGTTATCTAGCATGTCTCAAACATACACAGAGGAAATCTCGTTCCTACGCTGATAGTCATCTGCCACGTCTGCAGCCTACACAGAGGAAATCTCATTCCTATGCTGATACAGTTACCTATCATGTCTCCTACCTGCACAGAGGAAATCTCATTCCTACTCTGATAGTTATCTACCAAGTCTCCAGCATACACACAGGAAATCTCATTCCTACACTGATACAGTTATCTATCATGTCTCCAAACTACACAGAGGAAATCTCATTCCTACTCTGATACAGTTATCTATCATGTCTCCAGCCTACACAGAGGAAATCTCATTCCTACGCTGATACAGTTATCTATCATGTCTCCTACCTACACGGAGGAAATCTCATTCCTGTGCTGATACAGTTATCTATCGTGTATCAAGCCTACACAGAGGAAGTCTCATTCCTACTTTAATACAGATATATATCATGTCTCCAACCAACACAGAGGAAATCTTATTCCTACGTTGATACATTTAGCTGTCATGTCTCCAACCTACACAGAGGAAATCTCATTCCTATGCTGATAAAGTTATCGATCATGTCTCCAACCTCACAGAGTAAATCTCATTCCTACGTTGATAGCTATCTACCATGTCTACAGCCTACACATAGTTAATCTCATTCCTATGCTGATACAGTTATCGATCATGTCTCCAACCTAAACAGAGGAAATTTAATTCCTGCACTGATACAGTTATCTATCATGTCGCCAACCTACACAGAGGAAATCTCATTCCTAAGCAGATACAGTTTTCTATCATGTATTCAGCCTACACAGAGGAAAATTCATTCCTACGTTGATACAGATATCTATCATGTCTCCAGCTTACACAGAGGAAATCTCATTCCTACGCTGATACAGTTAGCTGTCATGTCTCCAACCAACACAGAGGAAATCTTATTCCTACGCTGATACATTCACCTGTCATGTCTCCAACCTACACAAATTTCCTACACTGATAGTTATCTACCATGTCTGCAGCCTACACAGAGTTAACCTCATTCTTACACTGATACAGTTATTGATCATGTCTCCAACCTAACCAGAGGAAATTTCATTCTTACGATGACAGTTATCTACTATGTCTCCAGCCTACACAGAGGAAATATCATTCCTAAGCTGATACAGTTAGCTATCATGTATCCAGCCTACACAGAGGAAATCTTATTCCTATGCTGATAGATATCTATCATGTCTCCAGCCTACACAGAGGAAATCTTATTCCTACGCTGGTAGATATCTATCATGTCTCCAACCTACACAGCTGATGCTTCATTCTTACACTGATACAGTTATTGTGTCTCAAACCTACACAGTTGACACATCATTCACATACTGATACAGTTATCTACCATGTCTCTAGCCTGCACAGAGGAAATCTCACTCATACACTGATACATTTATCGATCATCTCTCCAACCTACACAGAGGAAATCTCATTCCTACGCTGATACAGTTATCAATCATGTCTCCAACCTACACAGAGGAAATCTCATTCCTATGCTGATACATTTATCGATCATCTCTCCAACCTACACAGAGGAAATCTCATTCCTACGCTGATTCAGTTTTCTATCATGTATCCAGCCTACACGGAGAAAATCTCATTCATATGATGATACAGTTATCGATAATGTATTCAGCCTACATAGAGGAAATCTCATTCCTACACTGATACAGTTATCTATCATGTGTCCAACCTACACAGAGGAAATCTCATTCCTACACTGATACAGTTATCAATCATCTCTCCAACCTACACAGAGGAAATCTCATTCCTACGCTGATACAGTTTTCTATCATGTATCCAGCCTACACAGAGAAAATCTCATTCATATGATGATACAGTTATCTGTTATGTCTCCAACCTACACAGAGGAACTCTCATTCCCACGCTGATACAGTTATCTATTATGTGTCCAACCTACACAGAGGAAATCTCATTCCTACACTGATACAGTTATCGATCCTGTCTCCAACCTACACAGAGGAAATCTCATTCCTACACTGATACAGTTATCTATCACGTATCCAACCTACACAGAGGAAATTTCATTCCTACGTTGATACAGTTGTCAATCATGTCTTCAACCTACATGGAGGAAATCTCATTCCTACACTGATACTGTTATCGATCATGTCTCCAGCCTACATAGAGGAAATCTCATTCCTACACTCACACAGTTATCTATCATGTCTCCAACCTACACAGAGGAAATCTCATTCCTACGCTGATATAGTTTCGATCATGTATCCAGCCTACACAGAGGAAATCTCATTCCTACACTGATAATGTTATCTGTTATGTCTCCAACCTATGCAGAGGAAATCTCATTCCTACGCTGATAGTTATCTACCATGTCTACAGCCTACACATAGTTAATCTCATTCCTATGCTGATACAGTTATCGATCATGTCTCCAACCTAAACAGAGGAAATTTAATTCCTGCACTGATACAGTTATCTATCATGTATCCAGCCTACACAGAGGAAAATTCATTCCTATTTTGATACAGATATCTATCATGTCTCCAGCATACACAGAGGAAATCTCATTCCTACGCTGATACAGTTAGCTGTCATGTCTCCAACCAACACAGAGGAAATCTTATTCCTACGCTGATACATTTACCTGTCATGTCTCCAACCTACACAGATTTCCTACACTGATAGTTATCTACCATGTCTGCAGCCTACACAGAGTTAACCTCATTCTTACACTGATACAGTTATTGATCATGTCTCCAACCTAACCAGAGGAAATTTCATTCTTACGATGACAGTTATCTACTATGTCTCCAGCCTACACAGAGGAAATATCATTCCTAAGCTAATACAGTTAGCTTTCATGTATCCAGCCTACACAGAGGAAATCTTATTCCTACACTGATAATGTTATCTGTTATGTCTCCAACCTATGCAGAGGAAATCTCATTCCTATGCTGATACAGTAATCTATCATATCTAAAACCGACACAGAAGAAATCTCATTCCTATGCTGATACAGCTATCTATCATGTCCACAACCTACACAGAGGAAATCTCATTAATACGCTAATACAGTTATCTATCATGTCTCTAACCTACACAGAGGAAATCTCATTCCGATGCTGATACAGTTATCGATCATTTCTCCAACCTAAGGAAATCTCATGTCTATCCTGATTGAGTTATTTATCATGTCTTCAACCTACACAGAGGAAATCTCATTCCTACGCTGATACAGTTATCTATCATGTCTCCAACCTGCACAGAGGAAATTTCATTTCTACGCTCATACAGTTATCTATCATGTATCCAGCCTACACAGAGGAAATCTCATTTGTACGCTGATAGTTATCTATCATCTCTCCAACCTACACAGAGGAAATCTCATTCTTACGCTGATAGAGTTATCTATCATGTCTCCAACCTACACAGAGGAAATCTCATTCCTACGCTGATACAGTTATCGATCATGTCTCCAACCTACACAGAGGAATTCTCATTTCTACGCTGATACAGTTATCAATCATCACACAGTGAGATACTTCATTCCTACACTGATACAGTTATCCATTAAGTCTCCAACCTACACCAATAGTTATCTACCATGTCTCCAGCCTATACAGAGGGAATCTCATTCCTGTGCTAATACAGTTATTGATCATGTCTCCAACCTACACAGTGGAAATCTCATTCCTATGCTGATACAATTATTTATCATGTCTCCAACCTACACAGAGGAAATCTCTTTCCTACACTGATAGTTATCTACCATGTCTAAAGCCTACACAGAGGAAATCTCATTCCTATGCTGATACAGTTATCGATCATGTCTCCAACCTACACATAGGAAATTTCATTCCTACGATGATAGTTATCTACTATGTCTCCAGCCTATACAGAGGAAATCTCATTCCTACACTGATACAGTTAGGTATCATGTATCCAGCCTGCACAGAGGAAATCTCATTCCTACACTGATACAGTTATCGATCATTTCTCCAACCTAAAAAGAGGAAATCTCATTCCTTTGCTGATACAGTTATCGATCATGTCTCCAACCTACACAGACAAAATCTCATTCCTACGCTGATAGTTATCCACCATGTCTCCAAACTACACAGACGAAATCTCATTCCTACGCTGATACAGATAACTGTAAGTTCTCCAACCTACACAGAGGAAATCTCATTCCTACACTGATACAGTTAAATATCATGTCTCCAACCTACGCAGACGAAATCTCATTCCTATGCTGATACAGTTATCGATCATTTCTCCAACCTACATTGAGGAAATCTCATTAGTTATCGATCATGTCTCCAGCCTTCACAGGAAATCTCATTTCTACGCTGATACAGTTATCTATCTTGTCTCCAACTTACATAGAGGAAATCTCATTCCTACGCTGATACATTTAGCTGTCATTTCCCCAACCTACATAGAGGTAATCTCATTCCTAAACTGATACAGTTATCGATCATGTCTCCAACCTACACAGAGGAAATCTCATGTCTATGCTGATAGAGTTATATATCATGTCTCCAATCTAAACAGAGGAAATGTCATTCCTATGCTGATACAGTTATCGATCATGTATACAGCTTACACAGAGGAAATCTCATTCCTACACTGATGCAGTTATTCATTATGTCTCAAACCTACACAGATAGTTATCTACCATGTCTACAGCCTACACAGAGGAAATCTCATTCCTATGGTGATACAGTCCTAGATCATGTCTCCAACCTACGCAGAGAAAATCTCATTCCTACGCTGATACAGTTAGCAATCATGTATCCAGCCTACACAGAGGAAATCTCATTCCTATGCTGATACAGTTATCCATTATGTCTCCAACCTACACAGAGGAAATCTCGTTCCTACGCTGATACAATTATCAATCAAGTCTCCAACCTACACAGACGAAATCTCATTCATATGCTGATACAGTTATCTGTTATGTCTCCAACCTACAAAGAGGAAATCTCATTCCTACTCTGATACAGTTATCTATCATGTCTCTAGCCTACACAGAGGAAATCTCATTCCTACGCTGGTACAGTTATTGATCATGTCTCCAACCTACGCAGAGGAAATCTCATTCCTACAATGATAGTTGTCTACTATGTCTCCAGCTTACACAGAGGAAATCTCATTCCTACGCTAATACAGTTAACTATCATGTATCCAGACTACACAGAGGAAATCTCATTCCGACGATGATACAGTTATCCATTATGTCTCCGGCCTACACAGAGGAAATCTCATTCCTACGCTGATACAGTTTCGATCATGTATCCAGCCTACACAGAGGAAATCTCATTCCTACGCTGATACAGTTTCGATCATGTATCCAGCCTACACAGAGGAAATCTCATTCCTACACTGATAATGTTATCTGTTATGTCTCCAACTTACGCAGAGGAAATCTCATTCCTACGCTGATACAGTTATCTACCTTGTCTCCAGCCTACACAGAGCTAATCTCATTCCTATGCTGATTCAGTTATTTATCATGTCTCCAACGTACACAGATGATGCTTCATTCTTACACTGATACAGTTACTATGTCTCCAACCTAAACAGGGGAGACATCATTCACACACTGATATAGTTAACTACCATGTCTCCAGCCTACACAGAGGAAATCTCATTCCTATGCTGATACAGTTATCTATCATGTCTCCAACCTACACAGAGGAAATCTCATTCCTACACTGATAAAGTTATCTACCATGTCTCCAGCCTACACAGAGGAAATCTCATTCCTACGCTGATACAGTTATCTATCATGTCTCCAACCTGCACAGAGGAAATTTCATTTCTATGCTCATACAGCTATCTATCATGTCCACAACCTACAAAGAGGAAATCTCATTAATACGCTAATACAGTTATCTATCATGTCTCTAACCTACACAGAGGAAATCTCATTCCGATGCTGATACAGTTATCGATTATTTCTCCAACCTAAGGAAATCTCATGTCTATCCTGATTGAGTTATTTATCATGTCTTCAACCTACACAGAGGAAATCTCATTCCTACGCTGATACAGTTATCTATCATGTCTCTAACCTACACAGAGGAAATATCATTCAAAAGCTGATACAGTTATCGATCATTTCTCCAACCTAAGGAAATCTCATGTCTATCCTGATTGAGTTATTTATCATGTCTCCAACCTACACAAAGGAAATCTCATTCCTACGCTGATACAGTTATCTATCATGTCTCCAGCCTACCCAGAGGAAATCTCATTCCTACGCTGATACAGTTTTCTATCATGTATCCAGCCTACACAGAGGAAATCTCATTCGTACGCTGATAGTTATCTATCATCTCTCCAACCTACACAGAGGAAATCTCATTCCTATGCTGATAGAGTTATCTGTCATGTCTCCAACCTACACAGAGGAAATCTCATTCCTACGCTGATACAGTTATTGATCATATCTCAAACCTACACAGAGGAATTCTCATTCCTATGCTGATACAGTTATAAATCATGTCTCCAACCCACACAGTGTGATACTTCATTCCTACACTGATACAGTTATTGATCATGTATACAGCCTACACAGAGGAAATCTCATTCCTACACTGATACAGTAATCTATCATGTCCACAACCTACAGAGAGGAAATCTCATTCATATGCTGATACAGTAAGTTGTCATGTCTCCAACGTACACAGAGGAAATCTCATTCCTATGCTGATACAGTAAGTTGTCATGTCTCCAATGTACACAGAGGAAATCTCATTCCTACGCTGATACAGTTATCGATCATTTCTCCCACCTACACAGAGGAAATCTCATGTCTATCCTGATTGAGTTATCTATCATACCTCCAACCTACACAAAGGAAATCTCATTCCTACGCTGACACAGTTATCTATCATGTCTCCAGCCTACCCAGAAGAAATCTCATTCCTACGCTGATACAGTTTTCTATCATGTATCCAGCCTACACAGAGGAAATCTCATTCGTACGCTGATAGTTATCTATCACGTCTCCAACCTACACAGAGGAATTCTCATTCCTACGCTGATACAGTTATCAATCATGTCTCCAACCCACACAGTGACATACCT
The DNA here is from genome assembly GCF_019279795.1 of Protopterus annectens. Classification (NCBI taxonomy): domain Eukaryota; kingdom Metazoa; phylum Chordata; order Ceratodontiformes; family Protopteridae; genus Protopterus; species Protopterus annectens. The sequence goes on along the minus strand of NC_056732.1, from coordinate 1,850,413,330 downwards.
CATAACGCTGATACAGTTATCGATCATGTCTCCAACCCACACCGTGACTTACCTCATTCCTACGCTGATACAGTTATCGATCATGTATACAGACTACACATAGGAAATCTCATTCCTATGGTGATACAGTCCTAGATCATGTCTCCAACCTTCTTCTTCTTCTTCTTCTTCTTTCGGTTGCTCCTGTTAGGGGTCGCCACAGCAGATCAACTATTTCCATTTCTTCCTGTCCTCTGCATCTTGCTCTGTCACACTAACCAACTGCATGTCCTCTCTCACCACATCCATAAACCTTATCTTCAGCCTTCCTCTTTTCCTCTTACCTGGCAGCTTCATCCTTAGCATATTTTTCCCAATATACTCTGCATCCCTCCTCAGCACATGTCCAAACCAATGTGATCTTGCCTCTCTGGCTTTGTCTCCAAACGCTCCAAACTGGGCTGACCCCTAATATACTTATTCCTATTCCTGTCCATCCTCGTCACACCCAGTGCAAATTTTAACATCTTCAACTCTGCCACGTCAAGCTCTGAGTCCTGCCTTTTGTCAATGCCACTGTCTCCAAACCATATAACATGGTCTCACTACCATGTTGTAGACCTTCCCTTTCACTCTTACTGGTACTCATCTGTCAAAAATCACTCCTGACACTCTTCTCCACCCACTCCATCCTGCCTGTACTCTCATCTTCACCTCTTCCACACTCACCATTACTCTGAACTTTTGATCCCAAGTACTTAAACTCATTCACTTTTGCCACCTGTACTCCTGCATCCTCACCATTCCTCTGTCCTCCCTCTCATTCACACACATATATTCTGTCTTAGTCCTGCTGACCTTCATTCTTCTTCTCTCTAGAGCACATCTCCACCTCTCCAGGTTCTCCTCCACCTGTTCCCTACTCTCACTACAGATCACAATGTCATCTGCAAACATCATAGTCCACGGGACTCTGTCTGATCTCATCTGTCAACCTGTCCATCACCATTGCAAATAAGAAAGGGCTCAGAGCTGATCCTTGATGTAATCCCACCTCCACCTTAAATGCATCCGTCACTCCCACCGCAGACCTCACCACTGTCACACTACCCTCGTACATATCCTGTACCACTCTTACATACTTCTCTGACACTTCTGACTTCCTTATACAATACCACAACTCCTCTCTAGGCACCCTGTCATATGCCTTCTAATCCACAAAGATACAATGCAACTCCTTCTGACCTTCTCTGTACTTCTCCATCAACACTCTCAGAGCAAACATTGCATCTGTAGTGCTCTTCCCTAGCATGAAACCATACTGCTGATCACTAATCATCACCTCACTTCTAACCTAGCTTCCACTACTCTTTCCCATAACTTCATGCTGTGACTGATCAGTTTAATCCCTCTGTAGTTACTACAGCTCTGCACATCACCCTTATTCTTAAAAATCGGTACCAAAACACTTTTTCTCCATTCCTCAGGCATCCTCTCACTTTCCAAGATTTCATTAAACAATCTAGTTAAAAACTCCACTGCCATTTCACCTAAACACCTCCATGCTTCCACAGGTATGTCATCTGGACCACCAGCCTTTCCGCTCTTCATCCTCTTCATAGCTATCCTTACTTCCTCCTCGCTAATCCACTGCACTTCATGATTCACTATCTTCACATAATCCAATCCAATCTCATTCCTACGCTGATACAGTTTTCTATCATGTATCCAGCCTACACAGAGGAAATCTCATTCGTACGCTGATAGTTATCTATCATCTCTCCAACCTACACAGAGGAAATCTCATTCCTATGCTGATAGAGTTATCTGTCATGTCTCCAACCTACACAGAGGAAATCTCATTCCTACGCTGATACAGTTATTGATCATATCTCAAACCTACACAGAGGAATTCTCATTCCTATGCTGATACAGTTATAAATCATGTCTCCAACCCACACAGTGTGATACTTCATTCCTACACTGATACAGTTATTGATCATGTATACAGCCTACACAGAGGAAATCTCATTCCTACACTGATACAGTAATCTATCATGTCCACAACCTACAGAGAGGAAATCTCATTCCTATGCTGATACAGTAAGTTGTCATGTCTCCAACGTACACAGAGGAAATCTCATTCCTATGCTGATACAGTAAGTTGTCATGTCTCCAATGTACACAGAGGAAGTCTCATTCTTACGCTGATACAGTTATCGATCATTTCTCCCACCTACACAGAGGAAATCTCATGTCTATCCTGATTGAGTTATCTATCATACCTCCAACCTACACAAAGGAAATCTCATTCCTACGCTGACACAGTTATCTATCATGTCTCCAGCCTACCCAGAAGAAATCTCATTCCTACGCTGATACAGTTTTCTATCATGTATCCAGCCTACACAGAGGAAATCTCATTCGTACGCTGATAGTTATCTATCACGTCTCCAACCTACACAGAGGAATTCTCATTCCTACGCTGATACAGTTATCAATCATGTCTCCAACCCACACAGTGACATACCTCATAACGCTGATACAGTTATCGATCATGTCTCCAACCCACACCGTGACTTACCTCATTCCTACGCTGATACAGTTATCGATCATGTATACAGACTGCACATAGGAAATCTCATTCCTATGGTGATACAGTCCTAGATCATGTCTCCAACCTTCTTCTTCTTCTTCTTCTTCTTTCGGTTGCTCCTGTTAGGGGTCGCCACAGCAGATCAACTATTTCCATTTCTTCCTGTCCTCTGCATCTTGCTCTGTCACACTAACCAACTGCATGTCCTCTCTCACCACATCCATAAACCTTATCTTCAGCCTTCCTCTTTTCCTCTTACCTGGCAGCTTCATCCTTAGCATATTTTTCCCAATATACTCTGCATCCCTCCTCAGCACATGTCCAAACCAATGTGATCTTGCCTCTCTGGCTTTGTCTCCAAACGTTCCAACCTGGGCTGACCCCCTAATATACTTATTCCTATTCCTGTCCATCCTCGTCACACCCAGTGCAAATCTTAACATCTTCAACTCTGCCACGTCAAGCTCTGACTCCTGCCTTTTTGTCAATGCCACTGTCTCCAAACCATATAACATGGTCTCACTACCATGTTGTAGACCTTCCCTTTCACTCTTACTGGTACTCATCTGTCAAAAATCACTCCTGACACTCTTCTCCACCCACTCCATCCTGCCTGTACTCTCATCTTCACCTCTCTTCCACACTCACCATTACTCTGAACTTTTGATCCCAAGTACTTAAACTCATTCACTTTTGCCACCTGTACTCCCTGCATCCTCACCATTCCTCTGTCCTCCCTCTCATTCACACACATATATTCTGTCTTAGTCCTGCTGACCTTCATTCTTCTTCTCTCTAGAGCACATCTCCACCTCTCCAGGTTCTCCTCCACCTGTTCCCTACTCTCACTACAGATCACAATGTCATCTGCAAACATCATAGTCCACGGGGACTCCTGTCTGATCTCGTCTGTCAACCTGTCCATCACCATTGCAAATAAGAAAGGGCTCAGAGCTGATCCTTGATGTAATCCCACCTCCACCTTAAATGCATCCGTCACTCCCACCGCAGACCTCACCACTGTCACACTACCCTCGTACATATCCTGTACCACTCTTACATACTTCTCTGACACTTCTGACTTCCTTATACAATACCACAACTCCTCTCTAGGCACCCTGTCATATGCCTTCTCTAAATCCACAAAGATACAATGCAACTCCTTCTGACCTTCTCTGTACTTCTCCATCAACACTCTCAGAGCAAACATTGCATCTGTAGTGCTCTTCCCTAGCATGAAACCATACTGCTGATCACTAATCATCACCTCGCTTCTTAACCTAGCTTCCACTACTCTTTCCCATAACTTCATGCTGTGACTGATCAGTTTAATCCCTCTGTAGTTACTACAGCTCTGCACATCACCCTTATTCTTAAAAATCGGTACCAAAACACTTTTTCTCCATTCCTCAGGCATCCTCTCACTTTCCAAGATTTCATTAAACAATCTAGTTAAAAACTCCACTGCCATTTCACCTAAACACCTCCATGCTTCCACAGGTATGTCATCTGGACCACCAGCCTTTCCGCTCTTCATCCTCTTCATAGCTATCCTTACTTCCTCCTCGCTAATCCACTGCACTTCATGATTCACTATCTTCACATAATCCAACCTTCTCTCCCTCTCATTCTCTTCATTCATCACCCCTCAAAGTACTCTTTCCATCTGCTCAACACACTCTCCTCACTTGTGAGTATGTTTCCTATGCAGAGGAAATCTCATTCCTACGCTGATACAGTTATCGATCATGTCTCAAACCTTCACAGAGGAAATCTCATTCCTATGCTGATAGTTCTTTGCCATGTCTACAGCCTACACAGAGTTAATCTCATTCCTACACTAATACAGTTATCTATCGAGTCTCCTACCTACACAGAGGAAATCTCATTCCTACAATGATAGTTATATACTATGTCTCCAGCCTACACAGAGGAAATATCATTCCTATGCTGATACAGTTAGCTATCATGTATCCAGCCTACACAGAGGAAATGTCATTCCTACGTTGATACAGTTATCTATCATGTCTCCAACCTAAACAAAGGAAATCTCATTTCTAGGCTGAAAAAGTTATCAATCATGTCTCCAACCTACACAGAGGAAATCTCATTCCTATGCTGATACAGTTATCTCTTATGTCTCCAGCCCACACAGAGGAAATCTCATTCCTACGCTAATACAGTTATCGATCATGTCTCCAACCTACACAGAGGAAATCTCTTTCCTACGCCATTAGTTATCTATCATGTCTCCAACCTACACAAAGGAGATGTCATTCCTATGCTCATACAGTTATCTATCACATCTCCAACCTACAGAGAGGAAATCTCATTCTTACGCTGATACAGTTATCTATCATGTCTCCAACCTACAGAGAGGAAATCTCATTCCTATGCTGATACAGTTATCTATCATGTCTCCAACCTACACAGAAAAAATCTCATTCCTATGCTGATACATTTAGCTGTCATGTCTTCATTCTTACCCTGATACAGTCACTATGTCTCCAACCAACACAGGGGCACATCATTCACACACTGATACAGTTATCTACCATGTCCCCAGCCCACACAGAGGAAATCTCATTCCTGCGCTGATACAGTTATCTCTCATGTCACCAACCTACACAGAGGAAATCTTATTCCTACACTGATACAGTTTAGATCATGTATCCAGCCTACACAGAGGAAATTGCATTCCTACGCTGATACAGTTTCTGCGATGTCTCCAACCTACACACAGGAAATCTCATTCCTACGCTGATACAGTTATCTATCATGTCGCCAACCTACACAGAGGAAGCTCATTCCTACGCTGATACAGTTATCTATCATGTCTCCAACCTACACAGAGGAAATCTCATTCCTACGCTGATACAGTTATCTACCTTTTCTCCAGCCTACACAGAGAAACTCTCATTCCTACGCTTATACAGTTACTGATCATGTCTCCAACTTACACTGAGGAAATCTCATTCCTACGCTGATATTCTCCTATATCATCCCTCTACATAAACGGGGAAAATCTCCCATATCATCCCTCTACATAAAGGGAGAAATACAATTGAACTTTCAAACTACCGTCCGATAGCCCTACTCTCTCCTGTAGCTAAAATCATGGAACGATGTGTCCACCAACAATTTCTAGAGCACCTTCTCCATAATAACCTACTTGCTGACTCACAGCATGGTTTTAGACCATTCCATAGTACCACCACTGCCCTTCTCTCCTTTACAGACTCCATCAACAAAAATCGCAACAATAATCTATTCTCATCTGCATTATTTCTTGGCCTCTCGAAAGCATTCGATATGGTAAATCACCATCTTCTGATTGACATGCTTAAATCCCTTTCTCTTGACACAATGGCTATTCAGTGGTTCAACTCCTACCTGTCAAATAGACAACAAGCAGTTCTCTGGAACAGCCATTTATCCTCCCAGCTTCCAATCTCCATTGGAGTCCCACAAGGCTCTATTCTAGGTCCCCTCCTCTTCTCTATCTTTATTAATAACCCGAATGCCTCCCTCCCATCCTCCACTTGCATTTAGTATGCAGATGACTCTACACTCATCTGCACTGCAATATCTCCTGCTGAACTACATTCATGTACCCAAAATGTTTTTACTGCAGCAGAAAATTGGTTCAAACACATCTGTCTCCTCCTTAATCCTAAAAAGACTAAGTTACTATTGTTTACTCCAACTTATAAGTTCATCCCAATCTCCTTTACTATTGTCTCTAACAATGGCATGCTTATATCACCCGATAGCACCACAAAACTGCTTGGTGTCAAAATAGATAATCAACTAAACTTTGATGCTCACATCAATCTAACTATTAAAACAGTTAACAAAAAAATAGGTGCTCTCTACAGACATAAACAATTTCTCACACCAGTGACTAGGATATCTTTAGCTCAGACACATCTCATCTCAACACTACTGTATGCCTCTCCAACCTTTATTAACCTATCAAAAACTAACCTGTCAAAACTAGCCTCATCCTACCACAACATTATCAGGTTTGCTACAGGTGCCCCATATCAGACTCGTCATTGCTTAAATCTCAGACAGCTAGGTTGGCTTGAACTACAAAATCTCATTCTACTTCAGCAACTGACTATTACCCACAGGATACTCCATTTCCCTTCTAATGCACCTATTCTTAATACTCTTATTTCCCCCTATAAGAATCTCACTACCCTACGATCAGCAAATAAACTTCTAGTTGCCACATGTACATCTCAGAACAAAGCAGGTGACTCCCTTTTCTCAAATGCTGTGGGTACACACTGGAACAAGCTCAGTAGTGAACTTACTACCTTGACCTCAACACCCCTCTTCAAGAAACATTTAAAGACCCCCCTCAAATCACACTGGCTCTGCCCTTGCTCTTCTCCTGACTGACTCTTGTTTCCTACTCCCACATCTTTTCACCTCTTTTCCCATTACCTCTATCTGCACTGTACACACCCATCACCTTGGACAGGTATTACCTCTCCTTCTCTCACACTGCCTTGTCTCCATCTACCTTATATCACTGCTCCCATCACTACAATTTTTCCCCTTGACTCTCTTCAGCCTGTGACTTCCTCTTTCTTATGTTTTACCTCATATTACCTCTATGTACTTTGCTTATGTTTTACCTCCTATTACCTCTACTTACTTTGCACTACCTAATGCCTTGCACAGGTATTATTTAGTTTTTTTTTTCCATGAAAGGTCAAGTCCAAGTCCAGATGCTATAAAAATGCAATTCTGTATTTAAATATTGCTGTTGTCGCTGTGTGTTTTTGATTCACTAATTGCTGTTCTGTTGTTTTGTATGCTAATTAGTTGCTAACTCCTGCTTAGTAGTTTAGTTATCCTTTTGTATAATTTTTTCTTAGTGTGTTACCATAGACTGTTACAGTGGAGCTTTTCTCCTCGGGCCTCTACTGAAAATAGACATGTATCCAGTTAGTCTAGCCCTGTCAACAAATGTAAAATAAATAAAATAACTAAAATATTTATCTACTATGTCTCTAACCTACACAAAGGAAATCTCATTCCTGCACTGATACAGTTAGCTGTCATGTCTACAACCTACACAAATGAAATCTAATTCCTACGCTGATACAGTTATCGATCATGTCTCCAACCTACACAGAGGAAATCTCATTCTTACGCTGATAGTTATCTACCATGTCTGCAGCATACACAGAGGAAATCCCATTCCTATGCTGATACAGTTACTATGTCTCCAACCTACACAGGGCAGACATCATTTACACACTGCTAGAATTATCTAACATGTCTCCAGCCTACACAGAGGAAATCTCATTCCTACACTGATACACTTACCTATCATGTCTCCAACCTACACAGAGGAAATCTCATTCCTACGTTGATACAGCTATCTATCATGTCTCCAACCTACACAGAGGAAATCTCATTACTACGCTAATACAGTTATCTATCATGTCTCTAAACTACACAGAGGAAGTCTCATTCATACGCTGATACAGTTATCTATCATGTCTCTAAACTACACAGAGGAAGTCTCATTCATACGCTGATACAGTTAGCTGTCATGTCTCCAACGTACACAAAGGAAATCTCACTCCTATGCTGATCCAGTTATCTGTCTTGTCTCCAACTACACAGAGGAAATCTCATTCCTCCGCTGATACAGTTAGCTGTCATGTCTCCAACCTAAACAGAGGAAATCTCATTCCTACGTTGATACATTTAGCTGTCATGTCTCCAACCTAAACAGAGGAAATCTCATTCCTATGCTGATACAGTTAGCTGTCATGTCTCCAACATACATATCTGATGCTTCATTCTTACACTGATACAGTTACTATGTCTCCAACCTACACAGGGCACACACCAATCACACACTGATATAGTTATCAATCATGTCTCCAAACTACACAGAGGAAATCTTATTCCTATGCTGATACAGTTATCGATCATGTCTCCAACCTACACAGTGGAAATCTCATTCCTACGCTGATACAGTTATCGATCATGTCTCCAACCTACACAAAGGAAATCTCATTCCTATGCTGATAAAGTTATCTACCATGTCTCCAACCTACACAGAGACAATCTCATTCCTAGGCTGATAGTTATCTACCATGTCTACAGCCTATACAGAAGAAATCTCTTTCCTATGCTGACAGTTATCTACCATGTCTACAGCCTAGACAGAGGAAATCTCATTCCTACGCTGATAGTTATCTACCATGTCTATAGCCTACACAGAGGAAATCTCTTTCCTATGCTGATAGTTATCTTCCATGTCTACAGCCTACACAGTGGAAATATCATTCCTACGCTGACAGTTATCTACCATGTCTCCAACCTATGCAGAGGAAATCTCTTTCCTACACTGATAGTTATCTACCATGTCTACAGCCTACACAGTGGAAATATCATTCCTACGCTGACAGTTATCTACCATGTCTCCAACCTACGCAGAGGAAATCTCATTCCTACAATGAGAGTTATCTACTATGTCTCCACACTACAGAGGAAATCTCATTCCTATGCTAATACAGTTAGCTATCATGTATCCAACCTACACAGAGGAAATCTTATTCCTACGCTGATACAGTTATCTATCATGTCTCCAACCTACACAGAGGGAATCTAATGCCTACGCTGATAGATTTAGCTGTCATGTCTCCAACCTGCACACAGGAAATCTCATTCCTACGCTGATAGTTATCTATCATGTCTCCAACCTACACAAAGGAAATCTCACTCCTATGCTGATACAGTTATCTATCTTGTCTCCAGCCTACACAGAGGAAATCTCATTCCTATGCTGATACAGTTATCAATCATGTCTCCAACCCACACAGTGAGATACCTCATTCCTACGCTGATACAGTTTGCTGTCATGTCTCCAACCTACACAGAAAAAAATCTCATTCCTATACTGAAACAATTATCTATCATGTCTCCAACCTACAGAGGAAATCTCATTCCTACACTGATACAGTTATCTATCATGTCTCCAACCTGCACAGAGGAAGTCTCATTCCTATGCTGATACAGTTGTCGATCATGTCTCCAACCTACACAGAGGAAATCTCCTTCTTACACTGATAGTTATCTACCATGTCTACAGCCTACACAGAGGAAATTTCATTCCTACGCTGATACAGTTTTCTATCATTTCTCCAATCTACACAGAGGAAATCTCATTCCTATGCTGATACAGTTATCAATCATGTCTCCAACCCGCACAGTGAGATACCTCATTCTTACACTGATACAGTTTTTTGTCATGTCTCCAACCTACACAGAGGAAATCTCATTCCTACGCTGATAGAGTTATCTATCATGTCTCCAGCCTACACAGAGGAAATCTCATTTGTACACTGTTATCGATCATGTCTCCAACCCACACAGGGGACACATCATTCACAAACTGATACAGTTATCTATCATGTCTCCAGCCTACACAGCTCATGCTTCATTCTTACACTGATACAATTACTATTTCTCCAACCCACACAAGGGACACATCATTCACACACTGATACAGTTGTCTATCATGTATACAACCTACACAGTGGACACATCACTCTTACACTGATACAGTTATCTGTCATGTGTTACAATCTACACAAGGTGTGCATCCTTCTTAGACTGTTAAACCTATCACCCTGTCTCAAACCTACACAGGAGACACCTAATTCATACACTGATACAGTTATCTATCATGTCTTCAAACTACACAGGGAAAGCCTCATTATTAAACTGATACAGTTATCTATCATGTCTCCAACTTACACATGGGGGATTTTATTCTTGCAATCATACAGTTATCTGTTATGTGCAACAATCTGCACATGGGACAATTCATTCTTACATGGATATAAACATCTGTCACTTACCAAAATCTACAGAGGACCACCTCATTCTTACACTGATGCAGTTACCTGTGCATGTGCTACAACCTGTACAGGGGGCACCTCATTCTTACACTGATGCAGTTACCTGTACATGTGCTACAACCTGTACAGGGGGCACATCATTCTTACACTGATGCAGTTACCTGTACATGTGCTACAACCTGTACAGGAGACCTGATCCTTACACTGATGCAGTTACCTGTGCATGTGCTACAACCTGTACAGGGGGCACCTCATTCTTACACTGATGCAGTTACCTGTACATGTGCTACAACCTGTACAGGGGGCACCTCATTCTTACACTGATGCAGTTACCTGTACATGTGTTACAACCTGTACAGGAGACCTGATCCTTACACTGATGCAGTTACCTGTGCATGTGCTACAACCTGTACAGGGGGCACCTCATTCTTACACTGATGCAGTTACCTGTACATGTGCTACAACCTGTACAGGGGGCACCTCATTCTTACACTGATGCAGTTACCTGTACATGTGCTACAACCTGTACAGGAGACCTGATCCTTACACTGATGCAGTTACCTGTGCATGTGCTACAACCTGTACAGGGGGCACCTCATTCTTACACTGATGCAGTTACCTGTACATGTGCTACAACCTGTACAGGGGGCACCTCATTCTTACACTGATGCAGTTACCTGTACATGTGTTACAACCTGTACAGGAGACCTGATCCTTACACTGATGCAGTTACCTGTGCATGTGCTACAACCTGTACAGGGGGCACCTCATTCTTACACTGATGCAGTTACCTGTACATGTGCTACAACCTGTACAGGGGGCACCTCATTCTTACACTGATGCAGTTACCTGTACATGTGCTACAACCTGTACAGGAGACCTGATCCTTACACTGATGCAGTTACCGGTACATGTGCTACCGCCTTCACAGGAACACCTCTTCCTTCCACTGATTCAGTTATCTATTATGTCTCCAGGCTACAATCAGATGTCTCATTCTTACACTTGCACAGTTATCTATCAATTCTCCAACCTACACAGGGAATACATCATTCTTACACCAATAGTGTTATCTATCATATCTCTAACCTACACATAGGATTCCCAGTTCCTACACTAATACAGTGATCTATCATGTTTCCAACCTACACAGGAGACACCTATTTCTTACAGTGATACAGTTATCCGTACATGTGCAACAAACTATATAAGGGACATCTCATTCTTACACTGATACAGTTATCTGTACATGTGCTACAACCTACACAGGGGGCACCTCATTCTTACACTGATACAGTTATGTGTCAAACACAGGGACACCTCATTCTTACAATGATACAGCTATCTGTCATACACAGGGGACACCTCCTTCTTACACCGATACAGTTACCTGTCATACACAGGGACAGCTCATTCTTATACTGATACAGTTATCTGTCATAAACAGGGGCACCTCATTCTTACACTGATACAGTTATCGGTCATACACAGGGACACCTCATTCTTACCAGATACAGTTATATTACACTGGGGACACCTCATTCTTACACTGATACAGTAACCTGTCACACACAGAGAAACCTCATTCTTATACTGTACATCTGCTACAACCTAAAATTGGGGGGCACCTCATTCCTACACTGACACAGTTAGTTACCTGTCGTACACAAGGGACACCTCATTCTTACACTGATACAGTTACCTGTTGCACACAGGGACAACACAGTGATACAGTTATCTGTCATATAAAGGGGACACCTCATTCTTACACTGATACAGTTACCTGTCATACACAAGCGACACCTCATTCTTACACTGACACAGTTACCTGCCATACCCAAGGGAACCTCATTCTTACAATGATACAGTTACCTGTCATACACAAGGGACACCTCATACCTACTACATTGTTACAGATACCTGTCATAAAAAGCGGACATCTCAGTCTTACAGTGATACAGTCACATGTCATACACAGGGGACACCTCATTCGTACACTGATACAGTAACAGTATCTGTCATACACAGGGAGCACCTAGTTCTTACACTGATACAGTTACCCGTCATAAACATGGGACACCTCATTACTACACTGATACAGTTACCTGTCATACACATAGGACACCTAGTTCTTACACTGCTACAGTAATCTGTCATACACAGGGGGAACCTCATTCTTACACTGATACATGTACCTGTACATGTGCTACAACCTACACACAGGGGGCACTTCATTCTTACATTGATACAGTTACCTGTCATACACAGAGGACACCTCATTCTTACATTGATACATTTACCTGTCATGCACAGTGGCACCTCATTCTTACACTGATACAGTTACCTGTCATACACAGAGGACACCTCATTCTTATATTGATACATTTACCTGTCATGCACAGTGGCACCTCATGCTTACACTGATACAGTTACCTGTCATACACAGGGGCACCTCATTCTTACAATGATACAGTTAACTGTCATACACAGGGGACACCACATTCTTACACTGATACTGTTACCTGTCATAAACAGGGGATACTTCATTCTTACACTGATACAGTTACCTGTCGTACACAGGGGACACCTCATTCTTACAATGATACAGTTACCTGTCATACACAGGGATACCTCATTCTTACACTGATACACTTACCTGTCATAAACAAGGGACACCTCATTACTGCACTGATACAGTTACCTGTCATACACATAGGACACCTAGTTCTTACACTGATACAGTTACCTGTACATGTGCTACAACCTACACATAGGGGGCACCTCATTCTTACATTGATACAGTTACCTGTCATACACAGAGGACACCTCATTCTTACACTGATACAGTTACCTGTCATACACAGGGGCATGTCATTCTTACACTGACACAGTTACCTGTCATACACAGGGGACACCTCATTCTTACACTGACACAGTTACCTGTCACGCACAGGGACAACTCATTCCTACAATGATACAGTTACCTGTCATACACAGGGGCACCTCATTCTTACAATGATACAGTTAACTGTCATACACAGGGGACACCACATTCTTACACTGATACTGTTACCTGTCATAAACAGGGGATACTTCATTCTTACACTGATACAGTTACCTGTCGTACACAGGGGACACCTCATTCTTACAATGATACAGTTACCTGTCATACACAGGGATACCTCATTCTTACACTGATACACTTACCTGTCATAAACAAGGGACACCTCATTACTGCACTGATACAGTTACCTGTCATACACATAGGACACCTAGTTCTTACACTGATACAGTTACCTGTACATGTGCTACAACCTACACATAGGGGGCACCTCATTCTTACATTGATACAGTTACCTGTCATACACAGAGGACACCTCATTCTTACACTGATACAGTTACCTGTCATACACAGGGGCATGTCATTCTTACACTGACACAGTTACCTGTCATACACAGGGGACACCTCATTCTTACACTGACACAGTTACCTGTCACGCACAGGGACAACTCATTCCTACAATGATACAGTTACCTGTCATACACAGGGGCACCTCATTCTTACAATGATACAGTTAACTGTCATACACAGGGGACACCACATTCTTACACTGATACTGTTACCTGTCATAAACAGGGGATACTTCATTCTTACACTGATACAGTTACCTGTCGTACACAGGGGACACCTCATTCTTACAATGATACAGTTACCTGTCATACACAGGGATACCTCATTCTTACACTGATACAGTTACCTGTCATACACAAGGGACACCTCATTCGTACACTGATACAGTTACCTGTTATACACAGGGGACACCTCATTCTTACACTGATACAGTTACCTGCCATACACAGGGAACCTCACTCTTACAATGATACAGTTACCTGTCAAACACAGGGAACACCTCATACCTACTACATTGATACAGTTACCTGTCATACAAAGGGGACACCTCATTCTTACAGTGATACAGTCACATGTCATACACAGGGGACACCTCATTCTTACACTGATACAGTTACCTGTCATACACGGAGACACTAAGTTCTTACACTGATACAGTTACCTATCATACACATGGGACACCTCATTCCTACACTGATACAGTTATTTGTTATACACAGAGGACACTTCATTCTTACACTGATACAGTTACCTACAATACACAGGGGAACCTCACTTTTACAATGATATGGGTCTATATTAGATACTTGAACATGTAAAAGTTCAAATCATTAAAGAACGAATTTTAGTGATCGAACTTTTAAAAGTTCGAATATATATATATATATATATAAATTAAAAAAAAAAACAAAATTAAAAAAAGAAACATTGAAGGGTGTAAGCAGGGGGGCAAGCCCAACTGCACCCCCACACCCCCCGCTACTTAAATATACCAACTACAAGATTGCCCTACAATGTAGGAAATGAATTCTCTGTTTCCACACCGTAGCACACTGAAGTGCAATCTCAGAGTTGATATATTTAAGTAGTGGGGGGGGGGTGCAGGGGGGCTTGCCCCCTGCTTAAACCCTTTACTTTTTTTTTTTTTAATATTTTATTTTATTTATTTTATTTTACATTTGTTGACCGGGATAGTCCGACTGGATGCATGTCCATTTTCAGCGGAGGCCCAGGGAGAAAAGCTCCAAGGGTAAGCAGATACAGCATTACATAATACCAGCATTACATATTACAAACAGACTATTTACAGAGATTACATAAGTAAGCAAGTTAAACAAGTTCCACAGGTTAGAGTTAATCCTGAGCATAAATAAGGATTAAATTAAATTACACAGTAAGCTGGTTAACAGATTTTTACACATTCTAGAGAGAGTTAGCCAGGCTTGATACAGTGACATAGCCAGTTAAGTGACAAATGTTGTTTGAGTCTAGTTTTAAATTGACCTAAGGTGGAAAGCAAGGTAATATCAGCTGGAAGAAAGTTCCAGGATCTACTTACAGAGTTTGCAAAGAGAGAGTCACCAGCTGTGTTATTAATTTTGCTAGTCTGAATTAGTAGTTTGTTAGAGGATCGAAGTGGTCTAGGATTGTTATAGGGGGTGATAATATTTTTAAGTATAGGAGTATTATCCGGATTATAGAGGATTCTATAGGCCATAATCAGTTGGTTATACTGGATTAGGCTGGGTAGTTCAAGCCATCCAAGCTGGTTTAGATTGATGCAATGATGTGTCCTAAATGGCAACCCAGTGGCAAACCTGGCAATGTGGTTGTAGCAAATTGAGAGTTTGTTAAGGACAGTCTTGTTCAAATTCGAGAGTAGAGGGGATGCATACAGAAGGGTTGAAAGAAGGTAAGAGCGAGCAATGGCAATTTTAGCTGGAGGGGTTAGGAAGGCTTTTATTCTGTAAAGTGACCCTAGTTTTTTATTGATGGTTTTGATAGTTTGGTTAAAATGTAATATTGTTTTTATAGATATTCGAACTTTTAAAAGTTTGATCACTAAAGTTCATTCTTTAATGATTCGAACTTTTAAACGTTCAAATACCTAATATAGACCCCAGTGATACAGTTACCTGTCATACACAGGGAACATCTCATACCTACTACATTGATACAGTTACCTGTCATACAAAGGGGACACCTCACTCTTACAGTGATACAGTCACATGTCATACACAGGGGACACCTCATTCTTACACTGATACAGTTACAGTATCTGTCATACACAGGGGGCACCTCATTCTTACACTGATACAATTACCTGTCATACACAGGGGACACTAAGTTCTTACACTGATACAGTTACTTGTCATACACATGGGACACCACATTCCTACACTGATACAGTTACCTGTACATGTGCTACAACCTACACATAGGGGGCACTTCATTCTTACATTGATAGTGTTATCTGTCATACACAGCGGACACCACATTCCTACACTGATACAGTTATCTGCCATGCACAGTGGACACCACATTCCTACACTGATACAGTTATCTATCATACACAGGGGACACCTCATTCTTACATGGATACAGTTATCTATCATACACAGGGGACACCTCATTCTTAACTAATACAGTTACCTGTCATACACAGGGAACACCTCATTCTTACACTGATACAGTTACCTGTCATGCACAGGGGACACCTCATCCTTACAATGATACAGTTACCTGTCATACACAGAGACACCACATTCTTACACTGATGCAGTTATCTGTCATACACAGGGGACACCTCATTCTTACAATGATACAGTTACCTGTCATACACAGAGACACCACATTCTTACACTGATGCAGTTATCTGTCATACACAGGGGACACCTCATTCTTACAATGATACAGTTACCTGTCATACACAGAGACACCACATTCTTACACTGATGCAGTTATCTGTCATACACAGAGACACCACATTCTTACATAGATACAGTTATCTATCATACACAGGGGACACCTCATTCTTACAATGATACAGTTACCTGTCATACACAGAGACACCACATTCTTACACTGATGCAGTTATCTGTCATACATAGCTGACACCACATTCTTACATAGATACAGTTATCTATCATACACAGGGGACACCTCATTCTTACACTGATACAGTTAACTGTCATACACAGGGACACCACATTCTTACACTGATGCAGTTACCTGTCATACACAGGGGACACCTCATTCTTACTCTGATACCATTACCTGTCATACACAGGGGACACCACATTTTTACACTGATACAGTTACCTGTCATACACAGGGGACACCACATTCTTACACTGATACAGTTATCTGTCAAACACATGGACACCTCATTCTTACACTGATGCAGTTACCTGTCATACGCAGAGGACAACTCATTCTTACACTGATAATGTTACCTGTCATACACAGGGGAAATGTCATTCTTACACTGATACAGTTACCTGTCATACACATGGGGGCACTTCATTCTTACACTGATACAATTACCTGTCATACACAGGGGACACCTCATTCTTACAGTGATACAGTTATCTATCATACGCAGGGGACAACTCATTCCTACAATGATAGTTATTTGTCATACACAGTGGACACCACATTCTTACACTGATACAGTTACCTGTCATACACAGGGGACATATCATTCTTACAATGATACAGTTAAATGTCATACACATGGGACACCACATTCTTACTCCGATACAGTTACCTGTCATACACAGGGGACACCTCATTCTTACTCTGATACAGTTAGCTGTCATACACAGGGGACACCTCATTCTTACACTGATACAGTACCCTGTTATACGCATGGACACCTCATTCTAAACTGATACAGTTACCTGTCATACGTAGGGGACACCTCATTCTTACACTGATACAGTTACCTTTCTTACCCAGGGGTCACCCCATTCTTACACTGATAAAGTTACCTGTCATACACCGGGGATACCTCCTTCTTATACTGATGCAGTTATCTGTCATGTACTACAACCTACACAGGGGACACCTCAGTCATACACTGATACAGTTATCTGTACATGTGCTAAAACCTACAAGGGGAGACCTCATTCTTACACTGATACAGTTATGTGTCATACACAGGAGATACCTCAGTCTTACACTGATACAGTTACCTGTCATACACAGGGGTCACCTCTTACACTGATACAGTTATCTGCCATACACCGGGAACACCTAATTCTTACATTGGCACAGTTATCTGTCATGTACTACAACCTACAAGGGGACACCTCATTCTTACACTGATACAGTTACCTGCCATGCACGGCGGACACCACATTCCTACACTGATACAGTTATCTATCATACACAGGGGACACCTCATTCTTACAATGATACAGTTACCTGTCATACACAGGGAACACCTCATCCTTACACTGATACAGTTACCTGTCATACACAGGGGTCACCTCTTACACTGATACAGTTATCTGCCATACACCGGGAACACCTAATTCTTACACTGGCACAGTTATTTGTCATGTACTACAACCTACAAGGAGACCTCATTCTTACACTGATACAGTTACCTGCCATGCACGGCAGACACCACATTCCTACACTGATACAGTTATCTATCATACACAGGGGACACCTCATTCTTACAATGATACAGTTACCTGTCATACACAGGGAACACCTCATCCTTACACTGATACAATTACCTGTCATACACAGGGACACCTCATTCTTACAATGATACAGTTACCTGTCATACACAGGGAACACCTCATCCTTACAATGATACAGTTACCTGTCATACACAGAGACACCACATTCTTACACTGATACAGTTACCTGTCATACACAGGGGACACCTCATTCTTACAATGATACAGTTACCTGTCATACACAGAGACACCACATTCTTACACTGATACAGTTACCTGTCATACACAGGGGACACCTCATTCTTACAATGATACAGTTACCTGTCATACACAGGGAACACCTCATCCTTACAATGATACAGTTACCTGTCATACACAGAGACACCACATTCTTACACTGATGCAGTTATCTATCATACACAGGGGACACCTCATTCTTATAATGATACAGTTATCTGTCATACACAGCGGACATATTCTTACACTGATACAGTTATCTGTCATACACAGGGACACCTCATTCTTACTCTGATACAGTTAGCTGTCATACACAGGGGACACCTCATTCTTACACTGATACAGTACCCTGTTATACGCATGGACACCTCATTCTAAACTGATACAGTTACCTGTCATACGTAGGGGACACCTCATTCTTACACTGATACAGTTACCTTTCTTACCCAGGGGTCACCCCATTCTTACACTGATAAAGTTACCTGTCATACACCGGGGATACCTCCTTCTTATACTGATGCAGTTATCTGTCATGTACTACAACCTACACAGGGGACACCTCAGTCATACACTGATACAGTTATCTGTACATGTGCTAAAACCTACAAGGGGAGACCTCATTCTTACACTGATACAGTTATGTGTCATACACAGGAGATACCTCAGTCTTACACTGATACAGTTACCTGTCATACACAGGGGTCACCTCTTACACTGATACAGTTATCTGCCATACACCGGGAACACCTAATTCTTACATTGGCACAGTTATCTGTCATGTACTACAACCTACAAGGGGACACCTCATTCTTACACTGATACAGTTACCTGCCATGCACGGCGGACACCACATTCCTACACTGATACAGTTATCTATCATACACAGGGGACACCTCATTCTTACAATGATACAGTTACCTGTCATACACAGGGAACACCTCATCCTTACACTGATACAGTTACCTGTCATACACAGGGGTCACCTCTTACACTGATACAGTTATCTGCCATACACCGGGAACACCTAATTCTTACACTGGCACAGTTATTTGTCATGTACTACAACCTACAAGGGGAGACCTCATTCTTACACTGATACAGTTACCTGCCATGCACGGCAGACACCACATTCCTACACTGATACAGTTATCTATCATACACAGGGGACACCTCATTCTTACAATGATACAGTTACCTGTCATACACAGGGAACACCTCATCCTTACACTGATACAATTACCTGTCATACACAGGGGACACCTCATTCTTACAATGATACAGTTACCTGTCATACACAGGGAACACCTCATCCTTACAATGATACAGTTACCTGTCATACACAGAGACACCACATTCTTACACTGATACAGTTACCTGTCATACACAGGGGACACCTCATTCTTACAATGATACAGTTACCTGTCATACACAGAGACACCACATTCTTACACTGATACAGTTACCTGTCATACACAGGGGACACCTCATTCTTACAATGATACAGTTACCTGTCATACACAGGGAACACCTCATCCTTACAATGATACAGTTACCTGTCATACACAGAGACACCACATTCTTACACTGATGCAGTTATCTATCATACACAGGGGACACCTCATTCTTATAATGATACAGTTATCTGTCATACACAGCGGACATATTCTTACACTGATACAGTTATCTGTCATACACAGGGACACCTCATTCTTACACTGATGCAGTTACCTGTCATACACAGGGGACACCTCATTCTTACTCTGATACCATTACCTGTCATACACAGGGGACACCACATTTTTACACTGATACAGTTACCTGTCATACACAGGGGACACCACATTCTTACACTGATACAGTTATCTGCCATGCACAGCGGACACCACATTCCTACACTGATACAGTTATCTATCATACACAGGGGACACCTTATTCTTACAATAATACAGTTACCTGTCGTACACAGGGAACACCTCATTCTTACAATGATACAGTTACCTGTCATACACAGAGACACCACATTCTTACACTGATGCAGTTACCTGTCATACGCAGAGGACACCTCATTCTTACACTGATAATGTTACCTGTCATACACAGGGGAAATGTCATTCTTACACTGATACAGTTACCTGTCATACACATGGGGGCACTTCATTCTTACACTGATACAATTACCTGTCATACACAGGGGCCACCTCATTCTTACAGTGATACAGTTATCTATCATACGCAGGGGACAACTCATTCCTACAATGATAGTTATTTGTCATACACAGTGGACACCACATTCTTACACTGATACAGTTACCTGTCATACACAGGGGACATATCATTCTTACAATGATACAATTAAATGTCATACACATGGGACACCTCATTCTTACTCAGATACAGTTACCTGTCATACACAGGGGACACCTCATTCTTACTCTGATACAGTTAGCTGTCTTACACAGGGGACACCTCATTCTTACACTGATACAGTACCCTGTTATACGCATGGACACCTCATTCTAAACTGATACAGTTACCTGTCATACGTAGGGGACACTTCATTCTTACACTGATACAGTTACCTTTCTTACCCAGGGGTCACCTCATTCTTACACTGATAAAGTTACCTGTCATACACCGGGGATACCTTCTTCTTATACTGATGCAGTTATCTGTCATGTACTACAACCTACACAGGGGACACCTCAGTCATACACTGATACAGTTATCTGTACATGTGCTAAAACCTACAAGGGGAGACCTCATTCTTACACTGATACAGTTATGTGTCATACACAGGAGATACCTCAGTCTTACACTGATACAGTTACCTGTCATACACAGGGGTCACCTCTTACACTGATACAGTTATCTGCCATACACGGGGAACACCTAATTCTTACACTGGCACAGTTATCTGTCATGTACTACAACCTACAAGGGGAGACCTCATTCTTACACTGATACAGTTACCTGTCTGTACCTGTGTTACAAATTTTGCAGGTGACACCTTACTGTTACAACAATACTGTTATCTGTAGTGCAACTGTTTACATAGATGACACCATATTCTTACTTTGGGGATAGTGGATATGGTTTCAGCTTTATAATCACTTAGTCTTGTGTTCCCTTCTGACCTTTCATCACTGTAAGTTTTGAATTATTTTCTTTCAGTTACTGCAGAGGTTTAAGGCCATGATCTGTTAATATGCTGCTTCCTGCAGTCCAGAACTTCATTTCCTCAACCTGTACTTTCTTACTGTGTGATTCTGAGCACATCACTTAACCAGATAGTGCTCTGGGACAAATGAGAAAAACAGAATGTGAACGTCTCCTTAGTTCTCTCCCTAACCACACGCCTAGTAACTATCACTGAACATAGTTAA